>NW_020455462.1:683636-724005 GCF_003342845.1 Nothoprocta perdicaria | reverse complement strand
TTTTCTTTTCTTTTTTTTTTTTTTTTTTTGGTAAAACATATGAGAGAACAACGCACATCCCATTTTATGTAAGGTGGCCCATAATCTCCCTTCACTTCTAATGATGTCGATATGCTGGCTCTGGTTTAATTGCTAGTAGTAAAAAAGAAGCATTGGGAGAGGTCAAAAGCAGCCCCTAGATAGAGATGTGCAGGAGGTAACTTAAAAATATTTGTACCTGACTATTAGACAGAAACTCTTCATGTTTCTCTGCAATTCTTGATGATTTCAGAAAGGACATGGAGAGCTGAACTGGTCTAGGAACCCAACAACCCCATTTTGCACTACCAGTAGACTCACTGGCTGAGATTTGAAGCACAATGGCTTGTCTTGCCAGGCTTACTTTGAGAACTCACTGAATTGCCTCGAGGTCTTTTCTTCTCTTAAGAATATATTTAGAGAAGTTCTCTAATCAGTTTCTGCTGCTTTTGAACCACTTAAGAGATGCRCAGACTGTGCTGGCTCCAGATCTTATCATCAATTCCCCCTCTCCCCTCAAGAGAGGACACACAACTTATTTCAGCCTGCATTAGTGACCATGCCGTGGTCATTACTTGTCCCAGTTTGTCAGCCATCCAAGCGCTCCTCTGACTTGTTCCTCTTCCCCATTTCGTTTTGGATGAATTTCCTTCTCTTTTCTAATTCATAATGAATTATGCTGACAATGGAATATATATGTTAACAAAATAATGCATACGGGAATTAGAGGTAAGCCATATGCCAAATTCTGGCTATAATTCTTAAGTTCTGCCTATTAGATGATATGCAGTCTCTTCTCCAGCCATTTAATATACTGTTTGATTTACTTCTATTCCCTGTTTGGGATAAAGAGAAAAAGTAGTTTAAGTGGAAGGTGGAAAGAGAAAGCAATTCCAAATGTTTTATAACTAAAAAAAAATGTACTATTCATCCTCTAACAGTTATAATAGGAAAAGGACACATTTCCATTGCTGCTCAAGGTAATTTTAGCTCTTGTAGGTTGGTTTTCATGGGGATATATACTGAGTTTTTATAAGAAGGAATTCATTTCAGAAATGTGGGACATGAAAGCAGGAGAGGACTGTGCAATAATGATGCTTGCGTGTCGTGAAAGGAGAAGGCATACTAAAATCACAAATATGCACTTTGTGGGAAAAATAGTTATCAGTGTTGAGCAGCCCTGCATTGATGCAGTGGGTCATGCTTCCTTCCTCTGCAGGAATCATTGGATCCTTGTCCCCARTGGGAACACGCAGCCGATGATAAGTCCAATCCATGCCAAGATGAATAGGAAGCAACTTCTCAACAAGGACCAGACCTCTGTATCCCCTTAACTGGGCCCACTTTTATTCTGTTTTAGGGCAAACCACTTTTGTGCACAGTATTTAAGAGTCCTTAGGGTGGGAGCACTAATCCTAGAGCTGTGAGTGTTTGGAGGAGTACGCTGCAGAAGTAAAATCTCCATCAGAGAGGACAGCTTGACAGGCAGAGTCAAGCCTAAAAGGGCTGCAGTTCAGTTTTAGTAGTATCCAAACATTTAGCTGCACGTGGTTTAAACAGACTCTTTGGCTTCCCATTTAATGGGTCACTAAAGGGCTGATTTAGCACSTGAGTGGGGAAGGAGAAGACAGAATAACAGGAAGTCATTTGACTCCTTATCCCTTTTTGCCTGGACTCATATTAGGTATTTTTCTTTATTCATAACCAAGCAATAACTCTTTGAATAATTTTAACATTAAAATTGAACATTAAGTCAGCAGATCCTTTTTAAAAAGTCAAATCTGGATTTAAACTTCTCATCTCAGGCAAATTATTAGATTAGCATCAACTCATCTTCTAAAAGTTATTAAAAAAAATCATGCTGATCTATCTAAGTAAAGTAACCCAAACAGATCTAAAAAAAATGACATACTATAMCACAGGTTGACATATTCTTATTAAAAAGCAGCTACAGTTTTCTAAAAGGAAGAATTATATTTGAAAAAATGGACTAAGGAGATATCATTAAGCCTATAATAGAATTACTGGATGCCTTGTGATTTGAAGGTCCTTAAAGCTGCAATGTAAAGGACATCTAAAAATAAATCAATATTCCTTTCTCTGTGACATTTTCCATAATATTTAATATATCCAGCTGAAACCATAATGTATCTAAAAATTAGAAGTAAAATGGATAATAAAGCAGTAAAATATCTTCCAAGTGGACAAGGGCCTAAGATGTAAATCCAGCATCTATACTTGGGATCTTCATACAGCTGTTAAAATTTATACTTTATTTTATTTTATTTTATTTTATTTTATTTTATTTTATTTTATTTTATTTTATTTTATTTTATTTTATTTTATTTTATTTTATTTTATTTTATTTTATTTTTGAATTTAGCCAGCTACGAAGATCTCAGCTCTACAGATCATACAGCCATATATGAGTTGACAAATACAAATAATCTTGCAAACAAGACTGCCATTGGGCCCCATGGCTGTTAAGCAACAATTATCTACTAGATCCAAAGTCCAAATTCAGATCAAAAACGCAATCTATATTTCTAAAAGCATTAGGACCCATAGTTTTRGTCTTGAGACATTTCTATTTTAACAGAACTCAAAATGTGCATCAACAGTGCCTGGTTCCTACTTACGGCTTCCACCCCAAATACAACAATAAATAACAGCAAAAGACAGGTTCAAAAGTGCATGGTGCGTCATAGAAATGCTAGTATCATTGTCCATGACGCTGCTCTTATAATTAGCAGACAAAGTGATCAGCCTGAGCAAACTAATCTGATTTGTCCTATAATCTCGCAATCCTTCTGGTTTAATCATATTATTTTTTTTTCTGTTTTTTTCAACATCCGTATCTATTAATTTGTGAAAAAAGTTGCCTAGGTGCATTTGGGAATTCAGATGAATTTTGATTTATGRTGTGATTAACACCTCTGTGGTCATTCTTTTAATGAATATATTTCATATATTTCATTAGTCATATGCTCTTTGCATGTTTTGTTCCCTTTGCGTCCTCTTTTCTCAAGGGAAATGGTAGAACAGAGATTGCACTGATTTAGTGATTCTTCATCATAATATGCTATTTTGGGAAAACTTTATTAAATGCTGTTTAGGAGACAGACATAGYGTTTGTAGCACCTCTGGATGAGAAAATGGGAGGAGTCATTTTTGAAACAAATTTAATTAAATATGCCTCAAATTGAGGCAGCTCTGGTCACGACATTTTCATAACTTATTCCTCATTTTCATATTTCATATTCCTCACTTTTTCTTCGTGAATGGATCCAAAGACCTGATCCACTACACAGGCATCACCAGTAAGCAGCAACTAGCAAGCTGATGAAGTTTTCCAAAACACTTGAACTAGYTGAGAATCTCATACAAAGGCTTTAGAAATTGTGGTGTCTTGTGCATGTAGGCATGTAGTGAAGTAATAATTACATAGTACACAATTGGTTTCATCCCCATTTTTCTTTTCTGGAATTAATTCAGCAGTAGAAGTTCATCCCATTGTATTTCTAGAAATCTGTTTATTGAGTAACTGATCTTTTGTGGTGTTAGACTACTTGTCAATCTTCTTTTCATGACAGATACATATTATTTTCCTTTATCTCCTTTCTCTCTTTCCCCAGTCCTCTTTCTTGTCTAATTCAAAAAACCCAATACTCTGGGAGTAGAATAATCTTAGAGCTATATTCTTGTCAGATAATAACTGTGGGAATGCATTATGAAAGCAAACTGTTGTAGTTGTTGTTCTTCCTTTCTTTCCTTAGCTATCCATTGTACTAAGGAAAAGGTGTGAATTGGAAGCTGTTTGTTCCATTCTCTTATCAAAGCACAGAATCACCATGTCAACTGGAGCCTTACAATATCCAGTGACACATTTTCCAAGTGCCAAAAGGTTGGACAAGTTGGAARAAGTGATTTTCCAGCAGGTCAGTCAAGTTACAAGTCGTAGTAGGATGCAATTGCAGTTACCTTGACTTATATTTCTGGTATATCACTGACAAAGCCACTGATAGGACGATACTATCAAACCARCCTTCCTCAGTATATCACTTCTCACAAATCTGTAATCAATTCGTGCTTTAAGAATTAATGCTAGCTCTAACAAGAGACCAAATCAAAACATGGAAAGCTTCCAGGAAAGCTATTTCCTGTTTCAATATAAGGGACATTATTTACAACTACAACACGCCGTACACAGTCAGAGTAGTAAATCTGCTTATTCACGGGAAGAATAATGGGTGCCATGTAAATAGGAATACTTATGGGCAAGCATTATAAAAGCATTGTTTCTGCTTTGAACACTAAGGTGAAATATTAACAGGCACGCACTCCTGATAAACTAGTTTCCTGAAAAATGCCCAGAGAATTGAACCCTAAATCTAGATAAAAGGTTTTCAGCCTGCTTGAGTTCCCTTGTGCTTTAATTGTGTGTTACTCTCAAATGAATAAAGCAGTAATGATAGTGGCAAACTGTTGTCTCTTATTAACATCACATTTCTGTTGTGGTTGTTAAATTAACTATGACTTTTCTTCCTCTTGCTCAGTTTTCACTTTGTTTGTGGAGATTCACTGAATCACAGCCCGGCTGGGGTTGGAAGGCACCTCTGGAGATCATCTCATCCATCCTCCCTGCTCAAAGCAGGGCCAGCAAGAGCAGGAYGCCCAGGACCATACCCAGCTAGGTTCTGAATGTCTCCAAGAATGGAGACTCCACAACGTCTCTTGGTAAGCTGTACCAGTATTCAATCTCCTTTACAATGAAAAAGCGTTGTGTCGTGTTTGGTTAGAACTTCCTGGACCTCAGTTCACTGCGCATTTCCAGCATCTTATCACCATTGATTGACATGCATCCACTGATGTAGAAATCATCCCATGGATGGCAAGACATATTAGAAATAAAAAGAGAGTAGATCTAAACCACAAGGAGAGGAGGAAAAACAAATTCAGCTTTATATGCAGTATTGCTGCTGTAATTCAACTTGCCCTTTCTCCCAGAAAGACTGAAAAGTTTACAAAAAGATGCTTTGAACACATCTGCTGGTGGCTGCTCTGCTGCAGTCTTTCCAACACCATTGGAAAGCTAAGAAAACCAAAGTACTCTGTTGGTTGGTATATTCCCTTCCCTGTATTAAAGGAATTTATCCATTGAATCTTGGCCAKGATGGAGGCATTTGATACAATAAATCAGAACTACCCCAGTGTTGCCTGCAGGCGAGAGGTCCTTGAGTCTCGTTGAATAACACTGTGATTTTCTGATTCTTTTTTTTAATACTCAGAAAGGGCAGCAATGCCCTTGTCACCAGATACAGTGTACTAATAGAAGAGCACAATTTTCTTATGTGTAGTATTCATATGCCAGTTCAGAGAAAAATAAGACATTTTCCCATTTAATTACTGCCACATCTGTCACGTTTCAGAACACGGCCAAAAATAAGATGTCTGCAGACTGAGTGCAATAATGTTGATTTTTCCACAAAGCAACGCATAGTACATTCGCTATGTGTTTCTCAACAGGAGGAGTTGTTATTTTTTTTCTGCACATGTAAATTTTATTTCTGGACTTGATTTTGGAGACTGTTCTTGTTTAATTTTAGCTTTGGTAATCAGAGATCTTATAAGGATGAGAAGGGTTTTTTGCATTTTTTTCTGGTTTTCTTCTAAACTAAAGAATGATTACCTGCCATGCCAGCTGCTAAAATTCTTTTTTAAAGTTGTGATTTATTTTTCCCCACCAAAAAGAAAAAAAAGGAAAATACTCCACTTTATGCAAGGAAAAGTTGCAGAAATAATTTGGCCATTTTGGCCATCGCTAACCACTACCTATGCAAAGCTTTGCTTAGATGTCAAGCTCTGTGTCCACTTGTAGCTTGGTAACTTCTCAGTGCTTCTACTGCCCCACTTTTTCTGCCCTTTTGGAATACAAATAAGTTTTCTGCGCATGTCTGGAAAATCTAAGAGGGAAAAAGGCTCCATCTTGGTCTTTTTTACCCATACCCAAAACCAGAGAKTTTTTGCAGGAAGAACTGAGCATGAAACTACTGGCTACTTGTCTCCTGTGCCATTGAACAAGTTAGACATAGGATTTTTTTGGAATAAATTCAAGGCTGAAATAAATAATGCTGTGGGCTGCTCGACATGGAGAATTAAGTAAAACCAAACTAAAGCTGATCCGATTTTTTGGATGACTATACCTTCTCAGTTTAGCTTCAGCTAAAGTTAACCATACTCCAGAGGACAACAATTGTCACGTTTCGTCAGAGAATCTGTGGAAAAGGTTGAGATTTATAACTTTCACGAGCACCAACTCTACAGATTTCTGGAGAGGCAATTTACATATGCGAATAGAAAGCCAGTTATTAGCCATTCAGTTCTAGCACATTTCTTCTCCTTACCTTCCTCTTGCAAACTTGTGAAGAAAAAGAAAACACAGCTGTGAAAGAAACAACAGCTGCTTGGGGCGAAAGCTATTTATTTCCACAATTATCTACTACTCAACTGAGCGATTCTTAAAGAACAGTGGCAATTATAGTATATTCCAAGGTGATTGCAGCAATAGTGCCTTGTGACTAGAGATGCTTTGCCAGTAATTCCTGCYGCAGTTGTTAGTACAGCCCTGATGGGACAGGGAGAAAAAAGTATTCTGTTGAACATAGCAATAGAGTACAATTCCACCTGTTCAGTAGAAATACAGAATTAAAAGCAAACAGAAATCCTGCAGATTTGATTTTGTAGACCCTTTAAGTCACTTAGTGAAGGGGAAATYATGTGAGAGATGTAAAAGATGGGGAGGGAATGATGATACCCAAAGCTTGGTTCAGAATAGGATATATTGTCCATAAAAACATACCCAATGGGCATTTATCCTCCCTTAGTCTTGAAAAGGCATCAATGATGAAGACACTATCATTAAAAAATTATTTGGGTAGTATAAAAGACTAATCAATAAAATCTCTCAACCTRTTATAGAATGTTATTTTTCTACCTACTTAATAATTCAGTACTATAACGTATCAAAAACAAGTCTGAAAAAATAATCTCATGACCAAAAGTAATGATAAAAATACTAAAATATTTAAATACACCAGAGCTCTTTTTTTTTTCTCTTGTGATGAGTACTTTCGTTATCGAAGGGTGATTAGAAAAGCACTTCCAAAAGTCTTGTAGACCCATCCACATCGTTTTCCTAACTCATTAAGGCTATTTGATTTAATTTTATGGATTTCAAGCCATGGGCTTGCCTACGCTTTAATAAAATGTCAGCTGGTGATATATGTGAATTATTAGGATGCAAAGTTAAAAACCGGAGAATTTTACAGGCACTAGTTGGTGTTTTCATTATAAATCTATAAGCTACCACTACTTTCTAAATTGTATCCTGCTTCATCCATCTAAAATGCCAGCTGAGCTGTGGCGATGTCAAATCATTCATTTTATTTTCGACGTAATGAGATTGTCAATGCACATTAAAAATGCTTGCTCCACAAATCTAAAACGCAGATCGAAAACTAAGGAAAAACAGTATAAACAAGCTCGAACATGTATTTCCCTGCCTGTCCCTGGCCAGAGCCATGGATTGACTCTTTAACTTCCCTCACTCTGTTGATCTCGGTTACTATTAGGGAAGATGAATCAGTTACTTATTTTCATTCTACCTGCTACCTCGGCGCTTCCTGGAATCCTATTTAAATAGAAGCACTGACTTGAAAATTCACATGAAATCGGCAGTTTTTATGATGACGGATGTTTAATTGTAAGTGCAAAGTGCTGTGCCTGTTCTTTCTTTTCTCCTTTTTTTTTTTTTTAAACATGACTGGCTCCTGAGAGTCTCATTTTAATGAAATAAACAGGTTTTCTGCAAAGAGAGCAACACTTGCAAACGCTTTCCTATCAAGTCTCTAAATCAGAGAGTGTGCACAAACGACAAACTTCTAGGGAAAAGCAGACTTTGTGCAGAGCAAGAATACACGTGTAATATTGTTCATCTCTTCCCTCCCCATCACACAAGGAGCAGAAACGTTACAGATTGTTCTGCAGCTAATTACCCTTCATTTAGCTCAAGTTTATCAGCAGCATTCAAACGTGGATCCTAAACAAAAAAGAAGACTAGCACCTTTTTGCAAGCCTGTGTGTCAGCATTCAAGCGCTGCAGAGATAAGAGATTCACTTCATTTGCAGCTCTRCTCCCAACCTGTTTCACTCGTCTGGAATAAGAGTTTGTTACCTGCTGGAATAGATTCCCCCAGCTGCATAACAGTGGAGAATACACCAGAAAAATCAAGATATTGCAAGCAACAAATGGCAAATGATCTTCCTAATCCCATACCAGTTGGCCACAGCACAGGCTCATAGCAATACGTTTCTTCTCCTTCATGAGAAGATTGCTTTTGTTGGGTGAAGATCATGTTTGCAGGTCATTGATGTCTAGGAGTCCCATGTAAAGCTTCTCTAGATGGAAAAGGATGAAAGTATAAGTTTTGGGGTTTTTTTTTTTTCCTTTAGAAATACCTGCTACTTTCTTTGTAGTCAATAAGATTTGGGTAAATACCCTGTTAATTTGCAAGGATATGCATGCAAACAACGATGGCCCAGAGTCTGCTTCCATTAGTATTTCCAGAGGTGTATCATTAACTGGATATTAAACGTGTTAAAATTTATAGCCTACAGTATTYAAGTACAAGTAGAAATCAATTATTGTTTCCTATTAAAGTAGGAGTTATGGACTATTAAGCAATGTCTCAAATGGACCAAGGTTATTACTGGGAAAAAAAATTAATGGAAAACATTCTAACTCAATACACTCATGAGCTCTCCTAGCAAAAGCCTTAATTGTCAGTATTTCAAAATGATGTAGCATTACTAATCGATACAGAGGTAAGAATGACCATCAGATTATATCAGACCTCTGTGTAATGAAAATTAATGAAGTTTATGGGGAAGTGACACATGTTCACACACTTGGAGATAGGCTAAAGTAAATGAATTTGCTTCACAATAATATGTAATTAACTACTAAGCCCCAGACTGCATAAGACTCTCMTTGTAGGGCTCATCTGCCTCTCTGCAATGGACTTCAGATGGGCCTCTAGTGCTCTCTAACAGCTGACAGCCCTTTCAGAGCAACTGCAGAATTCAGAAATGGAGATGGTCACTTAGCACATTTGCAATCCACCAGACAGTCATACAAAGCTAATTTAAATTAACTTTCCAATTAAGATTTTGAGACATGGTAGCAAATGTATTGCTGGGGTCCAAATAGAATACCTCTACTACACTTATTCTTCTCACTAATTAGGATTTTTTTAATAATAAAAAAACCCGATTTGTTAATATAAATCTATTGATTCAGTAATTATTCTTTCCATTTTAATCCAAATCCCCATTAAGACACTTGAAAATCTCCCACTGTCTTCAACAGAATGGGATCAGGCTCTTATTTACTTTTTAAAATTACTTTTGCCCAGGAAGGAACATTGATAACTAGCAAGTAGTGACAAGTGCTCACTTGTAATATTATAAGGCCTTTATCTCTGTTAAATATTGCATCATGCAGTCCTATGCCCAGATAATTGAAGGGAGAGAAGGAAAAGCCATAATATTCTTGCTCAATGACAAATTAAACTGTAAAAACTGTGTTCAAAGTCCTGCCTGCATTAAATATATTATTAAAAGAATTTACTGCACTAGCTAGACAAAAGGGAGCTCTTACCTGCCTTATGCCATTGATCCATGGTAAGGTGGGATTCAGGAAACAACATCACCTCCATATTCCTTCCAAAAGGCATCATAAACCCCCTGGGGTTTTAGCGAATGTCTGAGAGAAAAGCTTATAAAAAATAAATTTAAAATGTGAACGTAAAGGTGGGTTAGTTTTTTAAGCTGTAAGCTACAATATCTCTCTTTCTGCAAAATGTAACCTTGGGAAGACATAAATATTTTGGGAATAGCTTATTCATATCCCATGGTCCAAACATTTGGGTTAGAGGAGTTTTATGCTAACTGAGAGCCAAGAAAGTCTCCATTCCTCCAGCCTCCCATAGGAACGGGAACACCAGGTTGTTATATGAGGTCTTGCCCCTCTGACACTCTTCTTTTTGGATTCTTTCAGTGGCATCATTGCAAGGTTTTCAATGCAAAGGCAATGAGATGCGCTTGGAAAACAGAGCTGCAAATTGAAAAGAAGCTGTGAACTGGCTGTCTGGATCTGTCAGGTCTGTACTATAACAATAYATACCTATATGATTATAATAATCCCCCATTTTTGAGAGTTCTCTGCACTCAGGACAAAAACGGTGAGAGGGAACTACATTTTCTGAACAGTTTTAATGGGTTAGGTATTAGCTCCTTCAAATCACATAATCACATAAATGGAGGTTCACTTGAGAACTGCAGACTCTTAGCCACCTACGCCACATGCTTGGCTAGAAGTAAGTCCCATCTACAACACCCGCCAAACTCAGAAAATATGTTCCCCTTGGTGAAATGCAAAGGTTATCGGAGGAGAATGCAACGCACACAGCAACGTTTCATGGCAAGAATAGTTGTAAACACACTGGCTGCATGTYCTATAGGAAGGAAAAAGGCTCTTTCCTGTTGTTCAATAAAGTTAAGTTAAATTTGCTTTACAATGACTGGTAGCCCAAAGCAATTCAATTGCTCCTGTTAAAAATGTCAGGCATAGTCCTTGCCTTTACCTATTAAAATTAATATCCACATCCAATTAACATGTAAGCCCCTCCTGTACAAATCTAAGGAAAATTGCTACTATTTCCTTTGGAAATACAAAATGTGAAGAAGGTTGAGATATTGCTGTGGAAATCCCATGTGTGGAGCTATTGAATATTCCTCTAGACAAGGTCCAGAGCAACCTGGTTGAACCATTGTCAGGCTTTCTCTGAGCAGGACTAAAAGATTTTATGGGATCCTTACTAACTTAAATTAACCTATGAGTTAATGATTTCAAATTTGTAAAGTGTAATCAGCCCAGGCCCCAGTATCTTCAGAGTCTCTGTTTTTTTTCCCCCTTAAACAGTTGTTGAATTTATCAAAAGTTTTTTTGTGATAGACAGGATTAGGTTATTTATTTATTATTTGTCTGGTTATTTATTTATTCTCAGTTTGCASATTGTAAGGTGAAGCAGGGAGCTTTGTTGAATGAAGGAAATTTTTGGTTTTCTGGAGGAGCTCCTATGAAGGAGAGGTATGACCCAGCTCGGGCTCTGGCTGACTGAAGGTCCCATCACCAAAGTTACAAAAATAGAATGGAGTGAAAACTTTTTGTAGTTTCTCTACCTTTCCACTGTGTTGAGTTTCGATTTTATGCAGAAAATATCTTGATATTTGACTTTTTCTATCATCATCCTAGAATGTTATGCCTTGCTCAGCCAGAGGGAAGCCAATGAAATSAGCTGGGAATGGTGCTTATTTATCATTTCATGCCGTTTTAGTCAAACTTCACGGCTGGAGTSAAGCTTTCTAGTTCACTCAGGGTTTCATCTAAGTCTGTCAAATGGAGAAAAACTGTGACTACGTTTGTTTTCTAAAAATAGATATTATATATAGTTTTTATGTCACAAAGGCTACCAACTTTTACAGTTTGTAGATACTATGGTGGTCATCTTACTGCATGAATAATTTGTATGTAAAGAGCAGTTTTCACAATTGCATGCACAGCTCCGATATGTRATGTCACACACACAGGACTTCTTGGGTGCTTCAACAACTCAAGTATTTAGTTGCATGCATTTTGGGGACACTGGTTTTTATAAAATAAAATCTCTAGTATGGTGTCGATGGATGAGCTGCTGTTTGTTCTTTTCAACCCAAATAACTAGTCAGAATCAAACTGCAGGCAACTACATTTTTTGATAGCAGCCAATTGTCCAAAGCTGACATAGTTCCAGGGAAGTTGTCTTAGTTTCTATCAGCTACCTTTATTTCTAAATATATTGCACTCTAATATTCCATTCGTGAATATTGTTCTGTATAAGGTGGTAAAACAAAGATTACACACAAAAAAAAGGTTGCATATTGATACAGAAGAATTGACTCATGTCTTAAACATCTCATTTAACCTCATATTAARTAAGCAATTTAGTGCCATAAAAATATTTTAAGATTTTGGTAGAGGTAATATTGTTTAGGTGAGATTTTCTTACTTCAATATGTTATGATTGTAAAAGGCTGGAAGACAGGATTAGAATTTTAAATGGTGTTGGTAAATAAATTTTAATAAGTTCAGAGGCAAAATGCTTAACTTATAGGCATTCAATAACATAAATATGAAATGGGGGGTGGCTGAAAGGGCTGCAGAACAGCTTCTGAAGTGTAGAAAGTCTTAAAACCATCCATAAATCAGTGGTAGCTTTTTGTTGTAAACAGAAGGAAACTTTTGATGGATGCATAGGACTATCACGTCTGAAATACACAAACCAATCCATACCTGCTGTTCAGTATGACTACGCTGAAGATGGAAGAGCTTGACTATTCTAAAGATGGAAGACCTTCTCCAGTGTAGGCAAGAGATTTYGTGATCATGGTTTCTTATTTATCATCCAACCAGCCTTAATATTTCTCCTACAAACCTCCACAGAAGCAGGTTTCAGCTGTGGGAGCCTAGGCAGGATTAGCTTGTATCTGCTGAGTATAATTGAAGCATATCAACAGCAAACTGATTTATGGTGCAAAGAGGCAAACATAGGCAGAGAAGCATGAAGAAAGAAAGATGGAGCATGAAGCTTCGTGCAGGCTATGAAAAGGATGTGCTTGCTGAGATGATGTGCTTCTTATCATAAGATAGGAGACTTCCCATCTCTAAGAGGGAATCATTCAAATTTCATTGGGACATCTTTATTGCAATGCTGAACATTTTTACCTTGATTCTAGATTCTTGAGACAAATATCTTTCTTGGAGTCTTTTAAAGCTCAGTAGATGTCATAAATGAGAATGCAAGATGCTGACTGCCTCTTGCAAGATAACAACCATATTTCCTTTTTGATTAGACATAAAATAGAGTGTGGTCTGATCTAAAGCCATCTCGCTTTGTGCCTCCTAAGGACCCTAATCATGACTTGTACAATAACTTTTCATTTAAAAATGCACAGATTTATCAATTCCTGTAACTTGACTAAAACTGTACTAGGAGAATGATAGCTTCAGTTGGCAGAGACATTCATCTCTGACCAAAGGAACCATTTCCCATTGCTTTGGTGGAACTGAAAGCTGAATCGGACCTGTTACCTGCTCTATGAATGTTAATGCAGCATAAGGTAGTCGGCGTGTACTGCCTTGAAACTGCCTCTGTGTCAGCAAGAGGTGATCTAGTTTGTAGAAGGCTTTTAGAAATTTCTAAAGTGGTTTTGAACCCTTTGGGATGAAAATCACAGTGTAATTCCAACCTTATTACTCTTGGTTCCAGGCTAATTTAACTAACAGGAAGCTCCTTTTCCACTATATGCCAAAATGAAAAATAATTGTGCACAGGATATTAGATTACTAGAAATATAAACAAAGACATAAATGAAAATTATCCATGACTATAAAATAAATTATCAAATGCAATTTTGTAAGAAGTACACAATACCGCTCTAATGTGACAGCAAAACTTGACAGTTTGTATTTTTTTTCAGCAGACTGGGAAATACAAGCAATGATCAGTCTGTTTTCTCAGAAAACAGTCTGGAGCCTCGATTTCTTGGGGGACTGATTGGAACTATGTTTGAAATATAATGTTCTCCTTTCATTTAAAAGGGCATTTTTGGTGAGTCTGATTCTGGGAAATAGTCAACGGCAAAGTCAGCTTGGTTGTGTTGTCCTATATCAAGCAGACAAACATAGATCATGTGGGGACAACTCTTGCCAAAAGAGCATGAGGATAGACAACAAGTTGYTCTTCCGTGTTTAAAATAGGAGTTTAGATTTAGACCCAACATTTTTGGCATCCTGAATGAGAAAGTTTCGATCCAGGGAACGGAGATAGTTGCTATTCGTATTGTCAGTTGTGGCATCTGATAGAAAGCGTGTTTTATTTTCTGCTGAATCCTGTGTATTTAAATTATAATGCAGACAATAGAAATTAGAAAAGGGAAGGTTAAAAAAAGAAAAGATGGACAGGTTTCACTATTACCGGTGCCATATTACATAAAAGCAGATAGTAAGCAGTATGTCATCACAGGATGTTAAAACAAAAAAAAAAAAGAAAAAAAAAGAAAGAAAAAAATAAATTTAATGGCTGGAGAATCAAAAAGATCCAGTATTTGATTTTTTGATAAAATTATTCCAACTTGACAAGATGTATGATGCACCGGAGTCAGTTGCCCTATACCTCTAGTCCTGCTTGACTGGAAACTCTTTCTCCACTCTGTGCTAAAATGGAAAATAATCTGTCTCCAATTTTCATTGTGGATGGTCTGAGAGGTTCAAATGAAGAGTAACTTAATAGGCTAAATATTGCTGGGATGGCAAACTTTCTCCCTCTGTCTGTCTCTTGCTTTAACCCCAGTTTTGGCRTTTTGGCTATCATATTCGTCAATAGGATTCTTTTGATAGATATCCTTTCTCCTGCAATTCTTGTAGCTGGGGAGAAGAAAACAAAAGGATGGTTTATTATTCGTGCAAAGAAAGTTATTCTCCTTTTTATGCTTAAACAAAATAATTTGGGGTTCATATCCCTTTCATGGTRTTTCAACTTCTCTCAAATGAAAATTAGTCACATTAAGACATAACTGAGTTAGCAATTCAGCTCTTCTTTATTCTTTTTTATTCTGTTTTACAGTTTGTTATATATACAAGAAAATGATATGTGCAAGCTACAAAAGAGATGGAAATATTTTTATATTATATATATTMATTCTCAAGTTACAAGTTGCTTTGCTATCAAAAGCAGTTGGCAGATACTCATCAGTTATTATTCCTTAAAGCAAAGCACCTCACAACACCAAAGCATTTCTTCAGGCTGCCCGTACGAAAAGTTTCAATCCTAGTATCCCACAGCAAAAAGGTGACATATTAAATGTCAAAGAATTCCTAATAGGAGGTGAACGAAGTCCTCCTCGTAATTCTAGGGCAATTTGTTATAACTAACCAAAAGTTGCCTTTATCTATCATTATTCTGAATTGAGTTGTTCTGCCCATAGTAAATAAAGCAGGACAGGACATAATGCATAAATGCATTCAATTTTGTGCTCAAGAAGAATCAAAATCTTGACCTTATACCCTTTCTATGGAGAAAAAAATAGATTCACTCCCCTGAATATTGTTTTCATATTTTTTATCCTTGGATCAAAAGTTCTGATCTGTTTAAGCCAAAGTCTGGAGGCTTAGCCAAAAGGCACTTGGAATCAAAGGCTGGTTCCCTACAAATCTGCAGAAAGAGAATGGCTTATCATTCATAAATGGAGAACAGAACATCAACAGCACATCTCTAGCCACTGAGTAGTAATGTATCAGGTTTATGCAGGCAACACCGGGAGACATTCCTGGGGGAAAAAGAAAAACTCCTTAAATAGGCATTTGTTCTATTCTGCAAAGATTAGAACAAAAGATGCAACTATCTCAAGTATTTCAACACTGCATAGGTCTCAATCAAGTTTATTTGCCATTATCTTAAGCTGGAATTAAATAGCTTTTAGGTGGGCATCACACTATTTCCTCCCATGGGCTAAAGGGAAGGAATGAAGGAGGAGTAAGAGAGGGAGAGTGTGTTTCTGTATATGTGATATTGGTGTATAGATCACCATAATATATAGAAAGATAAAGATCCTACTCATGGCATGCAAAGGCATCTGAGATCACTGAGATCTGCCTTAGAGAAAGACATTTCCCCAGCCCTAAGTTCTCTGTGATTTCTGGTGTCTTTTATTCGCTAGGATAGCACTATTAAGGCCCAGCATAACCCAAAATATGTTGTTTACAGCATAAAAACTCATGAAGGGCTTTCTTTAAGTAGATATACTTCACTGAATATGAATTTTCCTTTAAAAATTGCTTTCCAATTCCTCCTTTTCATCTTTACTTTCCCAAGCTGGAGAATGTCTGCATTTCTTTCAGAGTAGGAACAAAAATGTATTGAAAAACATCAGACAAGACAGATTTTGTGTAAATATATATATATATATTTGGAATTTCAGTACCTGTTAATTAATTAACAAATTCATACTTTCTTTTCTGTAGAAATCTGATTATTTTTCAGTAAAAGCACTTTGGTGGCATATATCTGAGAAAAGATTTCTATTTTCTATTTTTTAATAGTTACGACAGACTGAGGCATTGAAATGGACACCTGCAGTTAAATATGAAATATTAATTCAACCAAGTAATAAATAAAATAACTACACTCTCAGAGGCCCTAATTATGAAGAGACCTGAACAATCTCCTAGCACCACAGTTTTAAGCAGTTCTTATGCTTCACAAAAATTATTCATCTGGAGAACAGACTATTTYCATATAAACAACCAGAGAAGTTAACCCACTTCAGAAGCAAAGAGAAAGATAAATTCAACACCATATATATATATAGCCTCTTATATTTATTTATTTTTAAATTGTGTGGGAAGACACGTGCTTGTGGTAATTACAGATTTCATGGGATCRTAAGGAAACAGAAGTCAAATCTGGTGCCTCTGTACTAAAGGGAGAGCAACTTAATTCTATATCTCTTTATTGTTCCCTTGGTCAAGCAGGTAAATTAAAGCAATCGTGACCCTCTTCTTATGTAGAGCAAATAGATGTGTTCCCCAAAGACCGTTCTCTATGAAGGTTTGTTGGAGAACACCACTGCTCTGAAGAGCCTCATCACATCTATCCCTCCCTCAAACCCATCCTCTCTTGCTGCTAGGCTTCTTCTCAGATGTCAATCCCAGATGTCAGGAATACTATATTCTGGATTTCACCTGAAAAYTAATTGCACAGATTGATACAGCATCTCTTATTCTATTTGAGGCCAAACTGCATCATAGAGGGCAACTATTTCACTGAAAATGTGTTATTTTGGGTGTGAGGTAGAAGTTGGAGGCTTCAATGGTGCAGCAGAGCAGGACTGCTACATCAGTTTGAGATAATAAAAGCATTAGAAATTAAAATACAATTCTGAAAAAAAAATTAAAAGGGGAGGAATACAACTTAACAGAAAGAAGGTTGCTTCTTGTCTGTGAAACAGTTCTGTCCAACTTCCTACACCCAGAGAAAAGGAAAAATTTGACATTTTCAAAGTTCAGTCCCGCCTTGTTACTCTTTCCTGATTTCCAATATTTCTGGGTYCCTTTGTATTTATTTTCCCTCCTTTTTCCCTTGAATTAAGCAAGTGATCAAGGACCATGGTTTTCCTATATTAGACAGGTGCAGTTGTTACAGGCACAGGTAGCATCCTCCAAAAAAAGAATCTGGTTTTCACTGAGTTGAGAACTTCCTTCTGTAAGTTATTTATGAACTTAATTCTCCAGGTAATAGTCAATAATTATGATCAGTGGCACAAAGTCTGAGCCTTATATGTAGAAGTGTTCCCCCAGGGTCAATACCAGGTCCAATATTGTTCAACTTATTCATCAATAACCTAGATGAAAGAAGAGGCTCTACCATCAGTAAGTTGCAGGTGACAAAAACAAATGGGAGGAATGGTTGACAACCCAGAAGGTCCTCAACAGGTTGGACAGATGGGGACCCTTTCCCATTAGGTGTCTAATGATAGGATGAGAGGCAACAGGCACTTACTGCAGCACAGGAAGCTTTATCTGAACACAAAGGAAAAGCTTCTTTAGCATGAGTGTGACACAGACGTGGAGCAGATTGCCCGGAGAGGTCATGGAGTCTCCATCCTTGGAGAGCATCTGAATAGGGTACTGGCAATGTGCTATAGGTGAGTCTGCTTCAGCAGGAATGGAGTGGATAGGTGCTTGATAACTGATCTCCTCTCACTGCAAGACTGATTCCATGGATGTCTCATTAATTTGATTGTATCTGGTTGCATTTTCCTCTAGACTTGTCTGATAAGTTATTTTCATTCAAAGAGACATACTTAGAGTTTAGCATTGTAAATTTATGATAATGGTTTGCTATAGGCTTAACCAGATCAGTAACAGTTGTTCAAGAGAGAGAAAAAAAAAAAAGAAGAAGAAATATTCCTCTTCTTCTGGAGTCACTGGAAGGACTGCAGTCAAATCTAATCATTCTGAAATTGCTCTGTATGCACACATTTCATTTTTCATTTTTCTTGTACCTTCCATTCCCTTTTGTTCTCGGATGTCTTTGTGGAAGACTACAAAGAATCATTATTGGGTTATTTCTCTTTCTCAGCCCATCCCATCTCCTACCATATAAAAATAATCTCCCTTGTGAAAGATCTAATGGCAAAAGCACAGTGAATCTTTCGAGTACTCTTTGTATATACATATATTGCAAAGCAGCTGTCAGCAAACTGGATGCTAGCGAAACAGAAGGAAAATCTGCATGTACATGGCTAAATTCCTAATTAAGGTAAATCTAACGAATGGACTGGGTTTGACTTTGGTGAAGAGCAGGTTTCCTGTTTCACTAGCAGCACAGATGCTAGTGTTTCTTTATGAGTCCCTTGCACCCAGCAATAAGTGTGTGAGAGGGATTCTTGTGAGCAGCATYAGCTGCTACTTCTGATGATTTTCAAGCAGACACCAACCGATGCAATTGAGTAAAACTRGATGGACATTACCTGAAGGAGCACAAGCATGAGACATACTCCTTAAATACTTACACATATCTGTTCTGGAGAYTGGGTTCTGCTTCTTTTTCTTCTCACCCTACCTGTCCAAATTTATCCTCCATAAAGTTTTTTTACCAAAAATTATTATCTAGGAATCAAACATTTTTTTCCATGTCCATATGAACTGTGATTGTAAGGAAAATGTATTTCTCAGAGAATAACTTATAAATATTGCCTGCAGTTCAAGAAAATGTTTATTCAAATGCTCCAAGAATCTTTGTTTGAGCCATAAAAGACTGAAAATAGGAATGTTTTAATGAAAGAGTGAGTTTTTTTGGGAAAAAAAAAAAAGGATAATAGTAATATTAAGCCAAAATTTAGCTTCAGATTGCATATAACTTTTTCCCATCCAGAAGTCATCTAATGTTATTATTATAATTGTTGYTAGCCTGTGTTTGGTTGCTTTTTTTAATTAGTCCCTGGTAATGTGCTTTGTCCAAGTACAAAGCTGTACTCGCTTAAGGTCAGCCCAAGGAACGTGCTGAGGTTTTAAGGCTTAGTTTGCTTTTCATTTGCTCTCTTGCTCGATTAGGTGTGCAAAGACAAACCAGCACCTTGTTAATACATGCCTGAGACCATGTTCTTTTCTTGCCACTTACCTACTCGTCTGGAATAGCAAATAGCTGTGCTCCAGAAAGCGCAGGTCACACATAGTATATGTGTGCATATGCTTGAGAGAGGGAAAGCAACACAGATAGCTCACTCAGGGATATAAGTAAGCATTTTATGTCCCATTAGTCTCCTTGATTTTATTCACGCTTTCTCCAAGAGAAGCAGACCTTGCTACTGCATCTGTGCTGACTTATGGCCCATTATACAGAGAAACCAGAGAAATAAATTTGCAGATCCCGTAAACAGCTCAGCTCCGAGATGCTTTGCCCTGCATTATCTTCTCTGAGCAATCCATTAATTGACGAGTCCACTGATGGCAAAAGCGCACAAGAAATTTAAGTTACATAGTTTGAATGTAAGAGGGAGGATTGAGGTTCTTTGGTTCTACCGTAAGGACACATAGATCGTCAAGCCGTGTGTCACAAGCTGTCTGGACCAGCAAAGCTAGGCACCACTTTGGGTGCACACACCTTAAGATGGATGATTTGAAAGCCAAGAGATCATGAGTTATATTAACTTCCCATTAGACAACAGCTCCATCTCATCCTCTGGCCTCTGGGACCTGGTCTGTGCTGCTCATCTCTAAGAGGCGGCATTACTAACCTTGTCAGGAGCCCTCCTGTGTGATTCAGTCCTACTGCATAAGCGGGGCACATTTACTCTAGAATAAAATGAAGATGAGTAGCAGAGGCTTTAGAGATGTACGTTACACAGGCAGGGAAAACTGAATTTACTGGACCTGCTGCATCTCTACAACTCTGGAGATATCTCAAGAGGTTTGAAGGCGCAGGTAGATGATGACGGTCTCAGCTGCTAATGGGAGGTGACCTCCATATGGGCAGTTTCTCCTGACTTTAGCCCTTGAAACAGATTTTTTTTTCTTATTTTGTAGTAACTGTGGTAACTTTGCAACTTCTAACTGTGCAGACCAAAAAAATCAGAATTAAATTGACAGCCCCAGTAGACTAAGAATTTTTCATTTTCATATGGAATGAAAAAGAGTCTTTCACAGATGTCTAAGAAACTTATTTCACAGAAAGCTCCTCCCTCAACAGAGCTGAAAGACTAAGAAAACGTCCTTAGAAAAGAGGAAGAATAGAAGGTTTAAAAAGAGCTTAAAAAACTAATATCTTATTTCCCCCGGGAGATTTCCACACAACTTCTTTCCTTCTTTTATCTATAACTGCAACAAATCAGAGTCCACATGACTTAGCAAATAAGTTCCAAATCTACTATTTTCCCTTTCTGCTTTTTAAAATTCTTGCGTACCAATTCCAAACCAGAAACCTATGAAGCCTCCTTATGGCTCTCTTTATTTGCCCACGTTTACTAACATCAGCGACTGTGTAAATYTTCTCAGGGGAAAACAAAGCATCGTATTCTCTTCCAGTGTGTAAACCAAGCCAAAAAAAAAAAAAGAGTATTTTGCCTGTACTTTTATATTCCCTTCTGGTCAAAGAAGTTAATGGAGTCTAACACTCTCCAGAGCAAGTAGATGATATTGGAATCTAGCCTTAAAGCTGACATTTATCGCCAACATTTCAAGACTTGTCAGTATATTCAGCACTAAACATAATTTGACGTTGCTACATTTTAATACAGTTCCTGGTTAATTAGGGTATCAGTATAACTAACGAGGATGAATATCACCCTTTTAGCATTTTTTTAATACAGTATGTGCAACATGAACACCTCAACTGTGTTTTTAAAAATCTTTTTTGTTTCATATGGAGTTTGTAATATCAACTTCAAGGAGGAAATTGCTTTAACCTTTTTTGGCACAAGCAATATGCAAGTCTATGGAAATATCAGTGCTTCTGTTTTTTCCATTATAAGTTGTCAAAAATGATTCCATGTTCTCAATACCTACATCCAAGAAAATATTGGCTGTGGTACCATRAGATCAGTTAAGAATCCCAGGGTTTCTAGCTAATTATTCCATTTGGGTTAGGACATAAATCCACACAGAAATATGTGTGGAATTGAATTAAATGTTATTTTTCAAAACCGCACTGTATTGTCCTCTATTTCCATCCTCTGCCATGCTCCATTGTTCTGCAAAAATGAAGACAAATAGAACAAATAAAGCACTAACCACACATTTACATGGGTACTAGCCATACTACACACTTGAAAATTGCAAGTCATTGACAATTTCAAGATATCTGAAGCTAAACCAGCTGCCTTTTGCCTTTCAGCAGGGCTCAAACCTTCTGCTAAAATGATAAGCTCTTTGTAAACAAATGCTTGTTGTGTACAGTCTTTATTTAGCTCGTAATATCTGTCTACAGGAATAAGGATCAATCCAGAAGGTGATGTCTTAGAGAACAGTTTGCCCGACCAGACTCCAGTAGACATGCTCAGACTGACAGGCATTCATATTGACATGTGCATGTGTACATTCAATTGAGGGTGAGTTTTCCTCTCATCCTGTTCAGATGCCAGATTTTAAAGTACAGCAGCATTGTTTTCTCATTCTTGAATCTACACATTTATTTTACAATGCTTAAAAACTGAAACCCAAAGAAACCACACTAACCATATCAAAAGGAGTTCAGTTCTTTGGGTAAAGATTTACAGAGCGTATGTAAACACCAGATCAAGATCATTCTTTTCCCTGGAGAAACCCAACAGAAAAGAGACATGCTGTGTGAAAATAAGTCACACAGTTGCTTACAATAGTGTTCTCAAGTTCATTTTATTTATTTTACCTTTTTAGCCAGTATGAGGCACTCTGGAATTTTTCATGTCAAGTTTCCCACTTTTCTTTCTGTGTAGGTCTTGGCTTACCAACAAGTACTTTAAGTGGACACTCTTCCAGTTGTGCACGCTTTTGTTTAGCTAGACACAAYGAACAGAGAACTTTAGCATGTTATAGAGACAGTCCATGGCCCGTAACAGCTCTTGCTTCTCCTTGCAGGTTCACTGTTCAGGTCCCGAGGCAGAAATGGGAGCTGTACCCGTCCAGAGTTAAACACTGTGGCTATCTACAAGGTAACTCAAATCTCTGTCCGACTAACAGAGTCTCCCATTGTGCTCCCATTATGGGGCACATGCCATTCAACTTCCAATGTTATCTCACATCTTGTGAGGTTACATCCTCTAACTTGGGGGTGAGCGAGCACTTGCTTKCTTCGGTAGGACTGGGTTCATTCAGCTAATTCCTCAGTATCTAGTCAAAATCTAGATGGTCAGAAAAAAAAAATCAGATTTTCTCTCCTGCTTTCTTTTTTTCTGAAGTCCAGATGCTTTGCATTCTGCCCTCAATGTATGTAAGGATAGTGTAGGAATCCTGCTTCCTCCACAGCAATGATTAGGGAGGCTTATGGGGTTATAGAAGTTAATATTATCTGAGGCTAACAGGCCTGGTAGAAGGGTTTGAATTGCTCGATACAAAACCCATGAAAGTTGTTGAAAATATTTCCAATTATTTTTTGCTGTAAGAGGTGATCCAGATGCTGCAGTGATGCTGCTTTCAATACCTGTGTACAAAATAGACAAGGGAGCCTTCTGCCTCTAAAGCAGAGCTGTTGTATTTAGTTTGAGGTGAACAACCACATCAACCATGTCAACCACGGCCGAATACCCATGAATGAAATTTAGAAGTGCGTAGAAATAGATATGTTATTCCTGTGCCATTACTGTCTACTATGCGGTGTTGTTATATTACATGCTGCTTAGGATGTTTTGCTATGAGGCTTATTATTGTTTAAAAGTCAGAAAGAACTTGAAATACCAACTAGTCATCTGAGAGTCAAATTATCTGGTTGTACACACAAATTAATTTCTACCTCTGATGAGAGGATTGTCTTTCAACTTCATCAAAACGTGGTCTTRCATGATTACAAAAGCGATATTTTCTGGGCAGGTTTCTTAGAGTGGTAGAAAATTTTCCTTTTTTTAATTTTTTTTTTTATTTAGTTGTAAACTAAGCTTTCCAGCTGAGGAAGGTAAGCACAGCAAGATGCAGAAATCACGGTCTTGAACTTGAGTTGCACACAAATCCTACTCATAAGACATGAAAACCTGTAAGCGTTTTTTTTCTGTACATATATATTAAAACCTAAATTTTGAAACATCTCAATCACATCACAAATTTTGAAACATCTCAATTTCACAAAACCTGAAGTTTGGGAGAAAAAATGTCCACCAGCAAGTGTGACTAATCGGTTCTGGAAGCTTTCTGGCAGCAGAACTTCTAGAGAAATACTCCAGCCACATCTCTACCCTGCAGAGCAAGCCCAGATATTGAATATGTGTTTCCTCTCACTAATCCAGCAAACAATAGTTTGGCAATATTTTCTTGCTATTTGCATTTAGGGCTGGAAACCTTCAGCATGTCCTTGTCACCATGCTTGGTTCTCAGCACACAAAGTCACTCGCACACAAACACCAATCTATCTCATGCCTTCCTCAGGAAAGCAGAGAAAGGATCTGAAGAAGCTACCCTTTTACTTGCTCTGTAGCCTTTGGCAATATTAAACTGCTTTTTTTTTAATAAGTTTATCATTCTGTCATTATTAAAATTCCAGAGAAACTTTGCATTACAAAAAACAACTGCATGTATCACCCTTTGGGAGGCAGAATGCCTTACAGTAACACCTCAAAATCATCAGCACTGAAGAAAGCAGCAGGCAATATTCAGTGTCAAACTATTGGCTTGACTGAAATTACACAGGAATGACTTTATTATATTTCCTTCCTTCAAAAATCCTTAAATCTAAAATCCATAAAAAGTGATCATGCAATTGTTTCCACCAGGTTACTTATTCTGATATTGAGGGATCATTGAGGGCAATATTGAGGGACGTGGGGCATTTGTTCTCCACCTCTTTTTATTCACTTGGTTTTCATTGCCTGAGAAATTAAATGCATATAGATGGAGCTATCTACTTAAAGAGCAAGACAATGGGACAGCAAGACAATGGGAGATTCCTTTTGGTTGGCCTGCAAMGTTATCCCCAAAATAAATAGGGCCACAACCTTGCCATATACCACCCACTTTTCTGAGTCCAAATCCAAACCAGACGTCCAATTGCTGTTATTGAATAAACAAGACCAAGCACCAGCATCTGAACAACTCAAATTAACCAGGGCATAACTTTATCCGAACCCAACTTCTGTCGATTTGGAGAAGAAAAGAAGTGTTTTTCACTTTTCCTTTCCTGCTGGCAAGCCTTTATTCCACTGGGATGTGCTCTTGACAGAAGAAAGACGTTTTCTTCCTTCCAGTCCTGCASGTGCAAGTTAAATCCCAACCTCTGCCTGCTGAGTGGGAATACAGATGATACAGTCAGTGGAAGATTTCCCCAGCAACGGCTGAGTATTTGGCAGTGGCCACTACAGCTTTGGCAGGGAAGTGGTATTTGCTATTGATTTGGTAGGAACACAATTTCATCCTAAACTGAAGTGAATATTTGTACATAAAGCCTAATCACTCACGATCCAATTCTTGACCAGTTATAAGTGCAAATCTTGAGGCTTCTGTCTTCATATTCTCTATCTGCTGCTCACCCTATTAGCATATATTAATGCTCCTCAACCTATTATCATATATTAATGTGAATTGATACTTAAACCTATCTGACTTGTTAAAAGACTATTTTATGATCTGATGACACACATTCCCTTCCTGTAGCAGATGGTACTTTTTCTTRTTATTGAATCTGATCACATTTGTTTTCTAGTAAAAAAGGCAGCACCACTGACATAACATCACACCTACCTTTTTGCTGAAGTGGGCAATTGAGCATTTGGTACCTAAGGGGAAGGGAAAGTCCTGCACTTCTGCTCTTTTCTCACCATCCTGAAGCTTCTCTGTCTCGAGCAAGCTCTGCCCAAGCAAACTCTGCCATAGGAAAACAGCAATCAGTCGCTGGCTTTCCTCAAAAGGCTCTTTCTTAACTGAGAACAGGAAGCTTTTTATATCCTCCCTTTTCCTTAAGCTGCTCAGCTAGTTGCTGTTTTTGGCCTGAGTACTGCAGGATTTTGGAAGAAAACTAAGTATGTTGTCCCTTTGGGAGTTAATTCCTCCTAAAAGGGAGGGCAGGTATCCACCTGGTTCCCTCTCCATATCTCTAATGGCTTTGAGCCCTTTGAATAATAAGTAGCTTCTTCATCAAGGTATTCTTTTAATGAGAAAACACGTAGTGAAGAGTAGTCTGTGTAGAATTATGCTGCTTTGCTTTTGAAGCATCTCTGTGTCATAAATTTTTGCATTTTTTAGGATGACATTTCCTTTTTTCATCTTTAGAAARCCGTCATTTGACCATTCTTCTCACATCAGCACTCTCCCAAGTTTCACCATAAAGGGGTCTTTTGAAAGGACCTTTTTGTTCAGGACAAGTTTTATAGGTTGGGCTGCAGATTATGCATGCTGTGCATCACTTACACTATATCAAATCCGTTCCAGAGAGAGAAGTCACCTTCTTATATCGGTTCACATGGATGTGTTGATTGTGAGTTGGGAAGATAAATTTGTTTGCTTTCCTGAAGTCCCTCCATGGGCACAGTCTGGCTCTGATTATCTAACTAAGTATTCCTTTGATTTGATGGACCATCTTTCCCTTTTGCAATGTGCAACAGCTATTTGTGCATGTCCTAATTTCTATCCAAATTACTTCAGGCTACTAATCCCTACCTTCATTTAAACCTTCAGATGTTTGCTTTTCAATTAGCTGTTATTGTATTTAAATGCCTTGCGTTGGCATCTGTCTTTCCCTTTTAAGGTATTTTCAGATCCTAGATTTTTCTCAGCATTCTCAGTTTCCTTTGTGCATGTTGACTAAGTCCAGTTACTCCTTCCTAATGCAGCATTTCCTTTGCTTCCAGTGCTAGTCTGGGTACCTTCTGTTGCAGCGTTTTGGACTTTTCTAGCTATAATTCTTCCTATAATTAAAAAAAAAAAAAAAAGAGAGAGAGAGAGAGAGAGAGAGAAAAGCTCAGAATAATCCAAATGAAGTTTTGTTATTCTTTCATATGCAACTGATTAACTTTTGATTTATACATCTCACTTGCACAGACATAATACATGCCAAGACCTTGTTTACCTTCTTGCTGCTACCAGACATTGTGCAGATGGCTAATGTATTATCCTTAATCACTCTCAGGTCTTGCTACCGCTCAGTTTTATAGATGAGTATTCTTATTTGTGCTGTAAAATTTGTGTTGTGTGTTTCTTGCTTTTCATTTCCACATTGCCCTGCACAGGMGATAGCTTGTGTACATCTGAATCAACCTGCAAGGTAGGAAATTGTGGCATGGGAAAGCTTTGCAGGATGGATGTTTCTTAGCGCTGCCATCAAGTTTTGCAGACGCTTTTTCTGCATCTTGTTCCCATCTTTTCTTCTTTGGGGCAATGTGATGAATCACTCCAAACAATGACTTGGAAATTAAGCAGCTAAAGATTTGGGGCACATAATTAAATCCAGTAATACAGAATATAGATGTTCTGTAGATATTCATGCTCATAATCATGGGCATTACTAGTCCAAGTAGTACCAGAGGACAGAAGTCCACAATATAGTCACAAGCCCCAAAACTAGTTGATAGGTTCTGCTGAATAAAGCCCTGCAGGAGTGCCCATTCCCTGGGGCCATAGCATTCAATGCCCTCTGCGGTTTCATATAAATTGCTCAGTAGTTGTCACAGCTACTTTCTTTTTCCTTATAGGATATTTTTCTAACACAGAAGCTTACCAGCCATGAATGGAAAGCAAGTGTTGGGGCAAACTGAGCTCTGAGCTTGGGCTMCCTGAACATCATGCTCCAGAGTCCTCTACTTGTGGGCAGTCATTGCTGGGGATGCGATAGAGCTGAATGCCCAAAAGGACTCCAAAAATTCCCATTTCCAAACTCCTTTGCTTGCCTGCAGGGCTCAAATCTCTCTGATCAGGAGAGTCAAGTGTCACCCAAACATAGCAAGAGCGAAGGAGAGGATCTTCCTCCAGCTTCGGTGACAACTTGGCAATTTGTGTCTCCCTTGCRCCACCATCACCAGAAGAAATCTGCATTTCCACTTGAGGTGGAAAGGAGCAAAACAAACCATTTAGGAACAGCATGTGAATTGGCTGAGCTGTTAGGTCTCAAAAACGTTCTGTTTACAAAAACTACCATTCAGCACCTCATTACCCCAAATGAGCTCCACCTGCACTCTATTATCAGAGCTTGCTTTGACCAAAAATTAAAAAAAAAAAAAAGCAGCTTAGGAATTTTTTTACCTTGCCTAGAACGAAGGCTGTGGAATTATACGCAGCCACAGTGGATGTGCAAGTTTGAGTAAAAGTTTAGCTTGGCAGATGAATCAGGCAATGGAGGATTTAAAAAAAAAAAAAAAAAAGTACATAAAATATTGTATCATTGCAAGCAATAGGGTCAGAGGCATCTTTGCTGTCTGAGTGTCTTCTGACCTTGTCCTCTCTCAGGCTATATTAACTTTTCTAAGTCAAATGCATTATTCAGTTGTGTTTTTTTTTGTGCCGCGAAGCAAAAATGCTTTCTGTTCTCTGTTTCATGAGGAACTGCTTCCTTTCCCCTGACTCCATGAATAAAGAAAAGAGCMGTGAACATGGACACAATAGATAAGTACAGCATCACCAGAGGGAAAATATGACTCCCGGTGCAAGAAACTTGTTGTTATCCTAGGAATTCSGGGAGAATAGAAGGCTGAATTTCAATAGACACGTTATCAAAATAAATCATCAGCTTTGCTCTCTTCCCACCTCAATTTTAAAGCGTTTGTAGAGATGTTCAAGATACTGCTATGAAAGGTTGAAACCCTCTTCATTACCCCTTGCCCTCTGATCCTGTGTTTTCCAGGCAGCCTTTTTTCCAACCAATTGCCCAAACCCCATGCCCATTTTAACATACTAGCTAGGGAATATTCTTGCCTTCCAACTTCCTGCTTCTCTCGTATGTCTGGAAAGCCTCTCCTTTCACTAGACCTTGCCGACCACAGTGATTTAATCCCATTAATTCATGCCTGTTTGCAAATAGGTCTCATTGCTCTCATGAAAATAAAGTCAGTGTCAGTGATGACGAGAGCAGCACCTGTGTGCTGCAGGACTTAGTATTGCTTCTTCCAGAGAGTTTTTCAGTGCTCTGTTATGCTTTCTGTAATATTTTTGAGAAATGCCGTGGGATATTTTTGTCTTCCACTTAAACCATCACTACAGATTTCAGTTTCATATCCCATGTTGAGATCATTCCCTTTGTACAATTTCCCATATAACCTTTCCAGCTGCACATAAAACACTCTACCTGAAAAAAAAAAATAGTGAGATATCTGKTTTTTTGTGCGGCATTTAGAAGAAACCAAAACCTCTTGGTGGGCAAAGGGAAAAGTAAGTACCTAGCAGACCATCAGTCTGGTAACACAGAGGGCTCATGAGACCCATGCCCCTTTTCTATCCGATCAAGACCATAGGTCTTAAAATACAATTTTGTACTGCTACTGACTAATAATTATTTTTTGACAGTTAACCATATGTAGACTCTCTCCAGAATCTTTCCTTGTGCAAGTTCGGTCAGGAAGTGTGTTCCTACGAAGACACTCCAGTCTTTGAAAAATTAACTTTTCCTATCATGCTGACAAAGGCTTCACATAACAGTTCACCTAATGATATAAAAACACCTGAAGATCTTGTCTTAGTGCTAGAAAGAGACTTTTGAAGATGCCCAGGTATTAGCTATTGAGTCTACTACCTACCTTCATACTTACTAGGAAAAATATTTGAATTGTTTTCCTTAAATCTGGAGTCATACTTGTTTTTCAGCATCTTTGCATGAGAAGAAATGGACTTTCTGTCCAAGCATATGCATCTCTCATGCTTTTCTAACAAGATTTTTACCCTAGTCTGTCTGAATCACTTATATTCCATATTCAGAAATTCATTAGAGCAGGTTAGCTTTAAACCTGCCAATCAATGCAAATGATATCAAATGATATGTGGTGGCTTATATATTTGGATTATTGCCACTGACAAATGAAAAAATATTCTATTTCAAAGCAGAGGTGACCCGCAGCATAGAATAATAGAAAAGGAGCCAAAGGGTTTATTAAATTTGACACCTAATCTTTCCATCAGCTTATAAAAATAAGACTGTTCCACAGTAGTGGCCCAGAGCGTTAAGGAAGCACAGCTGCCAGATGTAGTGTTCTGAGCTGCTGCTGTAAATATACTGTTTTAATATAAATGGCGAGACACTAGTTCTTATTTATTTCACCATGCCGCCATGTATTTATCATGGCCAGGCTGAAAAATTGTTGCATTTAGGAATATGGAGTCCTGTGTTCTGCCTGTGAATATGACCAAAAATAACAACGAAAGGTACTTCACCTAAAAACAAGAGGCCAGGGCTGTGTCATTAAGCCAATGGTTTAAAAAATTGTAGCAATAAAAAAGGTACAACCTTGTTGGGGATGTCTTAGAATGGTGGCAGAGGTGGAAGTTGTGTCCATCTTTTCTCCACTCATCTCCATAGGGTTGKTGTGTGTCTCGTTTCATCAAGGATGCACTGAGAGTCTCTGGTCAATGACAAGATGAAGAGGTTTCTAAGCTAGGTGTGAAGGTCATACTGCAGTCTGAACATAGGTGGGTTTGTTTTCAATACAAATATAAGAATTTATAGGTGTGCAGGGAGGCTTAGCATGAGTAATTAACATCCTGAGAACTTTACTGGGAGGACTGTGATGTCCATGATGAAGGTTGATTTTCCCTTGGGGTCTGCTTGGGGATGCTCTCATATACTCTCTTTAATACAGTCTGCCTCTTTCCAAGCAGTTCCTAGGTCAAGCTGCATGTTACCCCACTCCTGCCTAAAGCTGCACAAATGGCAGTTATTTGTTCCTGGTGATCCCATAGGTTTGTCAGACCTTCAACGCGTGTGGTATTGGCAGAGTCCCATTGATATAGGTCAACTACAGTGTAGACAAGAGACAACTGAGCAGCAGACAGTTGCTCCAAGCTCAAACCAGCTCAGACTAAGGCAAGTGCAGGCAAGTCCTGAAACCCTGTGCTGCCAAAATAACACAAAACCCAAAGACTTTTACTGGAATGATAAAACTCATGTTGAGTGGACTACAGTGCATGCCTGTGTGTAGTTTTAAACATTTTATTTTGAGTAGCTGAAGTGGGCCAGATGCCCAGTTGGTGCAATCCATGCACTGCTATCAATTATTTTCCTATAATAGCAGTGCAGGATTTTATCTGCTATACCTAGCAGAGATCAGGAAAAAGAATCTGACCATTTTTGCTAAGATTAGAGCCATTTCAGAGGCTCCATACCTTTGACTGTGGCTCTCTTACTTATTTTCTTTCTTCTAAGAGGCTAAACTTTATGAGTTGCTGGATCTGGCAGGAAAAAAAAAAAAAAAGACAAATTTCTAAGCCTCAATCAATTTCTTGAGATAGATGAATATACGAAATAAATGCATGTAAGAACCCAAATTACAGATTTAGTGATTTGATTGCTGTACTTTTCCCATACTAATTTCTTTTTATATATTTCCTGTAGCATGCATGCCCTACACGTGGGTTTTCATACCCTTTAGTAATTATTTGTATGACATTATTTTTTACATCTAATGAAGTCTCCTATTACCTGAGCTCTTTCCAAATCTCTTTATTTTAATGGGAAATGTACACTCTCCATCAGGTTACAAATAAATTGGATTGTAAGATAAACAAATGGCTGCTTCTTCCATGGAGTAGTAAATACGAGAGAGAGAGGACCTTAGGTGACTTTGCCCACTCTACTATCAGCAGAACTGCATTTGTGATAGTAGCTGGAGGGGTTTTTTTGTTCTTTTTCTTGGGTTTTTTTTTTCCAGTGAAAGATATAAATTCAGACATATGTTTTAGACTTGCTACTGCAAAGAGGCTCCATTAATTCTAAAGCAACTAACGCGAATGCAAAGTGGAGAAGATACCTACCGTATGAATCAAGGATGTAACTGTGATGCCTGGGACAAAGATTCAGATCTCATATTTCTAGTATTTGCTTTGAACAACTATACTGTGAATTAAAATATTGCTTTTTTATTCTGTAATACAGGTTGGTACACGTACCTGGTCTAGATCAGCACAAACAAGTTGGATCAGCAAGGAAAGCTTCACCACTTTYGCTGAGGATGGAGGTGAGACATTCTTTCTAAAGAAATTTTCTATCTACTTGTGACACTTATTTTCTTTTATAGCAACTATTTCCTATGCATCTGGCTCCCCACTAGAAGCGTTGATTTCCAGTCCATTGTCCTATTTTCCCCAAAACAACTAATCCTAATGAACAACCTACTCATGGCAGAAGTATTTGCACAGGAAGTTTGGGAAAAATTCTCCTAAGCTTACTAAGGATGGGCAGATCATACCTGTACTGCAGCACAGAGAATACTACAAGATTACTGGAGGGCATTATTTGTCAAATTATACCAATGAAAAGGAAAAAATCAGAATGTTAATGTTGGAATTGATACAGCCAAAAGGTCTGATATGGTTATGCTACAAACAGCACTATAACTTTAACCTTACTGAAGTGTAGTACCGTATAATTTGCAGGTTCCTTCTGCCTGCCCTAGTCTGGACTCTGGGCTATGGAAATATCTAAAACAAAACAAACAAAAAAAAGACTGAAAACGAGAAGGAGTAGCATGCAAATGTACTTCTACTCAAGAATCAAATCCTCCCTGAATGCAGGAGTGGTTTAAATGTTAGTATCACAGATGGATTGTTATGCTATTTAATGTTGTTGTGGTCACCTGTGACATCTTCCTCTCCTAGTAATGGTCATTTTGAAAAACCTTAAAATAATACCAGTAAATAACACATTATTGCCAAAGGATAGCTGGGGTTCAAGGATACATTCAGTAATGGCTGTGGACGAGCCATTCCTGAGAGCACAKATTGCAAGTAGTATAAACAAGAGCCCTAATTCACAGAGACACAGTCCACAAAGACAGGTAAACAAGGCATCCTGTTCATCCCCTCTCATATCATTATGTCATGGAATATCATGGAAAAAGATAGTCCAAAAGAGCAAAACTTGTTCTGAAGTTGGGCTGCTTTACCTCTCATATCGTGCTTGATCTGATCCAAAGAGGAAGCAACAAGAAGATCAAAGAAACAGAGTAAGAACGAGTTGACTCAGATGACTTTGGCTCTGAAGATTTTCACACACGTTGTTGACACATCTTGTATATGCTCAGGCCATCGCTAGAAAGCACAGAGCTCATGGGTACTTGAGGACTCCTTTAGGATTGAAGTTTTGTTTTAGAGTAGCTTCCTGCTACTCCATTGCATGAYCATCATCAACATCATGACCATCATCATCATCACTCCTTGATAAAATGGGACTGGTTCGAATCTTCAGAAAAGTCAGGTCAGCACAACCCCAGATTGTCCCCATAAAGCTCCTAGGGGCCTGCACCTCCCCACTACAAATCCCTTGTGATTATACTGCCAGTCCCAAGGCAATTKCTCCCTATATAACCCAAAAATAGAGCTTGGGAAGAACTGAATGCCAGCTGCTATACAATGCTGAAAGGTGATAAGGACATTATGATTGATTGTGAGAAAGGCCACTGCTAAATCAAGCACAATCAAGACTGACAGCAGGCTCTGGGATTTGTTTGTCGTTATTGAATTCTTATGTATACAGTGCATTGAGAATACATTTTATAAAGAATAATATACACACAAAGACATGCTCATGATCATGCACTATTACTCTGGAGGGAGAAAAAAAAATAGAGCGGCAGAAGTGTAGACRACCAAAGAGTAAGGAGAAAATAATGAAGAAGAAAATTATGGTTGGTTGGTGACACTTTTACTGATCCTGTCAAGGAGGCAAAGGTTAAATTCTTCAGCTCAGTCTGTGCTTGCTGCACCTCATGGGGCTGGTATTTTTGCTGGCAAGGTTTGTGCAGTGCAGAATTTTAGCTGGTTCCCTGTATAGATGACCTAACTGCTTGCAACGCTCTACCTAAATAATGGGGTGAATATGACAACATCAACATTTTAATTCAAATCAGAAGTGTGCTTTTCAAATGAATATGTTCATTATTCCCACTTACCACAAATTGATTCTTACCATGGAAACATTTGGACTTCCCAAACTGGAATCCTGACTAATAAAATTAAAGCAGAAGACTCACTCTAAGTGTTAGTGGGCATTCAATCCACAGCACCAGAGTAGAGTCCATCTAAAGCAATCCTGAAATGCATATAGTGTGGCCTTCAGGAAACCACCACTAACTCTTTCAGTCTATAAATCCTCATCTGCTGCAAGACAGCATCAGTGTTGGTGCCTCCACACCTAAAAGCAGCAATAGGTAGGGACGAGGATCTCACTAAACCATGAGGCCATTGATGACCACTCAAAAGATGTTGGAAAACTGGCTGAATGCCTTTGCTGGTACTCCTCAATCAGAGCAACTGCCAGTGGTGTTACGAGCCCAGAACCAGTGGTAAGTTGAGAACTACTGTCTTAGATAGCATCCTACCTTCTGTTCACATAGAACGTGAAGAAAAGGTTGATTAATTTAGGAGTTAAAATGCTTTTAGATGCCTTGAAGACAGTCCCCCACCACAGAGGGGCTCTCCTCAGGTCAAGGCATGTAGAGCCGCTCTGCATTGCCAGCATGTACCAAAGCAGTCAGCCACCAGGCACTATATTTTTTCCCCGTTTTTGGAACATTTATTTTTGTTGGTGGTGTTTTTCAGCAGGGAGTAAGATGTGCTTTCTAATCTGCAGTTAACATGATCTTTACTGCTACAAAAAAAAAAAAAAGTTGTTTGCATATGAAGTAATAAGTAAATACATTTTCATACACAGCAATTTTGTATGCTTTTAGAGTATTTGCCCTCTGAGTATTTAGTCATTTAGCCTCATAGTAATTACCATTTTATTTCCTTGTATTTTCACTGTACTTTGGCACTGGGCATAAGTTATCTTGCACTCTTATGCTGATCTCTCAGAAAAGAGGCAAATTAACAAAGTTAATAATGCAGAAGAGAAATTTCTATTGTGTCTCCTATAGCGATAGCTGAAGATGCTGGAACACAAAGCAGAGGACCTCTTCTCTCCTGACTTTGTATTTATTTTGTCACCTGCTTTGGCAACTTAAGGAAGGTGCTTGCCAATTTTCTCTTTTTTTTTTTTTTTTTTCTTTTCTTTTTTTCACCAATAATATCTTTACAATAAACTCAGAAAGACTCTCTTTCATTTACGTATAGATTTTGGCTGCAGTTCAGGAAAGCACTCAGGCACATTTTTGAATCCACTTCTGCTCAAAGCAGCTCATAAGCACCTGAGCAAAGACAAACCCTCTATTTAAGCGCTGAGAAAAGCACCAGGTAAAATCAAGACCCTTGTTTTGAGAGTAGGTTCTCCTTTGTCTTGCTGGAAGTACACCTAGAAAGTCAATTCTCCTTCTGCCTGATTCATATAAAGTTTTTACCAGCCTCAGTGGTGCAGAATTATGAATGTGATGAGAAATCTCACTGTACTCATGAAATATTATGGAAAGAACTTTTAAAGAATCTTTTTCAAGCTAGCAGAGATTGGATGTTTTTAATATTTTAGGGGGAGCATGTGCCAGATTATATATTTACCCCTGTGAAGAATTGCTTGTGACCAAGCCAAAGGTATATTTGAGGCTGGCTGGGGACATCAGTCATTTCAGTGAAATGCTTTGAGTGAGGATTAAATATAAATGGTACACTAGAATGCAATAATTATATATAAATAATCCTGGGAAGCATCCAAGAAGGAAGAGAACAAGTTTGGGATTAGAAGTAGATTTTCATGGAATGGCCAGTAGGATCCCTGTAAGCCTACTTTAGTTATCCTGAAGGGAAAAAAAAAAAAAAAAAACTTGTAAAAAACCTGCTCAGACAATAGTTTAATTTTCCAGCCCTGCAATATGTTGCAGGTGATGATACAGTAATTACCATGCAAAGAGCCCATTAAGAAACAGCATAACTCAAAATGACTTCATCGTTCCAATTGCTGATTTGAGGGCGAAAAATACTCCCAGGACCATTGTAAAAACTGTGGATAYGCTGGCAAACTTTGCACAGGAATTTGTATTTGCTGCTTGCTCACTTTACAGCCCTATAGGAAGAGAAATTGTTTAACCAAGCCAATGCAAAGTGCACCCTAATCACTTGTGAAGAGCATGAAGTATTTCTTTCTTTAGCAGGAACCTTATTACCAGCTGACGCTTAGGGTACCTTGTGCTATAAAAAAGACCAGCTACATACAAATATCTCAGATAAATGAGCCACAGTGCTGAAAKAATGAGAAATTTTAAAAATATTTGGAAGCATTTTCTCCTGCTGGTCCAAAGAAGCGTTTAGCATTTGGAAAAAAAAATTAAGGTCTCCTGAGTATGCATGCATTTTGCAAAGCTTGTCTCTTTGTAGACATTTCAAAATGAAACGGACTGGGTATTGTAAGGATGGGACACACTGGAAGAATTAGAAGTGTTGAGTCAACACAAGGTGTTTAGGCAATTACATGATTTTATACAGGACAGGAAATATATTTATAACAGGAGCTGATTAAGAATTATTCAGTGGACTTGACTGCTGAATCTCTTCAGAAAATGGGATGTAGAAAGAGAAAGATGAAGCTGAGCAAATGTTCTCAGGTCCAGTGAAAAGGTGAGCTATCAAGCTGACCTCCACTGGCCAACAAAACTGCAAGGCAGGGCAGTGAGGATGCAAAAGATCCAGCACAAAGTGGATGTTTTGGGTTGCTTCTCATGGAAAAGCAAATGGGAAAAAAGGGACCCATGTCTATTCTTCTATGGGACCAGCTTGACACAACTAGGCATAGAGGCAAGTGCACAATAAGGTAGAGCTCTTAGCCATTAAGGAGTAAAACATCCCAAAGAAGTGAGCCTAGGAGATCTTGGCTCTCCCAGAACATGTCTTAATATTCTGCCATGTCAGAGTTTTCTGCCCATAAGTGAATGTTATTTCTAAGGTTGAGCAAAAATGTGGCAGCAAACTCCAACCTGAATGTACACATTTTCTGGATCGAGCTCTGAATCTAAACTTGTTTTCATGTCTATGTCATTAACAAAAGATGCAACTGAAATCCTTGGGCTTGCGATAAGGGCATTTACCACCTCAAATGTAGAAATTACTGCAGCCATGTGATTCAACAAAACACAGGCTCAAGAGTGAGCAGAACACAGGCCACCTTAGTTTGCTGAAATACTTAAGCCAATGCTTAAAACTAAGCAGATTCTAGAGCAAAATAAATCTGGGCTTTGTGCTCCACAATTGTGATAAATGGGGACTATAACAAAATAAACGGAGTAAGAGACACCCTTTTTATTCCTACTTGCTCTCCTTGGYGACTGAGAAGAACACTTGAGATCTTTCTAATCTAAATCTGGGCTGCCGCTGACAAAAGAAGACCTGCTGTGCTCCATAATGACCCAAGCCATGGCAAGAACTGTAGAAAAGGACCTCATACGTGCGTTACTTACTTTTCATATCATTATGTTGGAGTTGGAAATTAAGTAAATGGAGCTCATCCCTCCAAATTCTTCATGTTTTTTCTTTTTTTTTTTCTGTCTCATTAGCTCCCGTAGTCCAGACATATGATAAATGCTTGCAATGTTGCTGTATTTTAAATGTATGGTAGAGAGTGGAAATACATTGAACAGATTGTTCAAGACACTGTATTGTTCTTGTTCATTGTCATTAGAGGCCCATGTATTTTGATTCGTATGAGGTAATGGCATATAATAACAAAGGTTATTTTCAAATCTTGCTACAGATCTTTTGCTCAGCTCATTTCTAAGGGAGATAACCACATCTATTGAGATAATGCACCAGACGTTATTCAGGGAATGACTATCAATTTGAACTAATATCTGTAAAATAATCTATTTTCCAAATGCAAATTGCTTTTTCTACATGCCCTTTTTCTTCCTGGCATAGCCATCCTGCAACACTCTACTTCACTGGTGTGTAATTCCTTGACACTGCCGAGCGTCAATGGAGATTTTCACTGGTAACTGGTTCTTGTTCCCTTTTCAGGGCACAGAAATTTTCTTTCATGTGCTCTGGCAAACATATCTTACTTCTGCAAAAATTCATAAAGAGAAAACCTATAGATTATAGTCAGGATCTCCTCCATCTCCAATACAGATTGGCATTTGTTATAGTTCATAGGAAGTCTGTCTTTTGGTGATGTATCAGATACAACTTCCATAAATCTTATGGGTCTCTCTCTTTTCTGTGCACGGCAGAAAATACCTGAAAGAGTCTTCCATTCATGCCAATGCTTCTTCTGTGCTCCTTCATTGATTTGAGTACATGGCAGACTAACCTTTCTGSGGTTGGGATTTTTTAGCGTTAATACTCCACCTTGTCTGGAAAGGACTCAGTTCTGATCACACAGAAGTAGCACAACAATAACAGCTAGACTTTATTCAGATGTGTGTGAAGGCACTTAGGTGGGGATAGGAGCTGAAGACAAGATTTAGGGCCTCTGGATTGAAACACAAGGACTCTGGGAATACTTTCTGGTGCTCTGCAAACATCTAAAAGTTTTGGGTGGTGCTTCTCACTGTGCTTGTGAAGTTGACGTGTTTAAATGGACGCACAACCTCTACTTGATGTCCAACGTGTCAACTAGTAGAGGGATGCGCTGCACTACTCTCATAAGACATCTCTTCTGGTGCTGTAGCGTGGACCATCCCAGCCATGGAGAAGCAATCATCGCAATCTTTGCTAACGCTGGATCTTTTTCATTTAATTTTGGGGGGAGAAATTAAGGAAATTCAACAGTGTCTATGAATTCCACTTTAAGTTAAACACTGGGGAATCTTAACAAGAAACTCCCCTGCAAGAAAGCAAAAAGTCAGTGGGCATAACTTTATTCAAGTGAATCATCTCATTTGCTAAAGTAAAAGCATATGGGTCAAAATGCGTGTACGAAACAGAATACTAAACACAGAATACGTGTTTCTATAATGAGCAAGCAACAGCCTTATTTAGATGCTCAGTTCACTTTATGGAAGCACTCAAACAGCAGCCAGAAATGAAACCCAGCAATATGTGACACATGGTTTTCAAGGCAAAATCTGAACTCTGGACACAGGCAGCAATTAAGCATTCCCTACGTTTTCTGGCTTCATATGCAAATTTGACATTCAAATCAGACTTCTGAAAAGATCTCACCCATGCAAAAACACTAATAACATAAGCGGTCCAGAGTTTGAGCCTTTTTGCTTTAACTTTAATTACTTTGTCATAATTTCAGTGGAGGGCAAAGCACGTTAGGAGGTTATCAATTTGCTCCTCCCAGCTGTTTTGGAAGTCAAGTGTGGTTTCCCCCGACAAGACATGAAGTGGATGGAAATTTTAGATGGAGAATTTACAGCAGAGCGGCATGCAAAGAATTCATTATAAGCAGGAGCAGGGCGCCTTAAGAAGGTGACAATATTGTTTGCATAAGGGGTTTGCAAGCTGCAAACTAAGGGGAACTGCTGAACTGGTGTCATAAATTGCACACCGTTTCCATAGCCAAGAAGAAACATGCAGCAAGTTCTGGAAGAAGGAGCCTCCAAAGGTTGTTTTGCACCTAACATCCAAGCTCATCCTGTTGTGGTGAGAATTGACCCACACAGGTGCACACCTGTATTTAGTTGTAGTCTAACGACCTGCAGTTGAGGGYCACCATCCTCTGTTGAGACTGGGTGACCAGCTTAACTTAAGGATTTTCAGTGAGTGGTATCAGTTCTTGCACCATTCAKGTACTTTTAGGTCCATTGCTTGTGGGTTTTGCTGTTCTGCCCTAGGATGATATTTCATAATATTCATGTTAAGGTCATGTACTATTAACGCCATTGAGCAAAAAGCCTAAAAAAAGTCCTCTGCAACACTTGAATTCTACTTAAGGACTATTTTAGGAAGTAAAATGGAACCGACTTGTGGCAATTGTGGCAACAATTAATTAACACCTGTGGAAAATAGGTGTTAACTCCATGAGACCTTTTTTTTTTTTTTTTTTTCTGGTGTGGAAAATATATATCATAGAGAACTGCATCAGAATATCCTCATTCCATTTAAAGGAGAGAAAAGGCCAGAAGAGGTGCTGCTAGCCAAGAAAGCCAAGTTGCACTGGTTAAAACTTATTACTAGGTGACAGTAGTAAGCAGGATGGGAAAGACTGCTAAGAAATACAGAGCAGGCTGTGTCCACTGCATCTAGACATGCTGTGAAACGAAAACTCAATCTAATCACGCAGAGTCTAAGCCAGAGCCTAGTAATAGAAAGGTCTCATTTTAGGGGGTCGCGGAGAGAAGGGAGATGAGCTGATCTGCGTTCGGCACAAGGAGGCTGCAGATGTTCAGCCCAGGACATCATTAGGGCTAGCAGGAAACCTAAAGAGAAGAGAGGAAAGGCATTAGTGTAACAGCAAGGCTCTTAATAACAATAATAATGAAATTGCAGTGGATCTTGCAGGCTGCGACGGGGCAGCACATGGCCGTCGTGGCGCTGCTCCCATCTCCCATTCACAAAGCAGCGTCACGTTCGGGTGCCGCGTTCCCTCCGGGATTTATCGCTCCCACCAGCTCATCCCAGCTCCCCGAGTCTGCTTGATAGTCACTGCAGGCGTGATGTGCAGCAGTCTCCGCTAAGAAACACAGTGATCTTTACGTGAAAGGACTGACCTTTCTCCGCTGGCATTTTGTCAGGACGGGCTGAAGGCGGGAGGGGGAAGAGAAGCAGAGGGGGCAGAGAAGCCTGCGCCACTTGTTGCTGTAAAAGAAAAGTGTATTTCGAGGCAAAGCATCAATTTGACTGTGCCGCTSATTTTTTTCCATCTTTCTTTTTTTGATAGCAGCATAAGGCATCGTGCTTGTGCCTACGTGTTTAGCAGCAGCTGCACTCGAGAGGAACACCGGGTTTTCTCTCGGCACCGGCAATAGCATCTTCTCACCACCCCGTCTTTTCCCTCCCCCAGTAAAAAAAAAA
>NW_020455461.1:1121737-1137199 GCF_003342845.1 Nothoprocta perdicaria | reverse complement strand
TCCAGGTGTGGCCTCACCAGAGCTGAGCAGAGAGGCAGAATCACCTCCCTTGACCTGCTGGCAACATCCTCCTGGTGCAGCCAGGATCCCATTGGACTTCTTGGCCACGAGGGCACACTGCTGGCTCATGGTTAACTTGGTGTCAACCAGGACTCCCAGGTCCCTCTCCGTGGAGCTGCTTTCCAGCAGGTTGACCCCTAATCTGTGCTGGTGCCTGGGCTTGTTCCTACCCAGGTGCAGGACCCTGCACTTGTCCTTATTGAACCTCAGCAATGTTGCTTTTTTCAGCAATGCCTCGATTCTTTCCTTCTCCTTCAAACTAAGGAATAGTGAGTTTTCTTTTTGTGGCTTTTACCCAAAGAATTTTGCCTCCTAAGATTCAGCTAAGTTTTTTTCACTCCCTTCCTTCCCGATCCAGAACAGCCCCTGCATTAGTGATCAGAATGCTAAATGCAGTTTAATCTTAAAGATAAGAGGATTTACTGACATAATAAATGTCAGATGGAACACTTAAAAAATCTCACACTACTGTTTGTACTGGAATGACTTTTACTAGGACACTGACAGAACAAGATCTTCCTGTCTCTCTTTATGACAATTTCAAGGACCATATGAGTTTGTATTTTATCTTGTATGACTGTGACATATATAAGTAATAATTGGCAGATGAATTTGAAGATTAAGAGAGTTGATTGTAATCTCTTTCATATGGAAGCATGTAATGATTTTAATCAGCTGCTTGCATGATAGATGAAAACATAACATCAGAATCAAAGTTAATATGTTTACTTTACATTACATTTTATATTAATCCAATGTCAAGGCTATCACGTCAGCTGAAATCATTGCCCTAAACTATGTTCCCCCCTGAATGCTTCAACTCCCCCTTTTTAGATTTATTTGCTTCTGTTGCAAGGCTATTGCAACACAGAATCACAGAATGGTTGGAAAAGGCCTTCAAGAGTCCAAGTGTAAACCCATCCCCACCCTGCCTGATAAACCCTGTCCCTGGGCACTTCATCCACACGTTTCCTGAACGCTTCCAGGGACTCCGCTAAGAGGCATTTGCAGCTATTTCAGACTTCCTAGTGCTGGAAACATCACATTTTCACCCAAAGACTCTAACCATACACTAACAACCATTCACTAACCATACACTCCTTAACTTCACTGGATAGTCAAGGAGCCTGCAAGCTGCACTTTTTGCAAGACCGTCAGTATATTGTTCTTCTCCCTCCTTCCTCCCCTGCTTAAATATTGTACTGGTGCAAAGAGTACATTTAGTGAGTTTTTCAAATGGCTGTTGTCGTATGTCATCAGAGGCAGTTCCACAACAAGGAACTACCTGCATTTCTGCACTTAAAAATTTTCCTTCCTCCTTATGCAAACCCTTGTAAGTAAAGCATTAGTCATTTGTTTGGACAGTTGAACATTAATGTTTTGGAAGCAGATTGTTGCATTAAAAGGAAATGGAAATGAAGATAAACTTCTGAATTAGCAGTTGCCAAAGTAGTTTTATTGCTATGTGTAGTGTTTCTGTCAGAAATGATTTACTTTTGAAACACTTTGGAAAAGCAAACATTTGCATTCTCAAATGAATGTTTGGTTCTAAATGGCAGGAATGCTAAAAATAGTAAAAAAAAAAAAATCTCTGGCAAATAAAATACTACATTTCTCCCATAGCAAAACACCTGAGCCTGACTTGCTATCTATGTGCTAAGATTATTTTTTTTCCAAGAGCATAATTATACTTCACTCCAAGGGCTAAGTAAAAATACATTTAGTATCAGCATAAGTTTGTTCATTAAGTGATGCTGTCCATCTCCTTGGTGATGATTATGAGAAAGTTCTTTCTTAAATAGGGAAACAAATCATACTTTCACAGTTTTTCACACATTCCTCTCTGTAAGTAAATGCTGTGAGATCATGCAGGTTTCATCCATCTTTGCAAGATAATATTTTACATATATTGCACAGATGGAAGCAACAAAATAAGGGTAGTGCTACCAGCTGCTCTGACAATTTTCCAGTATTTTTTTTTCCAAGAAAATGCTTAAAATACTGAATTTCTTCTTGGTAAATAGATCTTACTTCATAGCTGCTAATTAATGCTTTTTAAGTACAATACCTCTTTCATGAGCCATTTCCTTTTCTACAGTGCTATACTTGACAATGCTGTACATGAAAGGAAAGAATCATATGAAGAGCAATTTAGAAGTACAGTAAAAAAAGGAGTCGTGAATAACTATTGCTAACATAAAATGAACTAAAAATACCAACACAGATGAGATGGTACTGAGGTAAACTTATCATCTAGGAGTCAAACTGATTGCTGAGAGTTCTGCTGTGAAGCCTGGATCGGATAGAGGTTTGCTCTCACACTTCAAAAAACTCTCAGTCTCTTTTCTTTTTTTTTTCTTCCTTATGCGCACATCAAGGAAAGAAATTATGTATCATGGATGAGTAGTGCAAGGCTTTTGACAATGTGAAGTGTGTAGGAGCTGGTGTTCAAAAGCTGCAGTGTGACTGACAAAGCACATGGGGAAATGCCATTTAGTTGGCAATGGGACATCAAGTCCAGGCACAGGACATCCCAGGGAAGGCAGAAAATTTAATTAAGTCAGTTCAGAATCACATTCCTGGAAAGCAGCAGGATTTTTATCAGATGGTCATGTCTCATTTTTCACGTTTCCCTTCTTTTTAAGTAATTATAGCACCAAGAGAAAAATACAAGGGAGGAAAGTATGTTCTGAAGAACAATTTTATAAGCAATAAGAAACTGGAGCTTCTTTTTTTCTTAACAAGGAAAAGTAATACCTTTTTCTTCTGCTGATTCCCACATATCTGTGTTTTATAACTTCCTAATATCCTTAAATACTGTAGTAGCCATCCACATGCAGAATATGTTAGCAAGGCTCCTTTGATGCTGATCAGAGAGGAGAGGCACATTGCAGTGTTCTTCAAGTGACCTATTTTAGGGATGTAAGAGAGAGAGGGTGGGATGAATCACACTCCATAAAAATATCTCTTTCTGTCCGTTGATTTATAGGAATCCAGAAGACAACTTCTGGTGTATCTACCACATTTGAAAATATGAATCTCACTGTAATACTCTCTTTTTAGAGGGTAAGGTGGTGGGGGGTTCTTTATTGGTCCCTTTGACAATAGTGTCAGGAATTTTATTTGTAAATGAATGCTCATTTATTTTTTTCTGACATAAGATGCGACTGATAACTTTAAGTTCTTAGTTTATAATTTCCGCACAAAAGAGCAACTAAAATAGCTAAGGTGCTAATAAGAACACCCACCCTCTCCCCTCAAAAAAAAAAAAAATGTATTGTTTTAAGTTACATAGCCAGATGAAAAGGAACAAGCTAAATACATGTTCTCTAATAAAATTAGTGCTGCATCAGTTGCTAGCTAAAAAATATTTTCAGTTTGTGTGTGATATTTCTCCTGCTTCTGCACTGGAGAGTAATTGCACCTTCTGCAGGGAGAGCAGATTCAGGGACTGCAGCGTATGGCTGGCAGAAAAGGGGCTGTAATTAAATGGCCTCTTAGGCAAACACGTAAGACTTCATAGGGAAGAGAGCAGACTGTGCTATAGCAAAAAGGCATTAAGCTCACAAAACATAACTAAGCAATAAACCCATCTTCGAGGCCACAGTGAACCAAGAAAGCACCATTTATAAATCTTTTTTCTGTGTTCTGTCTAGTGTTTTAATTTATATTCCAATAAAAGCTGTTTTTTGTTTTAATTTGAAGAATTTTATCTTTTTGAGAAGCTTAACATATGGAGATGACCTAAACCTGCAAATTTTGGCCACCTCCAAATTTTGGCCACTTGAGTCATACAGTTCCATCACTGAATGTGACTTTAATTATTGAAAATGCTGAGACAACAATATAGTTTCTTCTACTTGTATTGACTTTTTTTTTTTTTTTTGGCAGATATAAACCAATGAACTGATAAGTTTATCATTAGCTATTACATTCATTGAGAACTGGTGAATCCCTCTCATGTTTTACCTTCTTTTGTCTACAGTCCTTAGCAGTCCCTTAGCAGGGAATAATACAGGACAACAGCATTAGACATTAGAAATCCTAGTGCAGGAACAGGTGTTAATGACCCAATGTAGTCATTAGATATAATAACAAACAAAACAAAACAAAACAAAACAGGTTTTACTATTATATGTGTAACAGGAGAAGAGACTACACAACTAGGAAAGAGTGGACCAACTATATAGATGGAATAGTTTGCTGACAAGCACTGTTGAGTGATGGTGGTGATGATGATGACAGGGGATGCCAGAGGTTAGAGTACTTCACCCTGCAAACCCCATAGGGTTATTGGCTTGATCAGGTGGCGGATGAGTGTAGATTGCCTCCAGATGAGTCACTGGTTTTGTCTATAACTTAGCAGAACTCCAATTAGTATCCAAGGAAAAAAAAAAAAAAAAAAAAAAAAAAAAAAAAAAAAAAAAAAGGCTTACAATGTGGTTTGAAGGTCAAGTTCTCTTGAGCTTCAGGAAACAGACAAGGATGGCAGGATGGCCTCCTCATCCTGCGAGACGTCTTGGTGTACAGGCTGGGAGATTTGCCCAGTGCTCCCTAATTCGCTTGGATTCCCTCATTCCACTTGGGAATCCGGCAAGAGAGAAGCTCTACCAAGTGCGGATTTCCTTTTGTTGATCTCCTGGCCCAAGCAAGGAACTTCAAGCCAGTAGGTGAAACTCAAGCAAACATCAGCTACTAAAGATGTTTCTTACAGTACAACAGGATAGAGGAAAAACTGTTGGAATTTCTCATTGTATGTCACTAATGAAAGGATGAACAAAAGGACTCCTTCAGAAGCAGGAGAGCAAAGCAAATATATGACATGATAGATGATACAATATGATATAAAGCCATGTGTGCTGGGTAAGAAGGATAACATGCCTTTTAAGAAGACCCACCAAGAAGATCCTCCTGCCACATTTCTTTTTGAAGAAATGAAAGATATACAATCACATTGTCATCCAATACCTCCTCCCTGAGGAATTTATGATGGTTATTGTTGGACAGGGAGCTCTTGTGGAAATAGTGCTCTTTCTCTGGGTAGTATATGGGCCTCAGAGTTAATTTTTCCAAAGAAAATCCTAAGAAAAATGATAATTTAAGTTTCATCTGTCCGAACCCAGAATATCAAAATTTGGATCCATTGTATTTCTGTAGTTCACATGGACTTGGATCCATTGTATTTCTGTAGTCCACATGGACTAAACTTGAGGAAAGCTCCGGTGTGAAGATGACAACTCTAGAGCAAATGCTAGGAAGTAGATACTAAAGACTAATCTAGGCAAATGGTTTTATCATATATCACACCGTTCCAGGTCCCAAAATGCAAGGAGTACAGAGATCGGTACTGCTTAAGAAACTGGTGTCAGCTGTATAAAGTATAGACCTATACTTTATTTTTTCTAATAATCCTTAGTATTGCCATTGTGTTAGATAATGCAGGTTGCTCTCTGAGGTGATTTTTTATGTCTATTTATCTTATGAGTGACAGTTTCATAATTGGAAAATAATGTATCCAAAAGGAGGAAATTTTATATTAAATCTCATCTTAGCAAGAAAAGAGGGTCAGGCAAAGAGAAGAGGAAAAAAGATTGTGATATATAAAAGTTGCTTACAAAAATCTCACAAAATGGAAAAACATTATGAACAAAGCCAGATAACAGGAAGGCTTTAAACAAAAAATAAACAAGGACAGCCACACTGATTTCATGACTAGAAACTTATGAGGAAAAAATAATTTCTGAGGAAAAAAATAAATTACTGATTTTTAAAAAATATCTATTCCTATGACAGAAAGCAGAAAAGAAGAATTATTTGCTTGTAGTAGAGATATTGGTCCTGAACTGTTTTGAGTAAAGGAGCCCTCATTGTGGATTCAATACTAGAAATAAGACATTAGTTCTAATGAGGCTGTTAGGGGAAAACTGAAGACTGAGGCACATTCTTCTGAAGCTGATCTATAATTTATTATCTTGTATCACTTGGCAATTGCAAATTAATCTTAGCATGACCTACACAAAATATCTCTAGCTGGAGCATCATATAAGATGACTATCAGTTTGATTTGATCAGGGAAAAGAGATCAGTAAATTTGTATGCTCCAATTTTTATGAAGCTAAGAGGAGAGCATCAAACGTACCTAGTGCACTTACAGCAATCAGCAGAGAAAGTTAAACTAGAACCAAATGAAAAAATAATACAACATGCTTCTCAACTTACTTCTACTCCATATTAACAAAATATTTGAAGACCTGCATGCTACAGTCCTCTTGAATCTCTATTTCAGAATAAGCACAGGATTCATATTATCCTCAGAAATGCTATGCAGAATTCTCAGTACTTTGAAAGAGATCCTGGATATTTCCCTAATGGCCTTCCAGGCAAAGTTTCTAAATCTGGTGAGTTTCCAGTGTAATTCAAATTGTCTTTGGGGAGCAGTAGTTACTTAAAGCTCCATTTCTGCAGACAATACAAGGAAACAAGTAGGGGTTTTTTATTATTATTTTTTTTAGGATGAGGAGGTGTAACTCTTATAAAAGGCTGTCCTTTTTCCTAGCTAAAATTAGTGACATTAGCTATGAAAAAAAAAAAAATTAGCTACTTACTGCATTTTTGAAACTCAGATAATGTATTCAAGCACATCCTGAAAGTGAGTTGTGTAGGATGATAGCATTTGGACTGTGCAGCTACATTTTGTATCTGTTCACAAGCTATGTGCAGAATATAGAAAAAGCCAGTGCTCTTATCTTCCTCCTACCCAAGAAAGGGAGTCTTTGAAGAGCCTAGAAGCAAATGGGTTTGGAAGCACCATGGCATGGAGTGGAAAGGAGCAGCTGCTCCCTAAGGGACAGGGAGCCAGGAGCCAGAGAGGGATGACACAGACGGCAGAGCTGGGGCCTTGCCATCCACAGCACCCAAACGAGGCCAAGAGAGCAAACCCAGGGCCACATTCAAAGGCAAACCCAAAGCCCAGAGTTCAGATCTGCAGATAAATCTGTGGTGATGAGACAGGTCCAGGATTCAAGCCGGGAAGACATTCGGATCGGGCTTGGTGGAGGTAACCAAGGCCAGACATAATCCAGCAATGGCCGCACAAGCGGGTAGTGACCGGGAAGGAACCGAAAATGAATGTGGTTGACAATGGTAGAGCCATCTGTCGTAAGGAGATCTTACCTACAGTGGTACCTGGGAGGGCAAATGGCTCCAGTCCAGATCTGTCTCTCTTAGGCATTTTCTTGGGCTTTTCAAATAGTGCATTTTTTACAAATTGAAGGTTTGTGACAGCCCTGTGTTGAGCAAGCCTATACGCATGATTTTTCCAACAGCACATGCTCGTTTCCTTTCTCTGTGTAACATTTTGGTATTTCTTTTTTTTTTTCATTATTATTATATCTGTTATGGTGCTCTGTAATTGGTGATCTTTGAGGTCACTATTATAATTGTTTTGCAGTGCCATGAATTGTGCCTGTATAAGACATTGAACTTAATCAATAAATGTTGAGTGTTTAAAAAAAATAGGATATAGGTGTCATAAATTCCTCTGATGGATCTGAGCAAAGTAAATTGGAAACCTAAGAGCAAGGATTTACCATCTAGATGCCATTAAGAATCTGTGATTCATGGGAGAAGGTCCAAATACCAACATTAGCAGGAGTTTGGAAGAAGTTGATTCCAACCCTCAAGGATGACTTGTAGGGGCTTGAGACTTGAGTCTCAAGGTGTAGGAAGTAACTGCAGTTGTGGTGGAAATAGCAAGAGAACTAGAATTAGAAGTGGAGCCTGAAGATGGGACTGAATTGCTGTGATCTCATGATAAAACTTCGATGGATAAGGAGCTGTTTCTTATGCATGAGCAAAAAAAAGTGGCTTAAGATGGAATCTGTTTCTGCTAAAGATGCTGTGAACATTGTTGAAATAACGAAAAAAATATTACATAAACTAAGTTGAAAAAACAGTGGCAGGGTTCAAGAGGATTGAATCCAAGTCTGCAAACTTGCAAATGGTAGCGTAAACTCACCAAGATGGATCTGCCATGATAGTTCACCTGTCAAATAAGTATATTGGTAGTGTGTAAAGGTAACAATTGTATACACTGGGAAACAACAACAACAAAAAAGTGTGACTTGTTTATTGCAATATTTGCTTTATTGTGGTGGTCTGGAAGTGAACCCGCAGTTATCTCCTAGGTATGCTTGTAATCCGATTTATTCCGTATCACAGAAGGAGGGAAAGGGTTTTTGAACACAGGTATAAACCAACTCAAAGTCCTAAGTGCTTAATCAGAACTTGTATTTGGCTAATGTAAAGGTATAGTTGGTATTTTTACCTTTAGATGCTTGTGATTTCTATATTTCTGTTCTTTATTGTTCATCTCCAGGTAGCTTTACTTTCACAGAGGATGCACAGCTACAGCTTCGTTGCCAGGCAGCTTCTTTTAAAAAGCTGCCTTTGAAAGTGAGTGATTGAGGTGTCTCAGCTGACTTTGAGAGCACAGCCGTTAAGATCTAATTACGGACACATTTATGCAGTAAATCCCTGTTGAGTCCGTGGAAATCACATTCCTGTATCTGACAGTACAATTTGTTTATTTTAACCAAATTACATACAACTCTCACTTTAAAAAAAAAGTTTCACAAAGAACATTTTAGTTACAAATGAAAACAAATATTACTTGATTGCCTTTGAAGAAGTAGCTAGGTGCCTTTAAAGTGTGTCATAAAGTTTACTTATTATTGAGGAACAGCTGTGACTGCTTTTTCATTCTTGCAGGAGCCTTGGTTTGACACTCAAGCCCTCCAACCTGCATAATGCTGTTGCAGGCGCCAGTGAAGTAGCTCAGCTGCTGTCAACACTTTGGGCACGTGGCATTTGGAAGCTCCTACATGAAACCTCCTCCATGGTAGGAAGCTGGGATTGTCCTTCTTCGTCCAGTGGAGAAGCAGTATGAAATGCTAATGTAAAGTTTATTACCACGCTGAAGGTTATGTCGCCACAAGGTCATCAATACAGACACTGTATTCTTTTTTTTCCCCTTAATATCCCTTCCTTAATATTCCCATGATTAGTTCAGAATAGCCATGCCGGTTACAAATGGTCAGGAAGCAGTGGGAAAACTACTGCTTAGCACTATGATCAGGCCTGATCGATGTGAGGATTTGGGAAAGTTTGCTTGAGTGGCAATTTTCTTGAGTGGCCTTAAACATCACACTTGAAAGAGAATTTGTATGGGGCTGTTGGTATGACATGCGTACTCGTGCTTCATGCTTTGCTGATGTGTCGCTGCTTCCAGGTCAGCACAACAGTATTGTCTTTTATTATTTAAACTCCTGAAAAGGTGAGGAAGACAATGTCATTGGGAGATTTATTGTTTGTGAGTTACCACCCCAGCCCATATATATAATTCATAAAGAAATGAGGAGCCCAGAATCTGAAGAAACCTTGTGAATCATTGAGTCATATACCATGCAGTCACATTTAATCCATCACAGCAATTATCAGCTATTTAGATTTCTTATTCTGTCTGCATTCACTGGCGGTTGTTCCAGAACCTGACTCTTCAAATGTCAGAAGCTCATTTTTAATTTCCAGTTTATATTTAGTCATAGCTAATTTATATATCCTTCTGGTCTGTCAGGCTTTTTGGTTACTTTAAATATCTTTTCTCAGTTCCAGCTGTGTTTCCTCATGCTATATTTACAAAACATGAAATGAAACTTTGTTTGTTGTTGACCCTGTGGCCTCTTTCAGTCTAAGCAAGATGAGCTGTCTTAAGTTTTCTCTCATAGAAGCACTCTTCCTTTCCCTTGACCATGAATGACATTTTCTTAAGCACAGGTGACCAGGGCTGTACATGAATTAAGTTCCACATGAGGTTGCTTTGGATAATGGCATCTTGATTTCTTCAGCATTGCAGGTAGAACTTGCAGCTGAAGACCCTCCTTACCTTCTTCTTTTTAAATATTGTTATTAGTTCCTATCTATTTGAATGGTCTGGTTATTAAACTATTGAGATGCTATCCCTCTGTGCACCACAATATCCAAGCACATGCTATTCCAGCTCTCCATGGAGAATGCTTAGTGCCACTAAGTGTCAGAAAATTCTATTGGTAAAGACCTAATTTTGTGTGAAGTTCATTAATAAAACTAAGAAATAACGTTAGGCCCTTGGCTGACTATTAAGGAGTTCTATAAATAAAGCACCTTAGCCTGCTATCTGTCTTAACTATTTTACTTTCCTTTAATTAAAACCAGACCCTACTACAGTTCTCATTTTAATGTAATTTTTTTGCTAGTGTAACTAACACATTTCCTATGATAAAGTCTTTCAAAGGCTTGACTGGCATCTATCTTTTACATCATGAGGTTCCATAGCAGCCCAACCCTCTTCCCATTTGTGTTTGGGTTAAGGTTAGGTTTTGTTCTGGGTTAGGGTTTGGTTTAGAAATGGGGTTAGGGCTAGAGCTAGGGTTAAGGTTAGGGTTTGCCTTCAGGGTTTGCCTCTGGGTTAGGGTTAGAGCTAGGGTTGTGTTTGGGGTTGGGGCTAAGGTTATGGTTAGAGCTACCACCTAAATTTGGGTTAGACTTTGGGGTTGGATTTTTGGTTTGGGTTATGCTTGGGTTGTGTTAGGCTTTTTGTTAGGTCTTTGGTTAGACTTTGCATTTCTCAACTTTCCGTGCAGTCTGTGCTTGTTTTTTGAATACTAACATGCCTTATTTATATATTTTCTTTTCTTTTCCTCCCTGATTTTTCTGATGTTAGTAAGCTGATGAGAGCTGAGTTGCCACTGAGTGCTTCATCAGTTCACATACCGCTTCTTCTGATCACAGAAACAACTCCGAGAGCAGCTCTGATTCTTTGTTCAGTTGCCATGACATCAAAGATGTTTTTTTTGCATCATTCCTAAAATATTATTCTTAGAGCTTCTTCTCAGTATTGGGAGAATATGGAGGAGGTGATTTATGTGGCTTGGTTGTCCTGTACATGTTAAATGCATAAAGACAGTTCTTTTATATGTTTGCCTCTGGCAAATTGCTAACATGGATCTGTTTGAAATCCACCATGTTTCAATTTTAAGCTCTTTGTTAAAGGAAAGCTTAGGCTTATTGTTGTGACATAACATTGGTAGAACCCTCTTGTTTTCCTTTGATTAAAAAATACATATTCAATTAACAGGAAGTCATACATCTCTTTTTAACATAAAATTAATTACTGTCCTTTTCTTTGAGAAAAAAAGGAAATTTCATGTAAAAATTTGGGCATATATTAGAATGTCATTATTTAGGTACATATGTCACAGCTTAGCATGCAACTTCTCTAACAAATCTGGGTAGGGCTTTCCACCTGGTGTATATTACCTTCGTGTTCCCTTCCATTAGAGCATGCTTCACCTCAGTGTCTTCCATTTTTGGGTTTTGGGAGATATATGTGCACGCATTACTGGGAATGCTCTAGTGACAGATGGAAATAAGTCCAAATCCATTTTTTTCCTTAAATCAAGAAGTGAAGTACCATGTTTCAAAGCAATGATCAATGGAAAATTTGATTATTTATTCATAGAGCATACTCTTGCATTTTTCCACGTCTTCTTCCATGCTGTTTGGTAACATACATATAGCATTCATATCCCTTAAATTTATTGCTAAAAAAAAAAAAAAAACATAGGAATTGAATTAATATCACTGTAGTTGCATCCAGTTTGAAGAAGCGATACTAATGGCAGAAGTTCACTTCATCAATGTGTAGCAAGAGCAGTATGCTCATCACATGCTTCTTCTGTACAAGCATGGCAAAAAAAAAAGGAAAACATTTTAAAGCTGAACAAAACTGAAAGCTCTTAATCTAAGTATGTTAGAGGGCAGAACTGTATTTAGCACACTAAGCAAGTATATCTATCTCTTGACACTGTGTTTTTCTTTTCAGCAATTAAATTAATTAAATTAATTCAAACAGACTTGCTAGACTCCACATAGGGGTGACTCAGTCTAAGGGCTCCTCAGGAGCCACCAGATCATTCCTGCTCCATAATTAGCATTTATTGGCTTAGCCATAAGGACGAGCAGGAAGGGTCAACGGTGGCCGCCACAGCCAGGAGCGAGTCACGCAGTGCCCCAGTGCAGCAGGGCACACGCAGGGATCGCAGCTGCCTTCAGCCAGGAGTCTAGATGGGCAGGGAAGCATGTGGTGATAAGGAAACAGGAACCAGGAAGGCAAACCAGGAATCACACCACAGCTCCAAGCCAAGATCCAGCAGAGTCATCAGCGGGTAGCTCCAGAGCAACAAGGCAGGTCTGAGGTCAAGTCACGAACAGCGCAGTCCCGGCTGGGCACAGCTATGACTGCAGCCCAAGAGGAAACCAGCGCTCCCTCACCAGGGCTGTGGCTAGGGCTGAGCTCGCAGGGGCTTCCTGATGGCCCCCCCTAAGGCAGGAAAGCAGCACATCCTCACTCGGATTTGGACGAGCTGGGGCAGAGGTCATTCAAGGCCTGGGCCGTGGGGCTGTGTCCCCTGCTGCGCCCTGACCAGGTTCCTCCCTAGGCTTCCTCCAGCATCAGAGCGCTGCCCGTCTCCCTCTGTGCTGCACACTCAGGTCTGGCAGGCAAGGGAAGCCATTTCATTAGTAGTATCATGTAAGCGCCCACCAGCACATTCTGTTTCAGCGTCTGATTTCCCTGGGCCTTCAGGACACACATACCTGTTAGGGAAAGCCAGGCTTAATCTTAACCTTCCACCTGCATTCACTGCTGCTCCTGCCCGGCCAGCTCTGCTCTAATGATATTTTATTTGACATGAGCTGCCAAATGATGGTAGAGTCAGCGCCCAGTCCGCTTCCTCCCTCTGGGCTCTACATTTTGCAGACTTCTACCACGGCCACCCCCACTCTTCTCCAGGTTTATGTAACTCATTCTTTACACAAAAGCCGTTTCATGCTTTTCATCTTCTCCTGCCCTTTTCTGAACCTCTCCTTGTCCTTCTGTGTTCCTTTTTAAATGTAGAGACCAGATTTCCCTCATTATCACTTTATACACTTAGTATTTTTTTTCTGTTATATTCTTTACTCCTTTCCTAGCAGTGCTTAATAGGTGATTTGCTTTCTCTCCCACTACCGGGCACAGCGATGACATTTTCATCGAGCTCCCTGTAATAACTCCTGTTGCAACAGCTCGGGGCTCTTCATTTTAAATATGAACACAGGACAGTCTCTTCCCATATGCATCACATTTAGCTTCCCTCAATTCCACCTGCCGTGTTCTGCCCATACCCTCAGGATCCTAAGACTCTTCTGTTGTAGCTCTTCACAGTCTGCCCTTGGCTGTACTTCCCTAAATAACACTGTAGCCTTGTCACCTCACCATTCACTGCCACTCCTGGGCAAATCAAATCCCATAGACTGTAGGGCCCTTCTGGGGACTGTGAAAACTAGGGACTCCCACTGTGTTTTAACCAGTCATTTATGCCTGCAATTATTTATTTCCCGTGGAATTGCAGTGTATTTTTTAAGAGCTTTTGATGACTGGGCCTTCTGAATGACTGCTGGAAATCCAAGACCAACTTTACCTCCCTCACCCACAAGCTGTTTGACTCCTGAGAATTCCAGTTGGGCTGTTCTTCCCTTTACAAAAGCCATTTTATCTCATATCCAATATATTATCTCTATGTACATGCCCACTAATTCTGTTTTATAGATTCCATTAAACTTCCTGCTTCCAGATTTTTTGTGATGTTCTCTTTACAAAATGATGTTACATGGGACACATCCCAGGCTCCTGCTACCAGCACGGTTTTATACAAGGGCTTGCCCAGGAGAGTTTGTAATTCAACCCCTGCATTCTTTTAGACTTGTCAGGTGTGTGTGTGTGTATATATATATATATATATAGCCATCCTTTTGATTTGCTCCTCTTCATTTCGCCCATTTGTCCCATAACCTCATTTACTGACACTTTCAAGACAGAATCTTTGGTGAGTTCCCCCCAACAAGCAAAGAGCTGGCTTGGGAATCTCATCCAGCTCTGCTGGGGTGAACACAGATGTAAATAATTAGTTTAGATTTTCTGTTATGACTTTATCTTCTCCATATGCTCTTTCAAATTCCTTTTAATCCGCCTGGTGCTGCAGACTCCCTGGCAGGCTTCCAGAGTCTGAAGTGTTTGAAAAGGGATTTATTATTAGATTTTATGTCTTATGCAACTTGTTCCTCAAATTCTTATGGTGCAGTTTACTATTCATCTGTCATAGGTTAAAATCCTATTTTCAATTTCAGACCATAATTTAGTTTTTCAAAGCGTGTTTCTTGCAGAAGTTGTCCCATGACAAGGTCCTTTGTCCTTGTGCTTAAGTATGGCAGTGTTCTTTGAGATACTGTATCCTTGCAGAGTCTCCACATAGCCCTCAAAAACATCATTCTTTCAGATGCCCCTCTATTTTTAATAGCTTCTTCATTTTTAGGTGCTTGTTCTGACATGAAGCACAATATTGGCAATCTTTATTTTTTGGTTATGTAAGGGAAGCAAATACACAAGGAAGGAAAGGAGAGAAGAAACGGAACGCCACTGTGTGCCCGCAGCCCTTCCTAACCTCCCCCTTGCCTTTAGAGGGACACACATTACTGTGCCACAGAACTGCTGCTTTGGGGCAGATGGACTGCAATCCCAGTGGCACTTGGAAACATCCAGAAACAGCTTCCTTAAGAGCCAGGGATTCCAGGCTGCCTGTTGCACAGAAAGGTATCACATTTCTGCAGCAGGCTCACACTGAACATTGACCCTCGCAGCTGAGTAGCTGGAGCCTATTTAGGGCTGTGTTGCATCTTCCTCACTAGGATCTCCGCATCACGGCAACGTTTTTCTCATGTGGAGGTCTGGAAAAGCTTTCTTTCCCCAAGTTGTTTTCCAACTGGGGCTCCAGCTCCTTGTGGCTGCCCGAGCGGCACTGCAGGCATATCCATGTGTGCCATCCCGAGCCTCTCCCACAATCCTGCCGCTGGAGGCTGGTGGGGCAGCCTGCTGCTGGGTCTGCTCGGCCCTTCTCTGGAGCCATCAACTTCGCCTGCTACACGGGGAACTACGCAGCAAGCGGGACTTTGTCCCACGAGCACCATTTGGTGGCTGTGCAAGGTGCAGTTGGCCTCGTGCTCTGTGCTGCCACACGTGAGGGAAGCTGCACATCTGCCATGGCTCTTGCTCTGCTCCACGGCTGCCAACTCCGCAGGGAGGAGGGAATGGCACCGCAGCGGAGCAGGGCAGCTGGGAGCTGCTGTGCCACAGAGCGCGCGCCTCTCTGCAGCGTGGCGACGCTTCCCGTAGGGCCGGCCGGCTGCAGCGCGGAAACCCTCCCAAGGGCGACCCCATCCCGGGACGAGCCCGCATGGAGCCGGCTCCCTTGGCGCCCGTTGAGGCGCCCG
>NW_020455461.1:1059811-1121383 GCF_003342845.1 Nothoprocta perdicaria | reverse complement strand
GCAGCCCCGACGGGAGGGGACGGGACGGGGCCGGGGCGGCGGCGGGCGCCCGCGGAGCTCCGGCTGAGGGGGGCGAGCAGCGAGCGCCACGTCCCCTCCGTCCCCTGCGTGCCCCGCGGGCGCCGGCCCGCACGGCGCGGTGGCGGGATGGGGGGGCGGAGTAACGGCGGTTTGCGGGTAACGTCCGTCCGAGCCGGCGGCGGCTGCTGGCGCGCTGCGGGCCCGCGCGGCCCGGCAGCCCTGCGCGCCCCTGCCCTGCGCGCCCGCGGTGGCTCGCGGCGCGGGGCGCCTCGGCCCGCCCCGTCTCTGGTTTTTCTTGCAGTCCGGGTTGACTCCGCGGGCTGTCCGTGTCGCTTCGGAGCCGCTCGCCGGGCTGCGGCACGTCGTTGCTCCAGTGGCTGTTTGGGGCGGCGAGAACTGTGGAGCCGGGTGGCCCTGGACGGGGGGGAAGAGGAGCTGCGGCTCTGCTTGGGGCAGCATCGTCAAGTTCATTCACATGAAGGGTGTTCAGCTCTGACCTTGTAGCCTTCTCGGCCTCTTCTCCTGGCTGCCAAGATCAAAGGAGGGGAAGTCATTTGAGTTCGTTCCTGATAGGACGAGAATGGGAGAGCTGCCTTAGGGAGAAGTGGAGTAGTCCAGGACGTGGGTCAGAGAGCAGAGCCTGGTCGTTTTGCTGGGGAGAAGCCGGTGCCTGCGGCTGTCTGTCCTCCGTGCTGTCAGGCTGTGAGTCAGCTCTCGTCCTGAAGCCTTTACGCAGTGCACATGCCTTGGCATAGGCAGCTTTAAGTAGGTATGCTGGGCTCTACTGAAAAATTAGCCCGGGTGGGCCACCCTTGCTGTGTCTTGCTTTACATTACACAGCCTCGCATAGGTACTGCATGGCGTTTGGTTGTGGAGTTTGCTCCTTGCTGTTCTGCAGGGCTGTCTCTCAGGTAAGTGTGGATCTGTGCTTGCGAGAAATTAGGGTTGGAAGTAGCTTTTGCCCTGCAACTTCACGGACGGAGCGAGTTTATGATTTTGAGAGCCTCAGCATGAAAGATATTTTTGATCTTGGGGTAGATTGGGAAGCAGTTGAGATCCAAGATTTTTTTTCTTCTTATGGAGCATTGCAGGGGTGCAGCCTGTCCAGCACACTTTGCTAATACTGAGTGCTTATTAATACCCAAGAGAAGAATAGGAGAAATAAGGAGAAATATTTTTCTGGTTTGCAGCCCAGTGCATCTAGAGGAACATCCCAAGTTAGAGGTTGTATTTGTGTTTAATGACTGTTAGTTGGCTTTTTCTTCCATCTGTTAGTTGGTGCAATTGCTTCTGAACATGTGTGTGGCGGGGGTTGTTTTGTTTTCTCCCCTCCACGGTGCCCTGAGCGACTGGGTTCTGTTTCACATACAGTACAACAGGGTACAATGCATGAAGATATCAGGGAGCTACTATAAAACACTGAGTAGCCTACTATAAGGGGGAGCAGGACAGGGGGAATTTAGTCTCCTTATGCTAAGCTATTCTGTATTAGGTACTTCCAGACGTAGCTTCAGCAGCTGAACATGTAAATCTGTATCTTTCACCCATACCTCTCATATTCCTCTGTGTCTTCTGAAGTGGGCTGGCTAAAACTTCATATTGTATTTAAAATGTGGGTGCACAGAGTTTGGACAATAACACAATGATGATTGTGTCATTCTTTTAATATCTTCTGGCAAAAATTGTAGGAAGGGAACCCAGGGCCTAAAGAATCAGCAGTGCCACCTGTCTTTGTGCAAAAGAGTGTGACTCCTGTCCAGGAAGAAATCAAATGTTTTTTAAATGTGTTGCATGTGAAAATCACAGAAGACCAGAGGTGAATATATGTTGTACAAAATGGCCAGAGAAGACACAAGGACTAAGGCTGATGCTCTGGGAAGAGGTTTATGGTTTCAAACACCATGGGAAAGCTTTGCATTTGGATCGTGTGCCACTGCTGTGGTGCACTGTAACACGTATATGCCAAGACCTGCAGGGACCGTCTTCCCTGTAGCTGGTGTGTTTGTGATTGCGATGTGTGCAGTACACACATGGGTTGGTGTGCACACCCTCTGTGCTGTCATCTGTCTGCGGCTGAAAGAATGGGTTCTTTAAGTGGCTTGAAGAGTCAAGACATCTGTCCTGGCATGGAGCTAGCATGCAACAGAATGTGCAATGGCTGGTGATCCCCACTAGTAATGCCACTAAGTTTTGAGCTGCTGATTTTCTTTGAGGTTGCTGTGTGTACTCCTGCTTACAAACCATGGTGCTGCACTTGATAACTAAGGAAGATATGGTTCAATAAATACAATAGGTAGTCAGCCGTTTTAGTGGCTTACGAAGGAAATACTGTTTATGAAACCTGTAGATGTGACCCCAGAGTTAGTGAGCAGAGGTTCCCTCTTATGTTTTAACTTTAAGTGACAGCTAAGTCTTTGAAAATTTCTCTCTTTGTATGGAACTGAATCTTTGGATTCAATTCAGGATTTTCTCTCACTCTCATCCCTGCAAAAGATTTGAAGGTCTTGAAGAGCAGGATTGTTGAGAGATGAACAGCATGTTTTCCTACCATTGACAGCACAGACTGTTCCACAACTTCCTTTTCTTCCCCCTACTCTGAAACCCTTCCCTCTTTCACCCATCTTCCAGGATGCACATGCTAAATCCATAGGAAAGTGTCCTGATAGCCCAGGAGCAATTGGTTGTCTTCATTCTCACGTAACTCAAATGTAGGATCTATTCTTAATTTCACTAAGTAGTTGGCCTCATTTAAAAAGAAAAGTACCATGTACAACACCCAAGAGACTGCCTTGTAGACGCTACCAGTTACTTTTTTTTTTTTTTCTCTGCGTGGGCTTCTTCATTATATTCCCTTTCCTATGTGTGCTTATTCTTGTCCTTTTCCTGGGATGACACAATATGGCATGAAAGTTGACTGCCATCCACCCCAGTTCACGAATTCTCTCCGCTGGCTAATTAAAGCATGTTGCTTAATAGCTGTTCAAAATCTTACTGAATTTGGCATGCTTAAGCTATTCAAGAAATGTCACTGAGGTATATGATAGCTGTAAGCACTAGCTTCACATGTCATAAATGATGCCTTCATAAAAAGATTTCCTAAGGTGCTATGTGTGATGGCTCTGCTGTCTCCAAAAATACACTTTATTTTGAGGTAGAACGTGATCTTACTAAATTGCTTGCTGATTTACTTCATATTTTTAAAAGCGTCCTTGTCCAAATGATCTTTCTGAAGAACAGTTCACAGAGATGACACGAGGCTGCTGTGATATTCTGGCTCTTTCCACAGTTACTGCTAAAGAAGTACAATGTTTAACTGGGAATAGAACCACATGAGCGTTTCATATGCTTGCATTTATAGTCAAACTCCTAGGCACCTAAAATCTGTAATATAGATATTAGTTCCAAAGGTACTCTTTTTGATTGATTATCACAGAAATACAGGTGGACATCCAGCTTTGGAGGTTTCCTTTTTGATGGAATTCACGTGCATCTGTGTAAACATGTGAGGGGGATTTTGTTCTGCCGTTAGGTACTGATTTTCACACTTACATGGCTTACATATGTAGCCTTGTAGTTTTTTGTCTTTTATCAGATCTCTGGACTTTTTTTTATAAATTAAAAGTTGGCAGTAGGAAGAGAAATCCTATTCATGGAGTCCTACTGAATTATTCATATTTTTGGAGGTGGTTTTAAATATCTAAGCTCATTGTTTTTCATCTGTTTCATCAAATTTAGTATATTAGTATTTTCGAATATATGATCTTGGTAGCTGAATGACCTTCGGATTTGTAAAATTGACTTCTGAACATGGCCTCCAAAAAAAGCAGTTTATCTTTTAAAAAAAATGACATTTTGAAGACACTCAATATGTTCTTATGTCAGTGGAAGACTGTATGCTTTGCCTGTCTGCAGAATGTATTTATTGAACCTTACGTATTGTATTCAGTTGAAAGTTTTCTGCAGCAATTTGTGGGCAGTCAAAACATTTGTTTTGCATACTGCGTTCTCATAGCCAGGAAAGAGTGGTTTTAAATATTTCCTTTTAGAGGAAAGAGGCATTTTTTTGTTTTGTTTTTGAATAGGGTTTATTAAACATTCAGAAACAATTCAGTCTAACCTGTTATATCTGCCTGTTGGTCTTGAATTTTTAGACTTTACGAAAGAAAGTTTAAACCAAACTAACTAATAAAATGGGTAGCTTCAAATAAGATGCACGTAACGGCAATTTTTGTTAGGACAGACAGTGACTGCATCGTAGCTTTGCAGTCCCCTCTGTTAATAATAGAAAATAATCTGTCAAAAAAAGACAGAAAACTGAAGAGCATTGCAACTGTGGAAAGTAAAAGGACAACTTTATATATTCTGCCCTTTACAGAGGATAACATATGCAAAGGTAAAGAAGGGAAAGTATTTCTAGCGAAGCTTCTTGAAGTCCATTCTTTTCAAATGTTTAAGCCTAATACTTTGTTTTTTTTCTCTGAGGTTTACAGTGTTCTTTGAAAACAAGTATGAATTTGATAATATGGTTAAGATCATCTTTAAATATAGTCTTTGTTATTTTTTTGTTTACTTAAAGGTTAGTTTCCCCAAAAATATCACATAATTTGAGAAGTTTTAGCCACCAATCCCATGTAGTGATTGTGACATTATTTATTAGTTTGTTTTTTAAGCCTTTTGAAAGTAAGTGGGATTCTTTGAAAAAGTTTTAGTTGAAAAAGTAAACTTTTTCTTTCAAGTTTCTTGTTTACAGTACTATCTAATATTTAACCATTTTGCTGCAATTTGTTGAAATCTTGTTGATACACACCTAATAATTCCTGTTGTCCGCTAGCGCAGCATGATATTGAATTGAGTCCGATGGGTTTTCAAATGTGCCCTCCCTGTCCCCAGAGACAGGGAGATAGATACCTCCATAGGCAGAAACGTGACTCATGCTGATGGCATCCTAACAGAATAATAATTACGTAAAACCACCTCATGTAGTCCCTCTATCATTTAAGGTCTATATGTAGAACAGTATAATCATATCTTGCATTGATTATTGCCTCTCTTTAGAGTGCTTTTAATATTTTTATAAAACACTCTGATCCAAGCCTGGTTGTTGGAAACTTGTTTGTAATTGTCTAGTGTGGGATTAATCGAACTTCTAGACCCTTCGATGTGTGATAATTTTGCTGGGGAAAAATGTTTACAATTTAATAGACTTGATATTTTACTTTTTAGGTGCATTGAATTTCAATCCTGATGCAGCTGACTTCATTCCAGGAGAAAGACAAACTTCAGATATAAACTGGGTAAATAGAGAGAGAGTGGACTCTAATCAGAATAGAAGTGATTTACAATTTCCCAGTCAGTCTTCTGACAGAAATACAGATTATAAAAGCTCTTCCAAAAAGCAGCCTGGCTTTTGTAATCCAGAAAGCCAATATGGGAATTGTCAAGACTTTCACCAATTTTTTGGTAACAGTAAAAGTTCAAAGAATCGCAACTTTCAAAGCCAGCGATGGCCCAGGTCCAGAAATGATAGCACTTGTCCTAGAAATAAGGTGAGGCAAACTGCTACTGATGCTGCTGCAGGTCCAGGAAGTTCGGATAACTCAGTGGTGCCTGGAAGAAGAGCAGCTCCTAGAGGATATAATGACTTTCTCTCCTCAGAGAGCGACAGAGAACTATCTAATGCGGACAGCAGAGGAGCAAAGCCGAAGAAAACACACCTGATGCATGCATCTGGAAGAGGGTTCAAGGAGAAAGGAAAGCAACTACACGAGCGGGAAAAGAGGGTGAACCCTAAACAGAAAGTTGAGCTGTTGGAAAATGTGCCGTCTGTGGATTTAACCCAGTCTGACTCTTCAGAATCGTCTTTTGGAAAAGCCTTCTGCGAGGCGCTTGTCGGTAGCGGGGACGAGCAGAAAAGCTACAACTATGTTAACAGGAGGTACCCTCGGAAGCCTGTGTGGAATAAGCCACCGGCAGAAAGAGACTATCAGAAAAGGCATGATTCTCACCGCAGTAAAAATACAAAAGTAGGTAAGAAGTCTTCTCTTGCGTATCCTTCAAAAGATAAAAACGAGAGGAAAAAGGAACTCACTGTTCACAAAAGCGATGAAACCTCAACCAGTGAAATCAGGCATCAGTTGTCTGACTCCGTCAGATGTAACGGAAGAAAGTTCCTGCTAAAGGAGGATCAGGCACCTGCCCTTCATTTCAGCTGGACCCAGTACTGGAAAAAGCAGAGTGATGTACCAAAAAACAAAGAAACTCACACAGGTGAGTCTCCTGGACTCTGTCTTGCACTCCAGTATTAAAGTAAGGATCTGCAATAATTTAAACTGCTTGCACCTCTGACTAGGTGAAAGTGCTTATTTTACAGTAGATCAGTGTTGGTTTCAGGGGACAGAATTCAATGTAAATATGTGTGTTTTGAATGGGAAGATGTTCTTCAAGGCCCTTAAAGAAGGGTTCCTGTTCTCTTTTAATAAATGAGTTGATTGGGGCAAGGGAAGGGATATGACTTTGTGGTTATCATCATCACTACTAAACTGCAAGTGATGGTCTGGTTGCTCACCATGTTAAAATGTGCACTTTTCGTGTGCTGAGGGAGAGTGAAATTAAAGGATTATGAAGAGTGAGACTTGAAAGGGACAATCCTAAAATTTGCAAAGAAAATTTTCTAATGTTTTATGTAAAAGTAGAGGAAAATATCAGAGAGAGGAGAGCTGTATTCTGTTCATAGCTGGATGTTTTGCAATCTCTTTGCAACGGTAGATGCAATTAGAAATCCAGAAAGCCTCTGGATGCTATTTTTGGAAGTACAGAATAGAAAGATGCGTCATTGATAGTGAAAAGCAGCCCCCCCGGTCTTTGCAGAGTTAATTTATTGCCAACTCCTATCATTAGAGCCTTAGAACATAAAATGGAAATCTGCTGAATCTCTTCAGTGTCACAGCATTGAGTTCTTTCTCCAGATTCTTTTTTTTTTTTTTCCCAAGTAAGGTGTTTTTATTGTTTTAAATGGAAGAGCTAAGTATACACTGAGAAAACAGCCTCGTATCATCCATAGCACCTAGGAGAAGGAATCATATTTTCTTTCATAGGCAATAATTGAAAGAGGGTTTTTTTTTTCCCATTCCTTTGTCCTTTTCCTGTTGAACAGTCAGAAAATTATTTAGATTACTTTACCTAAAGTATCTCAGCTTGTTCCTGCTGCCCTAGAATGGCAGACCTGAGTAAATTAATCTGGGTTATTCTTAAATGTGGTAATGAATCTTTTGAAGATTTGCTTCTGAACATCTTTCAGAGCTGAAGAAAAAAGAATGAGAAAAGATAAATCACTTCCACCTGGATTATGGAAACCAGGCCCCCCCTTAAAACAGCTGCTTTAAAAGTGAAATTACTGGGAAACAATAGCCAAGCATGGGGCCTCTGGAGCTGGGTGAAAGAGTCCTTAGAGTCTAAACTAGAATCTTTCAGAAGGAAACTAATACCTTGGTTACAGTCAGGCTGGAAAAACTAAATTCTGCTTTTAGTTCAAATTAAATTCCAGGATTTCATTTAATATTGTTTTTCAGCTAGCAGATATTTTATGCATAAATAATATCTATTATTTGCAGGGTCCCTGATTGAACAGCTGACCACAGAGAAGTATGAGTGCATGGTGTGTTGTGAGGTGGTGCGAATCGTGGCACCAGTGTGGAGTTGCCAGAACTGCTACCACGTATTCCACCTGAACTGCATCAAGAAGTGGGCAAGATCACCAGCTTCCCAGGCTGAAGGTTGGTCTGCACGTGTTCTTGCTCGCACGTGCACCCTCTCGCGCTCTCTTACATGATTTAGTCTTTTTCATGTGTTTCTAATTTTGGAAAGCTACTTCTAAATATTATTTATGGTAACCAGCAAGCTGTGAAGAAAGCAACTCTTGAAGAAGAAGAAGGTTTGGGGGGTTCTTGACACAGCATATAACCCTTTCTCCTTTTACGTGCTCTTAGATATATAATGCTTTTAATACTTGCAAGTATTCTGGCCAGACCAGTTTCCAGGTTTGGATACATAAATGGAAGAGCATTCAGTAAAATCTTTGCATCAAGATGCAGAGCTCTGTGGCTGTGCACACCAAGAATTGTCTCCTCTCCCATTTGCCAAACATGGATGGGAAAAGCAACACTCCAGCTCTTGGTTGTCTGCTTTTGTACCATCACTTTGTAGTTCTGTTTTGAGATAAGATACTACTGAAATCCATCATTAATGCCACAGTGAAATAAGGTCATAGAATCATAGAATGCCCAAGGTTGGAAGGGACCTCAGAGGTCATCGAGTCCAACCCCCCTGCACACGCAGGGTCACCTAGAGCACGTGGCACAGGGCTGCATCCAAGCGGGTTTTAAAGATCTCCAAAGAAGGAGACTCCACAACCTCTCTGGGCAGCCTGTGCCAGGGCCCTGGCACCCTCACTGGCAAGAAGTGTTTCCTTAAGTTCCTGTGGAACTTTTGGTGCCTCAGCTAGTCCTGTCGCTGGCCTCCACTGAAAAGAGGCCGCCCCCTCCTCCTCACTGCCTCCCTTGAGGTATTTAGAGACACTGATCAGGTCCCCCCTCAGCCTTCTCTTCTCCAGGCTGAACAGACCCAGCTCTCAGCCTTTGCTCATAGGGCAGATGTTCCAGGCCCCTGATCATCCTGGTAGCCCTGCGCTGGACTCTCTCCAGCAGCTCCACATCCCTCTTGTACTGGGGAGCCCAAAACTGGACACAGTACTCCAGGTCCAGGAAGGCAAAAAGCTTCTATGTTATCATTAGTTTAGATTCTTTTTATTATACCCCTTTTTGAAACAGTACATCATGGCATTCCGCCCTGAGAATGTTTTGGTGTAAAATAAGGCTCAATTGTAGCCTCTCGGTGTTTTACTCTGTTGTGTGATATAGATGTCTTCTGAAGACACTGATTCTCATCTTATTAGAGTGTTAATTTTTCAATACCCTGCCACTTAAGGCTTTACCGTTCTTCTGGGTTTCTTTGTGTGTGTCTGGGCAGATGTCTTACTTCCTTGGATGTTTTGAGGACTAATCAAAGCGGGAATGTTCGAGAGAAGCCCTTAAAAAGGAGTTGGTGAAGTGCAAAGGTTGTGACTTCAAAGGTTGCCCAGGCTGCGACTTCACAGGTTGCGTTAATTTCCTAAGATGCCTGGACTTCTGGAGAGGCCTGGTAGTCACTCTCCGTAATGACAGTAGAAATGATACAAAATTCAAACATACCAGAATGTTTAAGAAAGGAACAGAGTGTGCTTATATGAAATCCTAAGCCCAGCTGAGAGGGTCTGCTCAGAACTTTTATTTCCTAGCTGTTTCTCTGGTGCTTTCTTTGCTGCTTATGTAGCCTCATGAACCGTCCTAAAGGATGATCAGCTCCCTGAGCCATCCTCAGTGACTGATCAGAAGAGCATCTGCTTGTGCAAGGGAGGTTTTGCTTGCAGGTAGTTTAATCTTGACAGCTTTTCAAATGGCCATTTGCTTTTCCTACAAGAACTTGTGGAGCAGATTTGGTTTTGGATCTTGCATGTGAAAGAACTGAAAAAAAAAATTGAATTAAAGACAATAGCTTTAGTAGAATTGAATCCATGACTCCAGTAAGGACACTGGCGTGTATTTGTTTACCTGTAAGGCACTCTCTCTTTCATAGTGTATTTGTATTTTCATGGTAGGCTGTTTCCAGTGTAGGTTCTACTTTCTAAGCTTTGTGTAACATAAATGTGATTACTAGAATTCCAGCAGTAATTATTGTCAGCCAGAACAGAAATAGGACACTGTAATCCACCCAAGTCCACAATTTGGCCAATAACTGGTGTTTTTCTGAAAGAAGTTTACTTTTAAATCTGCTCAGTTCTGCAGATGTGTAATGAATGCTGTGAAATCTCACCTAAGCTCAGCACCCAACCTTTGCATTTGCTACCTTTGGCTTCCATCCTATTGAACATCTTTCATTGACAGGATTAGTTTGTGTTCATTCTGTTAGGTTTTCAAAACAATTTATTATTTCATTGAGAGTATTATGGCAGCTTGTAATTCTACAGGGCCCAACAGGAATTGTAAGTACAGAGTATGTGTACGTTATTTCTAGCAATATATTCCTTTTAGAGCCTGATGAATTGTAGAGGCTGTCTGAAGGAAAGTGCTCCTGCATCCTTCTTGGATGAAGCCATACAGCATCACTGTACATACTGTACTGTATCTTTCTGACTTTGCTTCATTTTCCAGATCAATACTAATGGATAATTCTGCTCCTGGAGACTCAATGTTCATATTTCCACAGGAGGCCTGCGCTGCCCTCTGACAAAAAGAACATGTGTTCAGTCTGTAATAGAGATGTCCTAGCGCCCTAGGAGGGCTTTAACTGGATATCGCTTTGCCATCATGTAGGAAGACTGTTTTTTTTTATTTATTTTTTATTTTTTTATTTTTTTTTAATTTTTAATTTTTCGCTTCTGTAAGAAAGAAGATATTTTTCTCCTTAACAAGCATTTTTTTCCCCTAACATTTTGTATCACCTTGGATATTCCTCTTGGAGGAATGTGACCTTTAGATGTGGCTCAGCCAAGGTTAATCTGACCCCAGTTCCTGTATTAAAGTTGATATTTTCCTTGTTCTCTTTATTGTTCCAAAGGGAAAGAGTATTAAGTGTCTTACCCGCTTCTTCTCCATCCCTCTTAAACACCAAGGAGGCATTACCTTTTGACTTATGCCCTTGTGATATTGTACTTACAAGTACAAAATCTCCAATCTTGGAGGCTTTAAAATGGGATGAAAGCTGTTTATTTGCTGTATCTTGGTGGTTTTTTTTTTTTTGAGTTTAGTTGAGCAAGCAGAATGTTTTTACCTTCAGAAACTTTCATACATTCAAACAGCTTTTCTTGGTGTCAAGGAATTTAGAATTCACATATGGATGATTATATCTAAACTCCAAGTCCTCTTCAGTGATTGCGTTACGGAATATAGTCCCTCATCTAGCTTGATGTATGATGCCTTTACCATATGCAAATGTGTGTCTTTCAGAAATGTCAAATCATTTCTGATTGCACATTCCCCTGTATTGAGGCCACCTTCCCATCATATACCTCTGCAGCAGTATTTTGTTTCATCTGTTTATACATGGAGCTTTTTTATTTTTAGAAAGCCGATTTTAGATGAACTATAAACTCAGGCTCCAGTTTTGATCTCCTTGTGCACTGTTCTGTGGGCTTAACACAGAATTGGCAAGACAAGGAGCTGTTCTAATAGCAGTGAGGAGGATTAAAGATAGTTAACGTTGTGGGCAGGTGGAAGATGTTTACAAATGTGCACCTCAGCTCAGCTGCCCGTGGGCCTACATCTTCTTGAAATACACAGACAAGAAAATTACTGTCTTACTAAACAGCAATAGTGTCATTATCCACAGATATGTGTAGTCAGCTTTTAAGTATGTTTAAAAATAATAATTTATGTAGCACTAATTTAATCTGGATATGAATCAGTACTAAAGTGGTCTTCTACAGGCCTTCTGCATTTAAACTGGCGTCATGAGAGGATGACAAAAAAAATAGGTGATTTTCTTAAGACTTAAGATTCTTAAGACTGGAAGATCTTTCTCACCAATTTCCCATGTTTTATTGCTTCCCCCTCCCTGTATTTTCAGGTATGAAGTCTATCTATGCTCTGTAAAACAGAATGTTGTCCTATAATGGTGTATATAAGATAAGCCTTGTTTTTCTATGCGGTGCATAAAACTTCTGAGATTTGTCCTTACCTTTATATGAAAGTGATATGATAATAGTGTTTATTCTACAGTCCCAAATTGGCTCCTTTAATTACTTTAAGTTTTATTTTTTAATTATCTACAGATGGTAATAGTGGTTGGAGATGTCCAGCTTGTCAGAACGCTTCTACGCAAGTTCCTACAACTTACACTTGTTTCTGTGGTGAGTTTCTTGCTGTTTTTTTCTGCAAACAGGAACGATATTATCCTGTTGTTGTTTGAGTTTTGTTGAGTTATTCTTTTCTGCATCCCTAAAATGTGTGCTTAGTTAAAATTTCACTTGCACTAAAGGCTGTTGCACAGAGTCACTCCCATTTTTGTTGCTTGAAACATGAAAAAGGAGAAGTCGTAGTTTATGAATGGTTGCACAACACTAAATAAAAAATACTTGAATTTGGCTACTGGCCTAAAAACTTTCCTTCTGTAGAAGGACTGAAGGAAAGTCAGGAAGGAAGGAAGAAACTATGTCTGAAGGAAGAAACTATGTCTGTTATATTTTCTGTTGTGGCAAGGTGCACTAAAATAATACACAATTCAACCATACAACTGATATTATTATAAGAAAAAAAGAATATATATATATATTTATATAAAATAAGAAAATGAATATATAAGATTTTTGATCTAGCATTTAATCATTTATATTGATCAGGGAGATGTACAAGTGAAATAGTAAGGAGCGTTGAACTTATTCAGACCTTTATGTCAAGGTAGGCCTAATAAAAGAAACAAATTAGGCTGCCATTCACTATACCATTCACTAAGCCATTTATATGTCAAAAAGAGGAGGAAATAAATGATGTTACTTAATGTGAATACATGTTAGTATATTATAATTAATATTGGGCTTTACTTTAGAAATTTCTGTTGATTTCACTTAGCTGGCACTTCACGTGCCAAGCCTGTCTGTCACAGGACATTTCACCCTGTCTCCTACAAAAGGCAGTGCTCTGGAAGTGAGCTAGGAACTGGGAATCAGTGAGCTTCCCCTAAGGAACGTAGGTTATGTTGTACTGGGTAACACCTGTGTCTAAAGTTCTCCTGATCTAAGTAGTGGAGTGAGTCAGTGAAGAGCAAAGGGTAAGACATTTAGTGTTTATGTATGGCAGTATCACGAGTTGTGTGACATTGTATGAGTGTATGGATAATGAATCAGGTTGAATGAATATGTTGATTCCAAAATAAAAATTATTGCTAAGCAATAGAAAGGAAATTCTGCCTACACTTAGAACCTGTTGGATCTACAGCAGGAAGCCCAGGATGTCCACAAAGTCAGTATGAGAAGAGCACCATGATGGAGCAGGAATCTTGAATCTTCTGTGGATAATTTGACATTAGATCTAGGGTAGTCAGACATTACTGGTTGTTGATCCAAAGCTGTCTTGTATTTGTTGCCATATACTAATTATCTGTAGAATGTGTCAAATGTTGCTTTTTTCGTCTTTGCATGGGGAAATTTTCTGTGGCCTTTTTTTTTTCTTTTTTTCTTTTTCCCCTGATTTTTATAACTTTCCAGACTTTCCTGGTCATATACTAACAGTTTAACTGAAGTTCAGGAGGAGAAATGCTATCTGTGGCTAAGTTTTTTTCATTTTTTTCAACTTTTCCTGATTTGTAGCTTAGAACTAAGGAGGTCTAAAAGTTAACATGATACAAGTATATCGTTACATATACATTTTTTTGCTGTTCTTAAAGTTGGAACTCAAAATTGTGGCATTGGATCAGTTACTTTGTTGTTTATCTAATTCTCCTCTTAAAGAGCCAGGTTAGGTTTGTTTGTAATAAAACATGACCCTGGCAATTACCTCCTACACAAGGTGCTGTGAGATTTGCTAAAAATATGTGAAATTAATTAAAATATGGCTTCAGTGTTCTTCAGAAATACTTCTTCCTATGTAATATATGAGGCTAAGTTATTGAAATTATGACTTCTGTTCACGACTTCCTGCTACATTCATCAAAATGTCAAAAAATGATATTTTGGTCTGTACAGAGGGTTTCTTTAGAGGAGTGTTTTATATATATTTTGCACAATCTCTTCCTTCTGCTCCTAACACATTGAATCTTATGGGGAATATTGGCATTTTTTCTGTATCAAAGCAGCAAAAGCTTACTAAATATGAAGCCTGCCGAACTAAATGCAAATTTTCATTTTCTTATATTTTAATGGATAATTAATGTCAAATACTAGATACTGAAATGCCTGCTAAGAGCATAAGAGGAAAGAATCCCTTGGAAATTTAATTCCAATTCTAATTTGCAGGGCTAATCCAATATACATTTAAAGATGTGAAGTGACAGGTAAATGTCATCAATGAAAGATGAAAAAAATCATACACGTTTCAGTTTTTGTTTGTATTTCTAGGCATACTACTGTGAGATTTGAAAAAACGACTTTCTTGGGTGGTGTGATATTCTTCTAAAATTCAGCACCATACTGAAGTCAATAAATGTGTTTTTTGCCTCTACCGTGTTTTAGGTAAGGTAAACAATCCTGAATGGAATAGAAATGAAATTCCTCATAGCTGTGGAGAACTCTGTGGAAAGAGGAGACAGTGTTTGGACTGTCCACATCTTTGTAACATGTAAGTAAACATGTATCATGAAAATACCTTGTAGTGATCCTACAAAACACTGTGAAAAACCGTATTCAGATGTCCTTTGGCTATAGGATGTACGTATATCTGGTTTATAGTTTGTTCAGCTGAAGCTGAATGAATGAAACTGAATGAAAGAAATGCAGGTTTGTTGTTTGTGTGTGTAACATGGGCCCTTACAAGAGCACAGACAGGAGGCCACCTAAAATCTTTTCCATCATATCATAAGAAGTGAACCAGCTGCCTAACTTGGCTTGAAGAACTTCTGTTGAAGTAGTGCAGAGAAGTCATCGAAATGCATGCTTAGTGCTTGGACAGACAGTTCAGCAGTTTCTTTTCATATAGCAGCATTATGGATGTCTTAAATTTGGAGCAGTGGTACTGGAATAGACCAAAAAGTTTGTTTAGTCTCATCCTTCTCTGCTTTTTTTTCCTTCTTGTTGTCGAAGTTTGACTTTTCAGTCTTGTGTTTGGTTATAAGTTTATTTTTGCATTTGGTATTTCCTTAATCTGTATTTCTCTGACTATAAACAGCATTGCATTAATCTCCCCTCCATGGTGTAGTTCTTGTGCTTTCCTCTTCTGCTCCTTGTATTATTTGTGTTCATGTTTAACACGTATTATACATGTTAGGGCCTGCCCAGCTATGGGAAGCATTTCACTGTGCCCTTGACAGTGTTAATTAGGTGCTTATGTGAGTGTGGCACTACCTAAACCGTGCTGGGGAAAAGGAGGGAGGTTAATTTACACTCTGTTAGCGATAGATCTTCACCTAATATTCACTCAGCTTTATTGAGATATTTTATATTTATATAAGCAGCTTTGTTGGCAGAGCTGAGGAAGAGACAAGCAGCTGCTTGAGAGCAGTCTGCTTGCTCTCTCAGCGAGCAAACATTCAGGTTCTTACCAGCATGAGCTGTGGTGTGCTTAAGACAACTAGTTTGGTAAGGAGTTAAGTTTTTGGTTTAAAAACATTTAAATTAAGGTCATTCTGTCACTTAAATGAATGTCACTTTTTTATCCTTCACAAACAAACAAAAAAAACCTATACCGTCTCTGAAGTTTAAGCTCTTAAAGTTTAAAACTCTGAATTCTTCCTGTCAACTGAAATCATGACAGTGTTTGAGAGAGCTCTTGCAAAGGCAGCGAATGACACTCTAGTAGTTGAGTGGCTGCTTCTGCTTTCATTGATCTTCTCCGTGGCAATTCCTGGATGTACCTTTGAGCAGTGTTAGGCTACCTAGTATTTTCACTTCCAAATACAGGTTTTTGTTCTGTTGTTTTTCTTTCCTGGTGTTCAGCTGCATCTGTCATTACAACAGCTTTTCCTATATGCCTGTTCTCCGTAGCAGCAGCAATGGCTCCTGAAAGAAATCATCTGTGCTAATGACTGATGATTGGGCTGCAGTGAAAGTAAAACTATGTATATAAGGAGCAGAAGACTTAATACTGAAGCCTTCAGCTTCTGCCTTTTTTTTTTTTTTTTTTTTTTTTTTAATGTACTTGTGACATTGTTAAGTCAGTTTGCTGTGGTTGTTTTTTTTTTTTTGGCGAGTCCCTTTAAACAGACTGTATCACCTACCTTTATCATCTAAGAACTTTCTGTGCTCTGTGTGTGTGTGTGCACATGCTGTCTTAACTGTTCTATTGTCCAAGTCCTGGAGCCGTCCCCTAGCTTCTGCATAAAAATCATGCCAAAGCTTTTCACTAAGTGTGTGAATGATCTATAAAGGGCACTCTTTTTTTTTTAAATTGCAAGTTTGGTTTCCAAGGCCTGTTTTTGCCATTTGCAATATTTTTTGCAGATTTTTTTTTCCATTTCCAAAATCTTTTTTCCGTTTTTTCCAAATGGAAATTTTTCCATTTCCAAAATGTAAATTTCCATTTCCAAAATCTGCATTTGCAGATTTTTTTTCATTACTTATAATGACACCAGCTTATTTAAAACTGTGTCATGAAGGCGTGTTATTAAAACTTTACTAACAGTATGTCAGAAGAAAACTTCCTATAAAAGTGCAGCCTCTTATAGATACTTAAGATGCAAAAGTAGCCTTGGTCGGTACGGTAAGCTGTTAACATTTGGTAAGACGTCATTATAAAGAGGATCAAGATTGTACTTGCATAGGCAAAATATAAAAGGATAATGGTTTGAATATGGTGATGTTGAGGAAAATAGTATGCCAGGTAGCAAACTTAGTGTGACAAGACTTCTGGGAGTTTCATCTTTCCCCTTCCTCCTTGAAGTTAAGACTTAGATCATATGTGGTATTTCGAATTGATACTTACTTCTAATCAAATGCTTTTATTTCTGATCTGATTTCATGCCTTTAGGTTTTGCATGGGTCTTGGTAGATTGAAGTCAAGATGGTAAAATTTGTTGCACTGTGGAGCTATGTCCTTCACACGAGAGGTTTCTTTCTGATGCAACATTAGTTCTCATTAAGGATGAAATCCCATGACATGTTCTTCTTTGATTGGTTTAATCAGTCAAAAATCAATATCAAGAAATCATAATCAATAAATAAGATAAAAAACCCTATTTAATGGCATAGTCTTTTTACTGCTTCTCTTGTCTTTCCTGTTTTCTCCGTTCTTCATCCAGCTGTTCTATCTCTTTTTTCTCTAGTCTGCTCTAATGCTCACTTCAGGAGGCCAGAAGGATCAACTGACCCCTCCAAAGGGACTTTTAAAACTGAGTTAACGTTTTGGCTTGACAGTGGCTCAGCTTCACTGCTGGTGCTAGCACAAGCTGGATGGTAGGTTAGGCCTTATAATCAAAAGGGAGGAGGTAGAGGAAGAAGGCAGCAGAAGCCCTGGTGACAAACTGCTGATGTGAGGTGGTTGTCAGGTGCTGCCTCTAACAAAGGCAGCACTTTGTGGATTTAGGAGATGAGTAACTGCTTTTTGGCAAGGGCATCTGAACTGGCCGGTCCTACTAAATAATCCCAAATTTGTTCCTAGTGAGAGTTGTTGATTTGCAAAGGGAGGGAACTGGGACCTGGCTAGGGAAGAGTGCAGACAAGTTGGTAGAATGTAACTTGACAACCTAGGCCTATCGATCCCTAAGAGATCTTGCTAAAAGAGGCAGAGAGAGACTGTCTCTGAGCAGAAGCAGCTGAGCAGAGGGACTGTCTCCGAGCAGAAGGTCGAGGCTGATGTACAAGCAGAGGGCTGGCGTTGGTCACCCTCGCAGGACACTGCAGCTGCTGGAGGGGAGCAGCAGCTGAGGCAGGCCAGACACTATGTTTGTGGTAGGCAGCCCCTTCTGTGAGGGGGGATTGTTATCCAGAGCCCAAAGGCTCCTGCCTCACCTGTTGCTGAGCTAAAAGGTAAAGTCACCAGAGCAAAAGGAGAAACTTCAGAGAAGTGTTTTTCGCTAAACTATTAAAGCAATGGGTGATTGTGGAAGGCAGAAGATGTTACTAATGGTTTGGACCAGCCCAGTTCGTTTTAAGGGTTGTCAGGGACTAGCAGGCTTGAGTTGATGTGTCCTAGCTGCTGAGATGCAAAATAGGAAATGCCTTGGTAACTGTTGCTACTGATGTGACAGCAGAGAAATACGAAGTTTTGCTTAAGTTTCATTGTCTTAGGAGACTTGAGAGACCAATGGAGGTGTCATTATCTCCTTTTTTATCAAGTGTTAATATTTTAATATCCTTCAAGATTAAAGGTTACATATATAACATTCTGTTTTCTTTTTTTACTGTTACATTAAAATGTTTATAATTCTGTCGCACTACAGATTTTTTTTCCCTGTGAGAGTTTTAAAGTTAGAGGAAAACACAGTGTAATTTTTTTCTTTTAAAATTATTTTTAGCCTCTGCCATCCAGGACCTTGCCCTTCGTGCCCGGCCTTTGTGACCAAAACCTGTGAATGCGGGCGAACGAGGTGAGAATGCTTCTGTTTCTGAGCATTAATGTTTACTGACTAAATTTGTCAGAGAAGTGTATTTTAAAAAGGGAGGGGACAATTCTTTTTACAGTTGTCCTTTAAAAAGAGAAGAATATGTCCGGTGTTGTGGCCATGTTCTCTCCTGTAGTGCCCCTATAAGCAGCAATGGTTGCGTTCTGACCTCCCCTGAAGTAGTAGGAATTCTGTGAGCAGAGGCCTTCCCAAAGTCTTTCAGAATCAAAGCCATTGATTTAGTTAATGGAATGTTAATTTAGCCGACTTGGGAACTTGCCCTGTGACAAACGGGAGCGAGTCAACATGGACAGAGCAATGTGAGCGACACGAGGAAACCAGGAAACCGGCTCTGCCAGAGCTGGTGCTTTCTGCAGCTGCAGGTGAGCACAGGAACCATCGAGGCCAGGACTTGGTTGGACTTGGTGATCTTAAAGGTCTTTTCCAACCATTATAATTCTATGGATACAGCTGGCCGCATTGAAATCAAATATGATACACAGAGTTGAATTGTCCTGTTGTGGAAGATTCATATAAAGAAGTAGAAAGATCTTCTCTGTTTAAATGGGACACAGTGCTGAGTTATTCAATTCCAGGCGTAGTAATTAAATTTCAGAAATAACATATCAGCTGTGGGAAGCAGAGCTGTAGCATGCTCCAATTTTGAAGATGTGTTTCTTTGTGTGTTTGATATATACAGAATCGGAGCCAGCAGCAAGACTGTCCTGCCCCTGCTTTCTGTCACCATTTGTGGTGATTCCACAATGAGCAATAGTGGGCATAACCAACACAAACTGTGTGTTGGAAATAAACTGGTGAAGTGGGGAGAGGGTGAAGATTTCTTAGCAGCTCTTCTGATAATAAGCAAATGTGCTGAGGACTTTGAGAGCTAATAGCTGGTGCTTTTTCTCCACAGTCACTCAGTTCGCTGCGGCCAGTCAACAGCAATTCGTTGCTCTAATGTCTGTGGAAATACTTTAAATTGTGGTAAGCACAGCTGTGCCCAAGTGTGCCATGCAGGGAAATGTTCCCCTTGCCAACTAGTAGTCCAGCAAGGTAAGAAACAGAATATTTTATGCACGTCCACCTTTTGCTAGCAAAAATGGAGGGAAAAGAAAAAAAAAAAAAAAAAAGAAAAAAAATCTATTCCTAGAGTCTTTAACTCATGAAACATAGTTAATCATTACTATGTATTTAAAAAGAGTATAAATGAGGGCAGAATGCTCCTGTGGAGGTGCTTTGGGTTCATGGGGACATGTGCTGTGGGCTGAGCTGGTAGAACTGGGCTGGATCCCCCCGAGGAGGGTCCCTTCCCTTGGGAGGGACCTGACAGGAGCCCTTCAGTGCCTGGCAGGAGGTGGTCAGGAAGGCAGGGCCAGGCTCCGTGCGCTGGGAGGATGAGGCAGTGGGGTTAGGCTGAACTGGCCCGTTCCACCTGGCTCCAAGGAAAACTTTGTCCCCTGTGAGGCCAGCGGAGCAGTAGCCCAGGGAGGCTGGGCAGCCTCCACGTCTGGGTGTCCTCAAGCCCGAGATGGAGAAAGCCCCAAGTAACCTGGTCTGGCCTCAGAGCTGGCCCTGTTTTGAGCAAGGACCTGGGCTACATGAGCTTCTCAGGTCCTTTCCAGCCTGAGTTGTCTATGATCCTATTTTGAAAGATTAAAAAAAAAGAATAGAAAATGTTGCATGAAAACACATCACAACAAATGGCTTTTCATTTCTGTTTAAAGATATTCTAAGTTTGGTCTTGAATGGGAATGAGGATGTCTAAGAATATAAGCAAGTATACTATTATGTTTTTGTTGAATGGTATATAAAGAAAGCTGCAAACATTTTCTTTCTTCTTTACAGTAATAGTTAGCTTTGATTACATATACTGCTTCAACAAGTTAGCTTTCTTGTGGAGGCAATAATTTCCCTTGTTTTCTCTTCTTATCAATACAACTAAAATAGAATTATCAGTTTCTGCAGAATTGAGATCTATGTAGCTGAAGTACATCTCCAGAAAAGCAGCTTCATTATCCTTTTAAAAAGTGATAGCAATTTATCATTTTCTATCTTTATGTATTTACTGTTGCAGATATTTTTTGGTGGTATTATTTTCTTCTTTTTTTGGCTTTTTTTTTGCATATTCCTTTTAGTGTGTTACTGTGGGAGCAACTTTAAAGATGTATTATGTGGGACAAAGGAAGAATTCTCGGATGGATTTGGGAATTTCTCATGTCAGAAGATATGTGGCAAGTAAGGTCACTGGTTTAAGCTTTCAAAGAGAAAAAGGTAATTTTATTCATACTTGGTGATCACAATGTTCTTAATGCTTTTTTCCCCTCCTTTTTTGCTCTTCCCTCTTCCCACCCCCCAGGAAATTAAACTGTGGGAGACACAACTGCACACAAGTGTGTCATCCCCAGCCCTGCCAGCTCTGTCCACGGCTTCCCCAGGTAGTGTATCGCTGTCCCTGTGGCCAGACTCCTCTCAGCAAGTTACTGGAACTGGGCTGTATTGAACGGAAGTTATGCACAGATCCCATCCCGTCGTGTGGAAAAACGTGCGGCAAACCCCTCTCTTGTGGGAGCTATGGTAATCAGAACTTTTTGCATTGGAATGTTGGAAGTACCTCAGTGCTATTGAATTGGTCCTTGATTTCAAAAAAAAATATTTTCTTGGTGATTTTGAGCATAATTGAATTGAGCGAAAAAGTCACTGCAGAGTCTGCAACCTGGCTGTGTTCTGTCACAGTAATACTGGGAAATGTATCTGTTCAGGGGAAAAAAAAATTAGCCTTTGAAATCTTGTTTACATGGACTTCTTTATTGGGAGAGCTGTGGGAATTTCTAGAGAGTAGTGTCTGCTGTGTTCTTTCAAAAGCCCACTAAGGTATTTGTGTCTTTTATGTGAAGTCTATTAGAGCAGAATTAAATGTCCTGACTCATTCATGTGCCTTTAGTAAATAGTCGTTTCCTGCTGATATAGGAAGACCATGAGGGAAAAGTTATGTTGGATGCTTAAAGGGAGGGGCTAATATGCCAAAATAATGACACCTAAATGAGTGCATTAAGTAACTTAATTTACCTGTGGGATTGTCTGAAGCTCTAACTTTACCAGCAGTTTGTGAAACGGTGAAATCTCTCTTCTGGAGAGCACCAGGGCTGCTGGTACCTAAGAGGTGCTCAGCACCTCTTAGCAATGACTGAACCCCTCAGTCAGCCTTATTTAAAGGACTGCAAATAGAAAGGGAATGGGCAATTTAAGTTTTAGTTGAATGGAGTTAATCAGAAAGAATGAAAAGTGACAGTATACATAGCAAGTCATTAAGGCTAAAAAGGAAGAGAAATTTATATATTTGTTCTACAAAATCAGATTTTTTTCATACGTTAATGTACAAATGCAGAGTTTCGGCTTTTTAAAATACTCATTATAGACCTGAAACTCTAGTCTATGTATATATTCAGGATTTTAAACTGGAAAGTACTTGCAAAAGGTAGATTTCTAATATTAAAATGTTTTGTGCATATTTAATGCAGAATATTGCTTATTTGGAAACCCAATTGTACATAATGCATCTTATCTGTGGACAGTGGTAGACAGTGGTGCTCCTAATAAATACCAAGTTCCAGGTGATTATTTTTTAAATTAATTTGTATTAATGTTACCTTTCTGTTTTTCTCTTGAAAGAGTTTATTCATAGATGTGAAAGCCTTTGCCATGAGGGAGATTGTAGACCATGTTCTCGCACATCAAATATTTATTGTCGATGTGGCTTCAAAAAAAAGGTGAGTGTATAAAGCTGGACCATGGAAAGAAGTTATCTTTCATGGTTTTTTAAAGCTGGGGAGAAAAAGGAGCTTATCTCTTTGAGGAAAAGAAAGCCATGAAGTACAAGAGCACCAAGAAGATGCTGTGCTGCTCCTGGGAGCTTTTGTCATTCTTGCTACTAAAAAAGCTAATTGGATTATACTGGGAAGTGCTAGCGGAGGCCACTTGTCCTAGAGACCATTCTTTGAATTAGTTTTACAGCCTTTACAGCTCTGCTTATTTGAGCTGGTTTCAAAGTCTTGTGTTATCATGCTCTATTTGTGTGATACAAACCACAGTGGTTTTCCAAGAGTTATATAAACTAAGAGAAAGGTAGCCCGATTTAAGCGAGGGACGTCAAACTGAAATTCTTCATGCTGAAGCTCTGAAGAAAAACTACAACGTTAAAAGATTCAAGACTGAAATGGTAAATTAAAATGTGCAAAATAATGCACAAATGAAGATTTTTCTAGCTTTTATTGTTGTATATAGAGCAATTATGAAGGTTAAAACAGAGTTCTTCTGTATCACAACTGACTAAACGTTTTCCAGATAATAATTTTGATGCAATGACTACGTCTTTGTTTCCTAGGAAGTCCCATGTACGCTCCTGAGAAATAAAGGTATGTTATAATGTTATGTTTGCATTGTGAAACCATTTTTAAAATACTGAAGTTCATACTAACTTTGATTTTGTTTGAAAAAGTTGGTAAATATAATCTGATCAGTGCTGCCACACTTCCTTGTGTTTCTGTGCCAGGTTGGTCATTTCTGATTTGAAATAAACCTCTTGCCTCTACTCATCTGTTTTGTAAGAAAAAAGTTCTTTAGCAGTTAATTTGGAAGACTCCAGACCAAGTTTCTATTTTTGAGCAGTTTTTTATGCCACCTACCATATTCAACAAGTTGTCATCATTGTTCCCACTCCCTCCCCTGGTTTGGCCACGGTGGTCTTGAGAGTACTTAAAAACACCACTTGTTCAGTTGATTTCTAAAACCTAATTTTTATCCTGTAGAATCTTTGCAACTATTTGATGAATCTTGGTCTAGGGAAAATTCATTCCCTAGAATCCCCTGGAATTCATTCTTTCTGTATACTTAGATTCATTTTTGTTTTATTGCACAAGACTAGGTCTTGCAACAAACTTAGCGCAGTGTCATGTTGTACATCTGCTTTTGTTCTTGCAATGAACAGAAATTTAAGAAAAGTCATGTTTTGTCCTCTTTGCGAACAGCTGCTATTACATTCATGTGTGACAAACGATGCAACAAGAAAAGGTCATGTGGGCGACACAAATGTAATGAAATTTGCTGTGTGGTAAGTTCACCTGGTTGGTTTTGTTGTTCATCGAGTAGCACATTCAGTTATGGTTATGAATTTTAAGGTTCCTTTGTTTCTCCACATTTGCGTGTTGGTGCACCTTCAGTCTGCAGTACTGCTCCTACTCAGATGTTTATGTACCTATACTAATTCTGCAGCATTCAGTTTATGGGTATTATTATAATATGTAAAACAGTTCCAACCAACCTGAAAGAGAAGGACAATAACTTTGTAAGTGAAGTATCAGTTTCTAGCTACATCTGAACTAGAGATCTTAACAGAATCAGCTTTAAAAGTTCTATATCCATATAGTGGTGAAACACATAAAGATCAGGTCAAAGCTATCTAGTGTACTATGTGCTTGGATAATTGGTGGACCTCAGAGAGGCCATAGACACGAATGGATTTCCTAACTCAGCTTTTCCTTTCTGCCCTCCCCTAGGACACAGAGCATAAATGTTCTTTGGTTTGCGGGCGCAAACTCAACTGTGGGCTTCATAGGTGTGAAGAACCCTGCCATCGAGGCAGCTGCCAAACGTGCTGGCAGACAAGTGAGTTAAATGCAAGACTTCTGTATGACTTCAAAGTTAAATGGATGTAATTGGTCAGAGCTGGAAACAGAACCTGGTTAGAATTGGTCAGAATCTGAGAATAGGCAGGTGACTGTAATTGGTATTTTTCATAGATGAGAGTTAGTTAATATTAGATGAGTTGTTAGATGTAATAGTTTATATGAATATTGTTGGTATTTGAGATCTACATCCAGTCATGCTGTTGCTGTGTGTGTATTATTTGTGTCTGTCTCCCTGTCTTGCTCTGCGCTGGACCTGTATTTTGGGACAGCAGCAGCCCCATCCATCACATGGGGACAGGAGAAACCTCCTGGGTTTTGGAGTACTCCGAGTTTGGCATTAGGGGACCAGAAAGGTCCCTAAGGCTTCTGTAGGGACCAACTAAAGCTCCTTCTTTTGTCATCCATAACCACATTAGGGTGATATAATGAATTTGTTAAATAAAGGTTTATATATCTTAATTTACAGCATATATTTTCTCATTTTTTGTCTAATGGCTTTATTATTCCTTTTACCTTCGTTTTTATTCTCTGCAGTCTTCTCCCTAAGATGGGAAATATGATATTTCAAGTGCTTTAACAGTGATCAGTACCATTTCGTTACCATTTTTTGAGCAGATAATAAGTTGAACAGCATACATAAACTGTAGGCATTGAGATGTGTGTGTTCTGTGGTTTGGCCCTTTCAGGTTTTGACGAGTTAACTTGTTACTGTGGCGAATCAGTGATTTACCCCCCAGTCCCCTGTGGCACCCAGCCCCCGGAATGTAAAAGAACGTGCACCAGGCCACATGAGTGTGATCATCCAGGTAAGGCAGACTCACTGGCTGCTCAGCTTTAAACAAACAGACAAGACAACTATGAAAATGTAGTAAACAGTTCAGGGGGCCGTTTGAAAATACTTTATATTATCACCTTTTGCAGTAGCTGCTAGTATTTCTCATTATCTGTATTTATGGCAAATATTTCGTTGGTTGCTTTGAAGAGGTAGTGGTACTTCTGGCTATTAAAATGCTCTATTTTCCTTTGTGATCCAGACAGCAAGTTTTAGACACTATCAATAATCATAACAGATTAGTATATTATAAAGATTGAGCACTGTTGAAACAGTAGGGTAATCTAATCATTTATTTCTAATTTTCCTGAAATTACAATGTCTGATTGTGAGATAGAGAGCTGAGATCTGTTGTAGAGCAAAAGATGTATTTTCTGAAAAAACAATCTAATAGCACAATCCTGCTCAGAAGATACAAATGTTTGCTATTTTCTGCCACTTCAGAAAACAGGGAAGGATATTCACCTAAAAGTCTGCCATCTTAATTTTTCAGGAGTGTTTTAAAGAACAGGTTATACTTGCATGAAGCATCCTACTTCTCTGAAGTTGTGTTGTTCTGAAGTACTAACTCATGTTTACTAGTCCTTCCAATCTTCTTTAAAGCCTTTAACTGGAGTATAGGATTAAAGCTCTTTGCTTTTTGTATTTCTGTGCCTGCAGTGTACCATTCGTGTCATAGCGAGGAGAAATGTCCACCATGTACCTATCTCACCCAGAAATGGTGTATGGGCAAACATGAAGTAAGTCCAACCACAGTGGTTTTTTTGAATGCTAAATAATGCTTGAAAAATATTTGTTCATGTTCATGATATGCTTTTTACGGAACTTATAAAATAAGTATTTGTTACTGACTCTCTGAAACTGAAGGTTTAGTTTTTTATTGTTTCTTTGGAGTAGATTATATTGCTGGTGCTTGCATTTAATGTGATTAATTTGACCTAGTAGATACTTCATGTCCTGTCATTTGAACCGACTGCCATATTGGTGTCTGGAATTAAGAAAAACTCTAGTGTTGTCTTAAAACATCCTAGTATTAAGGTTCTTGCACAGGCAATACTAAAATGAGGTGTGAACAGTAAAAGTACTGCAAGATTTGCTTTTATAGTTGCTGGTTTGTAGTCTTAAGGTGATACCTTCCTCCTCCTGTCTTCCAGCTGCGGAGTAATATTCCCTGTCATCTCACTGATATTTCCTGCGGACTTCGCTGCAATCAAATGTTAAAATGTGGAATGCACAAATGTAAAAGAATCTGTCATAAAGGAGAATGTCTTATAGATGAAGAGTGTAAACAGCCATGTACTATTCCAAGGCTATATTGCAGTCATCCCTGTATGGCTCCATGTCATCCTTCTTCACCCTGTCCAACAACTTCCTGCTCTGCTAAGGTTAGATGCCTAATGAAAATTCATTTTAACCTACAGGCAAATTGCATAGTTTAATCACTGGCAACCTGGCAGCAGTGACAAAAAGGATCACATTGATATACTGGTATCACGGTATTTTTTGTTATAAACTTAGAATATTGAAAAACATGAGGTATTTTTTAAAATTATCCATCATGTTAAAGTAGCAACTGACATTAAAACTGGAAATTTTGAAAGACTGTATTTACTTCCTTTCTTTCCCACAAAAGTACAGTAGTTTCAAAGAGCTGCTGTCTCTTGTCGATACAACAGGTCGATCTCCATTGTGAATGTGGAAGACGGAAAGAGAGCATGATTTGCTCGGAAGCATCGAACACATATCAAAGGTTTGTATTGCAATAATTCTTTTTCTTCTTGTATTGAACTTAGTTTTTTTGCAGTCTGACTAAATGTAGAGTAAGAATTTCCATATTTAATTTGCAATTCTTTTCACATGCTTTTTTCTACTTCAACTTATAGTTTCTTTTATACTATTCCCTCAGACTTTCATACCAGATGTATTGCAACACACTTGTCTTCTCACTACTGTTAGTCTGCTAGTGATGACATGTCAGAGCTTGGATCTCCTCTCTGTGAACCTATTTTATCTAAGGAGAGCCCAGTTAAAGAGGAAAGGAGGGAAAACTGGTTTAATATAAACCAGTTTAATTACTGGTTAAATACAAACTTAGGTTAGCTATCAATACCTTCAAATGTCTTGATATATATATATTTAATTCTTGGTCCTTGCAATAACTGATATTACCCACAAGTTCTTTCTTGGACCAGTTGATATCAACAGAAGTGCTAGTCAGTGTCAGCTAAGTTTGATGAATCCAGCTGTGCAGATTGCTGTGTCTGTGAGGATGGTGTAGGTGCACACAGCACCTTCATGTAATTGTCCATTAGCTTTACGTCGTCATTTCCTGATGAATTTGGAACTGATGGTGGCTCTCATTGACGTTTGTCACAACTGACAAAGGACTATGTTACATGATGAGCTTTCTGATGGCTAATTAGCTATTCTCTGAATTTGCTGTGAAAGGTTTGGAGAAAAAAGAGTGTCCTTTTGCGAAATTTTGTGAAAATTAACAGGAAAGTGAGTTCAGAGGATAGAATTTTTCATCTTCAGGATTTTATTTGAGAATAATGTGGGATATTTCACTGAATGCTTGCAGTGCAGTATCTTGATAGCAGAATTTAGGAAGTAAATCAGACTGGGAAGGCTATTATTAATGGGAACAGAAAACCTTTTCACAGAAAGTTGTAACAGTTTTAATAGGTATTTCTGCTCTTTCAGGGAACTCAGTTTTCAGGTTTTATTTACAGTCAAAGAACCACAAGAAAGTTGAAATGTATTTCAAAACGTTTTGAAAAGTTGAACCTCTGTGGTCAGCTAGAGGTTGAATATTAAGCAGGAAGGAAGAAAGAGTATTCACTTTGCCTGATTTACACTTGCGTAGAAGGGATGCTCTAAATAATCTGGAGAAGCAAGCTTCTTGTTGCTTATTTACCTTTTAATTTACGTAGCTGGACTAAACCCCTAAATCTAGGGGACATGAAAGTAGGTTCCTGCTAGAAAACAACTGGTCTTTCTTCTCTTTCTCCCAAGGGAGATTTAAGTGTTCGGTTTCATTCGCTTTTTCCAAGTTTTATTTCTTGCATCAAATAAAGTTTCCTTGCTCTTTTTTCAGAATAGCTGCTATATCTATTGCCACCAAGTTAACAGATCTGCAACTTGGAGATTCCGTGGAAATCAGTAGGCTTATTACAAAAAAAGAAATGAAGCAAGCCAGGTAGGAATGCTTATTTGTAACACATGTGTGTAATAAGATAATACTGTGAGCAGATTCCCAGCTAAAATGGGAAGACATTAGATACCATACTCTAACAATACAGTAAATAGAGAATTTGGCAATCATTTAGCCATTGTTTTTTTATAGAATAATTTCTCTACCATTGGCTGTTTTGTTGTGACGTTTATATTTGTAAATGGATCAATACTGTTGTGATTTCAACGTTTATGTCTACTCCAGGAAACTTTATAGAGTTTGTCTGGATTTGTATAGATTACTAGGCAATATAATATTTTTCCATCTTTTAATGTTCCTTCCTGGGTGAAATGTGCCTTCCAGAGCATGCATACATACATGTTCTTTCATATATATATATATATATACACACATATATATATATACACACACACACACACATATGAGTGGGTTTTTTTTTTCATGTCCTTTTAGGATTTCTTTTTCAGCTTACATTAATGTGTCAATTTATGCTTGAATTTTTCTGCACTCCCATGCCTGATAATGCCCATCTGCTTTTAGGTCACTGAAATGACTTGTGGCTTAATTTTTTGGTTCCTTTCGATGCCCCTCTTGATGGGAGAGCTTGTAGTTTTATGTAACTATTTAAGGAATTATAAAGATTGCCAGAGGCCGATTCAGAAGCTGTTGTTCTCAGCTTTGATAAAGCAGCTTCTATTCCAGACCTGAAGAAGGACCTGTGTACTTGGAAGTCTGCATGTATTTTTGTTTGCTTGTTTTTTAATTGTTATCTCTTCTCATGCAATAAGCTCTTCTCTCACGCGGTTTATTTCATTAAACCCTAGTAATGATAGAGTAGCAACAAAATTGCAGCTTAAATGTAGTAGGGTAATGTTGATGCTCATTATGTTTTTCTGTAATAATTCAGGCTGCAATGTGATGAGGAGTGCTTAGCTCTTCAGAGGAACAGGTAGGCAATGAACTTTTACTTACTGATATATTAAGTGCATTTAACATATTGGTAGTGTATTAGTTAATTATTCAAGGTGTATGTATACTTTATTAAAAATATCAACAGTTTTAATTACAATTTTTTATAAAGAAATTTATTCAGAAGGCTCATGCTGTGCGGGAAATCTTTAGTACCTAGAAAACTAGATCCTTGTGTTTAAGAATCTATATTGTGTGATCACCTCTTAGTAGAGTTCTTACTGGAATATCTGAGAGAAAAGCTGGAGGAGGTTCACATATACAGAATAGATTTTTTTGGAGCCCTTTTTCTATATTGGTGGCCTATCTCCTTGCTCTTCAATGACAAAAGGTTTTGTTTGGCTTTCCCCCTATCCCTGGATTTAGGCGTCTTGCCGAGGCTCTTCAGATAGATGATAATTCTGACCCTTTCAATGTTCGCTCTTCTGGACCCAAGTACAGCGACCTTCTGAAAGAAGATGCCAGGTATGTGTCCACTTGTGGTTAAGATTCACCTATACTTTTTTTTCCAGCCCCTGTAACAAAGTGCATACGTAGGTGTCATAAATAAAAGCGTGAGAGTAGGGAACAATGTTTCTATTTACTCTTGTAAAATTGCCTGTGTTTGCTTCCTAGTTTGAGCACCATTTGCCTCTGTTGAGGCAAAGGAGATGATGTGCACTTCTCGAGACCACTTGAGAACCTGAAAAATAAAAAGTGCGTGTGTGGACAGTTCATTCTGCAGCAGGACCAATTTAAAGCAGGAGCAGCAGCTCTCCACTGTTCTTTTCATGGCAAACCAGTACCTTGTGCTTCCTGTATCTCAACTGTTTCTGCCCCCTTCTGCCCCTTACCATTTGTAAGCTTGTCAGGAGAGAGATGAAAGTAATAGCTTAGTTACGAGACGTGCCCTCAGAGCATGACACAGCTTCCCTCCACTAGTCCTGTTTACTTGTTTCACCTGCTGTCTTTGTTTTCAAAACAGAGAAACTGGTTATCTTGTGACATATGTGCTTTTCCCTCGCATATGCTCTCCCTTTCTGGAGTAGAATTATATGACATCTAGCCTTGAATTTACTGCATTAAACAAGCCAGACTCTTCACTGTCTTCCACTTTTCTGACTGCTCTTCTCTACCTGTAATGCATTTTTTGGCTTGTTGTTTCAGGGGTTTTGTTTGTTTGTTCTGTCAAAAGAATTAACCAGAGTTGTGCACTGTATTCCAGATGGTCTAACAAATACCTTGAAAAGTGGGCTTAATGCTCCTACTTTTCTTCATGAAAATCTCTTCCGTTTTCTTCTACGATTTTGTGGTTTTTTTTTCCTAACCACCTTTGCAGGACCAACTAACGCATCCAAGCTGCTCTTCTCGATTGTTGTAACCTTACAACAAAAACTTCTTAGTGCTTAAGAGAATGACCTTACACATTACCTAATTTAATTGCTCTTACTCTAGTCTGCAAGGTAAATTTAACTTCTCTCTGTTCTGGCCTCTTTTTTTTTTTTCGGTCAGCATCAAATTTTATAAAGCTACTTCTATGACATTTATTGCCCTGACCGCCCTTGAAGGTGTTTCATCTCAGCAGTCTGAGTTTACCTTGGAATGCCAGGATCTACAAATTGTCTGTGTTCCAGTATTTTATTCAGGCAGCTCATCATGTTTCATGCCAGTTTGATGCACAACTTCTTGCTTGAAAAGGGTGCTCCAGCAGTGCAAGAGGCCCGAGCTTATGCACTTTTTGCAGAGCTTTAGTTATACGTTGGTGTGCTGGATCTCAAGAAATACACCAGGTGTCTTCCCATGCATTCAGGATGCCTGAAGAGAAGGCAGACAAACCTGCTGCTGAAGCCAGGGGTAGAGTATTTACTGTCTCACATAGACAAGCAGTTGATCTGTGAAGCTGATGGCTTGCCAAGGGCTGAAAAAGATGTACATCCACAGATGAGTAAATTTGGGAGAAGCTGAGAGGACTCCTTATGGTGAGCTGTAATCTTTCATGAGAAAGCCCCAGGACTCCAAGATGCAGCAGAACTCCCAATAACAGGAAGAGGTGGCCGAGAAGGATTAGAAAAGCAGCAAGCGTCTGCACCGTGCTGCTCTATAGGAGGTATTCTTCTGCCAGGGGGGTTCATCTTCTAATACTGTGCCCCAGGCAGGCACAGATCAGGGTACAAATCTATTGGATGGACACTTCAGCACTGCTTCAAGGAAGCTCCAGAAATAGACACAGGGGAGCAAGCAGATCCCTACCTTAGTCTGCTGGTATGAAGTTGAAGAGCAAACTAGTAGAAGTGTAAATGCCCACCTTGAGAGGTGTTTGAAACTGTTATTTGACAGGTAAGTATCAATGGAGAAGAAGAGGAGGTGGTCTGGAATATATGTCTGTGCAAGATCATGCAGCAACTCTGTGAACCAAGGAAATCAAATGGAAGAATCTGGAGAGAGAAGGAGCGAGATGAGCCCTTTTGGGCATGTTCTTAACTAGTTCTCCCAAGCATTAGCTCTCCGTGCCTTGTTTCTGTCTTGATGAAAGTAGAGCCACGCACACTAGCTCGGGTGGGCTGGCAACAGGAACAGTCTATGGGTTGGAGAGTAGGAGGGGACCTTGGTGGATTTCTTAAGGAGAAACAGAAGCCTGAAGGAGGGGTGATGAGGACAACTTCTCAAGCCTGGGACGAGGCCGAGGCAGCATTTCACACTGCTGTGTGCTGTAAGAACAGGGAGGTTTTTGACAGAGACAGCAAAATCTGGGAGCAAAGGGGGGAAAAAAAGCCCCTAACACAATAAGTACAGTGAAAAATCAAGCAACAGAGCCCTTCTGTTGATCACGGTGGTAGAGAGCAAGTGGAAGGTAGGCCTGCTGCCGCCGCTGTGTGTAACGCAGCAGGGAGATGAGGTGGCCGCAGGCAGACAACCTGCACAGTATTGAAAATACCCAAGAGATTCTTCAGTCAGTTAATAGATTATCACCATCCTTCTGGGAAACAGAGATGTTCTGCCTATTTGGGATAAAATAATGTAACCTGCATGCTGATTAGTTTATAAATATACAAACCACCTGCAGCAGCTGGACGATGACAAGTGAAGCTGCAAACGTGAATCAAGGAAGCCGATGCAACGTCAGACTGAGCCACCCACAACTGGATACAAGCGCAGCAGTGAAATGGGCAGCAGCCAGTTATTACTGCCCCTGCACCTTGATCCATTCAGGCTCATACAAAGTACCTCTGTACCTCTAGCATCATTCTCATCCCCTTGTGGGATGACTTAAAGCAGCTTCATGCTCTTCCTGGGCTTCATGGATACTCTCTGCAATTTTTGGCCTTTCAAGAGCTCTGCCCAAGGGTGTACCTGCCAGAGCAGCTGGGCAGCTGTCAGCTTCTTTCCATATTTTAGTGAGTGTTCATGTCTTCATATAGTTAGGAATATAGACTGCTTGCTTGTGTGCTAACTTGATACTCCTTTCATGACTTTTCTCAGAGCATCTGTAATTTTTCATTTTTTATAATTTTTTTGTACCAACTTTGTGCTCTCTGAGAATCTTCTCTGTCGTTTCAAAGGCGAAGCAAACTTCTGATCTTTCCCACCACATGTGTTGCTCTGCTTGGCAAGTTCCTCTGTGCACAGTCTGCAGGTTGGAGCCCCCTTAGACCAGTGAGTGACTCAGCGATTGATGTTCCCTAGACTTGTCCTGTATGGAAGGTTCTGGAGGGGCAAGTTCCCCAAAAGCACTTGCTGAGGCTTTGGTCACTCTGTCTGAACTGATTCCTCAATGGGTCTCTAAATCCTGCATGTCTGATGCTTATGGCCCGGCTTTATGGATTGGGTGCTTGAGGCTGCTGCTTCACGTAGTGTTTGCTCTCTTACTGCCTGGACTTGAGATGATTCTGTAAGGGTTGGTGTTTTGGTTTAGTGAGAGATGGTTATTGTAATATCTATTGAGAGCCTCACGCTGCCTGTGCCAGATCTGTAGTCCATATCCTACTTACCTGGAGGGCCTTTCCAAAGGTGCATTGAGTGCCCTGTGCTGTGATCAGGGGAATTTGATAGACAAGCTACTCAATGCTGCAATTTCACATGTTTGCTTGTGGCCACTTAGTCTTCCAGTTTTACTTCCACTGAAGTATCTAAAACTCTCATGGGGCATCTACTTCTTGACAGCTGGAATTTTAATAGAATTTGCAAAGTGGTATTTTGCAACAATAGTGCTCTAACAAACATTAGCCTCTTGGGATTAGTTTACCCTCACATTTAAGAACAGAAAACAGAAATCACCAATCTATGCAAGCTTGTGTGGTCATGGCTCCAAAGGCCCCCATGATGCTGAAACTCAAGGGCAAATTTGCTGTATAAGCACTATACAAGAAATTCCTGGTTTAATCAGGTTAAGGTTGAAAGCTCCTGGTTCAATCCTAAGTGTAAAATGTGTCTGAGCCTTATGTCTAAAAATCAAGTCACCCTTGTAAAAAAAAAATAAATAAATAAAAGTAAAAAAATAATCAGTAGAATTCTTTTTTTAACCATCAAGTTCCAGTGTAGAGAACTTGAGGTGAGTCTCTGCACGTTCTGTTCTCCTTTCTTAGGAATGGGCATAAAGGGTCTCCAGCAAGTCAGATTGCCACTTGTGTCTGTTGTCCTGCTTGCTAGCAGTCATGACTTAACAGCAACCAAAAATGGTGAAGCTGTGAAAGCAGAAATCATCTGTAGCTTGCCTGTACGAGAGCAGCACAGCATAAACTGTCAGCCTGACACAGTGCTCATTTCTTTGAAGAGAAACTTTATAGATCATAAGCAAATTATACCTGTGATTGTCCAAGGGAAAAGGCTATTTTTTAACTAGGGAAATTCTTTAAATAGAGGTTATCTTAAATTTGATGGTTTTGAGCTACTATGTGTTTTTAGATAGAGTTAAAAATATGTATGTAAACTTAATATCTCTATATACAATATCTATATATATCTTACGTAAGGGGCCTTTTGTTTCCTTGCAAGTAGCCTTTTGTCTCTTTCCCTTTTATTTTTTATGCTGAATGTATTAAATATCAGAGTCAATGCATCTTAGGGAAAAAGCTCCACTCTGTTTACCGCACTCTAATTGCCATATGTAATTGCATTATAATAAAAGGATTTTCTTAATGAGAAGTAACTTCAAGATACTGGAAAGATTACTTCAAAATCAAAATAAGGTATTTGAGAATGCAAAATTGTATCGTAATAATTTGATTGCAATTATTGTAAGTCAATAATTGGCTTGTTTTCAAGTCCTGAAGGAAAAATAATTCAAGGTTTTTGTAACAGTCATGGCATGTTAACATTTTATTATAGCAAATGAAATAACATATAAACCAAAATATACTCTCACTCCTGTTACTGCTTCAGTCAAGTGAGTAATTCTGTTCTTGTTGAGAATGTAACAAAAACGTTACAAAAAATGAAGACCTTGTATACAAAAGTGTTATCCTTTATTTAATTTACCTTGTGTGCTTTTCTTGCAGGAAAGACCTAAAATTTGTCAGTGATATTGAGAAGGAAATGAGAATGCTTGTGGAGGCTGTGAATAAGGTCAGTATTCAGATACTGTATGAGGTACTAAGAAAGTTTGGGGTTTTGGAAGGGATGATTTTGAATGCTTACTGAAGTTCTCAGTTCTAATAATTATGAACTGACACTGGATTATTTGGACTGTGATGAAATGCATATTTTCGTCATAAATAGAACAACATTTTTAGGAGACATGATAGTTCAGGATCTTTTTGACAGCCAAACTTCATTTAAAGATTCAACCAGTATTAGGCTTTAATGCATCAGTAGACAGAGATTAACTTCTGGATCTCAATTAATGAAGAGTTAATCATCAAACATGGCTTTTTAAGTGCTTAAAGACTTTGAGAGGGAGGTTCGAAGTTGTGCAGCCCCTGGCAGTAGCTTTTGCCCGGGAACCTGTGAGCACCTTCCAGCAGACGTCTGTGTTGGCTCTGCGTTATTAAGGCCTTGTGGGCTCAACCCTAGTTGTTTGGCACACTCTAGTGTCTCTGGAAAGGTCATGTGCAATGGGCACAAATGCTTTTATGAAAGTAGAATTATTCCTTTGGGACTGAAAGCTTTTCATATTCCTGGAACTTATGCTGTACCATACCTGTGACCTGCTTTGCAAGCTGAAAAGGACAAGATGCACTTGGTTACCCATAGTTCACAAAACAGTACCTTTTCACAGGAAGCTTTAACCTTCCTTTCTCTCCTTTCTACTTTCTTCCTTCCCTGAATACTTATGTACTGTTTCAATTACTTTATTCCTATTTTCATGTAAGTTGATTCTTAAAACATCTTTGTGTTTCTCTGCCCGTGTCATATTATCCTTTTTTTTTCACTTTGACTAAAAGAGGCAATCTGTGTCTTGCTGAATTCAGGCCCCTCAGGCATTAAGTAGTAGATTTATCTCAACCATCTATTGCCAGCTTAAACAAAACAAAAAACTTTTTCAAGATTGCATTGACTGTGATATTAAAATATATATGTGTGTATGTGTTAAATATGTATGTAAATTGATAATTACCTGTAGCAATAATGTATATACACCTATATTAGTACATGGCCAAAATATATATACACAAAAAGGACAACCAAAAATCTTGAATTAACAACATACAATGATTAGCAGTATAAAATACAGCTGAACAGGAGAGCCCAGGAGCATCTGCAGTGCTTCAGGTCTCAGCAGTAGCCAAGCATTTGTTAAAGAATGATTCTACAAACAGGCCGCTGAGTGCCTGCTGGGAAGAGTGCCTGTGTTACAGAAGAGAATGGCAAATGAAAGCAGGCGGTGCCTGTGGCAGTCCTCTCCCTTTCCCTCTCCCTGCCTGGCCTAAAGGGAGAATTATCTGGTGGTTATTTAAGCTTTTATCCTGATCGGGGTGAACGGGTCCAACCTGCATAACAGTCGGGTACCTCTGGTCAGGAATCTGTTTGACACTGTCCTGCCCCTCAGGGGCATTGGGATTTGCCATTCCATAAAGTGCAGGAAGTCCTCGAAAGTCAAATTTGGCTTGAAAGGATGCATTCCTTTGAGGGTACCGCAGATGTGCCGCAGGACGTGCAGCTTGGAATCCATACATTACAATGCAGGGGCAGATAAGAAATCATTCTTCTTTCAGAAAGTCTTCAATGGGCCAAGCCAACAGATAACCTGAGGAGTCTGATTGCCATCTTCATGTCCCGTCCCCAGCATTTCTCCAGTTACATAGTGAGTTTAGCAAGGCTGTCAAACTCCTTTAAGTGCTTAATAGCCCTGACTCTTGCTTTCCTGATGAGAGGACCATTTTAAACCTCTCTGCACTGGTTACAAACTTTCTGCACTCTGCACGGATGAGCTTTGTGTACATGATAACAATAGATCTACTTGTGACCTGCTACTTGAGACCACAGTTGTTTCTTTTCACAGCATGTGCCACACTCTGTCCTTGCTTTCCAAGCTGTGATCATGTCTCATGTTGAGACACGAGAAGGACAATGTCCTGTGAAGTCCAGGTGCCCTCAGCCCCCCTTATGGCATACCTTCTCTCTGCCTTTTATGTCTTAATCTCAGAGGCTTCCTTGAGCCCCCATGTCATATTTCATCCTGCAACCACAGGTATTTGTGCTACCTTGAAGATATCTCTGAACTGGTGCTATTGTGGCTGCTCCTTCGCGCTTCTGGCCAGCTTGACCAAGTCAGATTGAGTTGTTTCGGTGTTGTCCAGCCAGCCAAGCTGGTTCTCACTGCTGGGGAGAGCCTCTAAATTTTTTTTTTTGCATGAAAAAATTTAATACAAAGTGCCACGAAATTCTGCCTGTTGTTAGTATATGGTTCTCACTTGTCATTAGGAAGAATCCATAGAGAATCTTACTTTGCAAGGAATCTCTTTGAAGGCTGAGGTCCCTTTCTTTAATGTTTTTCTGCATACCTCACATTCCTGGATTTTTTTTTTTTTTTGAGCAGTCCTTTAGAGAAGTCCTGTTTGAAGGGCAATGAAGCACCACAAGTCTCCTAATTCCACTGCACCTTTTATCTTAATCACTTGCGGTTCTGGAACCTTTTATGTTGGCCCATAAGATACTTCAATGGTTTTATTTATGAATCTGCTTCATGCTAGGGGAATCCTGAGACCGGACTTCAGCAGCTCTGTGTATGTTCAAGAAGTTGTTCTCTTTGATCATTTTCTTCAGATACGGTATTTTCTGGAATCTTTGCTGTGCTGAAAGAAGGCAGTGTCTGAGACCCACAAGCTAAAAACTTCTTTCAACAGTAATGATATTTGGGATATAATACAAAGGTTTTTTGCTCACATTTGCTTTATTTTTGCTAAACTCGCATGTCACTAGTATATGCAGTATTGGAAGCTCCTTAGGACAAATACCAGGAAGGAGCAAGAGTTGTGGTCTTGTTCTGTGTGCTGGAGCTTTATTTTGTGCAGTGAGTAGTTGCAGGTGCTGCTGCTGTTGTGCCAGCCTTGCCGTGCATTATAGTCCTTTCTTAATTCTGAGTTCTGCCAGTGTATCTGATCCAAACAGTCTTATTCCCAGCTTAAATATAAACGAGGAGCTATTTTTTAATTTTAATTCAACTTTTATCACATCATATTTGGTTCCTGTGGAGTTAACTGTTATTGAGCCATCTGTTGATTGTCTTTTTGACAGATTATAGAAGGTGTAATCCACAAATTCTTGGTCCTGGCTAAAATACTTGGAGCTTTTCTTGTACCCTCTCAATTCACTAGTGTTTTGGGGCAGAGACACAAACTTAGTGTGAAGTATTTCTCTGCTATTTTGTGTTAAATAGTCTATTCGAAATTAATGCCAGCTGCCTTTATGTATCTGAAAATCAGATTTAATACTATTAACGTGGCGTTATGGTAGAAGACTATGTTTAGTTGCTGTGCTGCCATGATTCCTAAATCCTCTTGCACTTGAGTCTGCGTTCGGCTGCTTGATAACTGTGACTTGTAAATCCTTTCTCATCAAAACGTGGGTTGTGCTCTTTGTTCCCAGATACAGAGCTTTACGTACTTGCATTCAAAATACTTTGTGGGCTAGTGTATCAAGTGTTCATGTAGCGGTGTTTATATCAGTACTATATATTCTATCCAGATTATTCACTTATTATGTTCACACCTTTCACTTTTTTGCGTCCTTTCTTTGGTGACCCTGACTTCAACTTAAGTGGATAAGAGAATAATAATAATAATAATAATAATAATAATGAGGCTTTTGACCCTTTTGTCACTTAGGAGCTTCAGCATTAATATGTTTCAGCCCTTGCTGTTTATAGGACCTTGCTTGCCTCGTGAGCATCTGTCCCCCTATGTCCATCAGTGTGTATTAATCTGACAAAGCAGAGTTGTCACTTCTGACATACAAAAGCAGACAGGACAGAAAACGGTTGTATCATCCCAGACCGTGGCTATATGGGCAGAAATTCTGATGGTGTTTCTTAGTCTGGAACCAATCACCACTTTTTAAAGGAAGCATTGCTAATGGTCATAAATGAGCAGAAAATTTTAGAATTTTTTCTATACTTCTATGCTTAAAATATTATAATGGATGGGATGTTTGTGACTGCTTTCTGGTAAGTAAAATTTTTACCTAAACAGCTTGTGATATTATCCTGAAAAGCAGTGACTCTTAGAAAAGATTTCAGGATCTTTTACTATACTTAGTTTAGCTATTTTACAGCCTAAGAGGATTTTTAATCCTCTCCTAACAGTGTAACTACAATATGCACCTAACCTGCTGCTCTGTTGTTACATGTGGTGATCTGAAGAGGAATTTAGGTGATTATAGCAAAATTAGTGTGTTCTTTCTTAATGGAGAGGATAAGTTTTCTCCTCATTCTGCCTTTCTCTGTATGAACTGATGATTAAATCTCTTGCGGAGTGGAATAGAAGGGGAAGGGATTATGACAAATGGGATTACTGTTAAGTAGCATTCCTTTTTCTAAATAACTGTGATCAGTATTACAGTAAAGCAAAGAGTTTAAGAACCTGCATGTTGATTACTGCAGGCGTTCGAGTAATTTCCAAGTCTTTATTCTTTAATCTGTTTAAAAAAGGTGATATTTCTAGAATATGTTAAATTTAAGATTCTGACTGCTAGGGAGGAAAGAATATACAACACTGCCTCAGTTACTTCGTGCAATCTTATGGTAGGTTGGAACTAATTTTTAGGTGGTTTAAGATTTATCGAAATTACCCTTTAAGATGCTTGTTTCTCCTATATCTGCATCTCACTGAGCTAGGTGAGGCATCTTTTGTTTGTCAAGTGACTGCTGTGATTTATCACTTGTCATTGTGCAGTGCTGAAGTGCACTCCCCAGGCATTTGCATGTTAACGAAGGCATGGGTTGTCAGAAGATGTCGCAGAAATGGTTCAGCTTGGAAGGGATCTCCAGAGATGACTTAGGCCAGCCTCTGGCTTGAAGCAGGATCGCTGCTGAATATGCTCCAGGTTTAGGGCTCTGCCCAATCAGATCTTGAAAATCTTCGGTAAATCCACGTTAACTACTCCTACAGACCTTTTCCTTCCCGTGCCTAAAAGTGCTGTCTAAAAGGACTTGCTCTCCAATTCTCCTCCGGGATTGAAGTGAAACAGATCACCCTGTAGTTCCCTGCATCAGGATCTGCATCTGGTCCCTTGAAGCCATATAAGCTGCTTCTCAGGAAATCCCCAGCTCAACATCTCTCTGTTACTGTCTGCAAACCCTGTACACGGGTCTAAAGGCCTGGGAGAACTTGGGGAAGACTAAGGCAAGGATTGAGGCAGAGTATCCCAGTCCTTGAAGCAGACTGGGTGTCCCCTCTTTATCCATGCCTGTTGTCAATAAACCACCGATTATTTGAAAGGGGGCCCACATTTCTTTATCCTTTTACTGTTCATGTAACAATCAATATCAAATCAATTGTTAGCATCTTTTGACTGAAATTAAAACTTCAGATTTGTTGCATTTCTGTAACATTATTGGACTTCTCATATTGCACGACAGATTTTGCAAATAAATTGCTCCTTTGGTAGCACTAATGTTGCTATAGTGGCAAAAGTTTAGAGGTAGAAGCACATCATTCTTTATTTTCCTCCTTCAGAAGGAAAACCTTACCATATATTTTATTTTTCCCTTTAATTCAGGGCAAGCATACAAAGAAGAGCCACTGTTACCCGCCGATGAACAGAGACCATCGCCGAATCATCCACGAGTTAGCTCAGGTTTACGGCATTGAAAGCGTGAGCTACGACAACGAACCCAAGCGTAACGTGGTTATCACTGCCGTGAAGTACGTGAGGCATTTCTCACTGTGAGCTCTTGCTTAAATGCTGACGTGTTTATATCGTTTCCATGAATGAGTTGGAAAATATGGTTTTGCAAGGCTGCTTTCTATTCATCTCTTCAGTAGCATTGTCTTTTGCCCTCAGCTAAATTAGACATAGCTGTAATAGTAAATTATTATTATTATTATTTATTTATTATTGTTTTAGAAAAAAAATAGTTGCGGCCTATAGAGGACACACCTTAGTTTACAGCTTCTGTGAAGTCTGTTACTGGAGCATATTTTTTCGTCTCTTTCTGAACCTGCCACAGAATATATTCGCCCTTTAGTTAATGGATAAAGAAAGATGGAATTATTGCAAATTTAAGGCGTCTCTGAGCAGACCTGTAAATACTTGAAGAGGAGCCGTGGAGTTCACAGTAGTGAAGGAAGTGAAGGACATATGGTTGGGGAAAAAATTATTACATAGACTAGATATGGATGGGAAACGTAGGCTTCCTTGCTTCCACAGCTCACGGGACAGCTTGATTCTGTCAGGGTCTGTTTTGCACTGTCAGGTCATGATCTTTGACAGCTAGTTGCTTTACTTCATTTTATTTTTCCCCCTGAGGCAAAGTGAGGAAGGAGATGATGCTTGAAAAAGCTGAGCTGAGAAAAATAAATGGGTAAGAGAGGCCTAAGAGAAAGAGAGATGAGTGAGGAGGAGAAAGCATCAGAGAAGGGACTGATAACTGTGCTTTAAAAACCAAGGTCTTGCATCCTGCAGCTGGAGAATGGGAAGCTGTCAGGGAGCAGCAGGCAGTGCAGGAGGAGCTGGCTGTGTTGTGTTGCTGCTGTCCCCTCCAAGGCGTTGCCTGCTCTGCACTTGCTTCAGCTGCTCAGCTTTGTGCCTCACTGCAAGGGCCTCCTCCAGGGGGTCTTCTCATTGCCTTACTGCCACCTCTTCAAGATGCAGAAACTGGTGAAGCCTCCGACAAGCGATAACCCAGACTGCTGAGTGATGCTGGGGCTTGGTGACCGGCCCTGCTAGTCTGGAGCGCAGTAATTGCTGGAAAGCCAAGTGCTTCATAGAATCACAGACTCTTTAAGGTTGGAAGGGACCTCTAGAGATGATCCAGTCCTTCTTAATGATTATAATTTCTAGTTATGTAAACAAAATAACCTTTTGTATTCTGCCTTTCTCTAGGGGGAAGTCTGTCTGTCCAAGCAATACCTTAACTTCTGTTCTAGATAAAGAAATGCAGAGCAGACCTCCGCCTCCTATTCCCCACTACAAGCAAACAGATAAGTAAGGAGCTGGTCGAGCGGTGCTCTGTTTAGTGCTGAGATCACTGCGGGAGTGTTCAGAGGTTGCTGCCTCTTGGTTTTCTCAGCCTACACCAAGTTTGGGAGCTTGCTGTCTGCACTGAGACTTGATTTCCACAAAAGTAAAATTGAAGGGAAATGTTAACAAAACGTAGAATTAACTATGACTTAATTATATTATAACTTAACTATTAACTAGAACTAACTATTACTATAAGGGAAGTAATACTACAAATATTGTGGACTTGTAAACTTTTTTTTTTGAATCTAAAGGTTAGACAGTTGGGGGACAAGTGGCTTTGGGGGGAGACTTGAAAAAATGTTTAAAAGAAAATGAATAAAGTCTTACCAGCATAGTAATTTATTTGTACAGTTTGTAAGATGATTTTTTTCTTGTGTAGATATCACTACACAGTTGGCTAAAGGTAAACTTTATGTTCTCAGATGCTGAAAGCTGCTGAAGATGGGGTGTATAAAGCCCTTGGCTGCATAGCCCAATATACCAGTCTTTACTTTTCGTGACATGCCAGCTCCAAGCACCTGTAGTCATGTCATAGTAATGAAATTTTTAAAAAGTTGGCTTAAGCGTTGTTTGCTTTTCACCTTTCAAAACTCCTTCTACACCCCCTAGTTATTTTCCAAATTTGAAATTTGAAATGAGATTTGAAATAATCTCATGTTAGGAAGGAGGAGGAAACAGCTTTCAAATTGAAGAAAGGACAACTTAAATTTGCTTGAAACTATTGTGGTAGGTAATGGGTGGCTTAGGTGCTTCTGGAAGACAAAATAGACAGTTCTGGAAAAATTATCTGTGTTAGAATTAATGAAATGATTGCTTACTCTGTAACCCAAGCTGACCTTTTTTTCCAAACAGGTTGCTAACCTTTATTTCCACTTAGCTCTGTGGGATTCACTTTTGGTCAGTGTCCCTATTGAAAGGGGACATTAACATGACACAGTTGTAAACTATTTTAGCCAATTTTAATTTTTGGACGTAAAGCTTCTTTAGAAGTGTTTTTCTCCTGGAAAATATTTTGGAAGTTCAGATACTGGCTTGTGACACAAGTCTTTAATTGGATTTATTATTGCCATAGATCTCTTTCAGTAACCTTTACTTTTGGAAGTGGGTAGATTTGGCAAATATTCAATATTTCTTTCGCTCTTCCTTTGAGAAAGAATTTGAACAGCTAGTCTTCAGTGTGTTATTGCTCGCACAATAAATACCACAGTAAATGGTATTTGCTGGTAAGATCCCAAAATAAATTCAACCATACACATTATGCTTATTAATATAGTATATTTACTTCCTAAAATCACAGTTAAGAAGGTTACTTTTTTGCGCCCTAAGATATTTGTATTAAAACATAGTTTAGTAAAGCAGGCCACCTACCAGTACAATGTGCATGGACACACTGAGACGGGATGGGAGTTGGGTCAGATTATTTTGTATCTTGTTTTTCATGCAGGTGAGTAACATCTAATACTCTTAATTTCAGGAGTGTTGGAAACAATGGTTTAGCAAAATCATTGAAAGAAGAGCCAGTAATTGACTACTTTGATGTCCAGGACTGAAGTCGTTCATGGAGAATTAAGATACAGAAGCTTCAAGGAGATGAAGACGCTAAATTATTGTGCAAGACTTTGTGTCCGTTAGATGATTAGTCATCATTACATTACAAGATTTAACATGCATCTAAAGTTAGCTTATTGTATGCTAGAAAGTTATGCAGTTTTACAGTTTACATAACTGCGTAACACCTAACAGTATGGAAGCTTTTTACAGCTGGGGTTGGTGCAATTTTTTCACCTAACGTGCTGTCAGAATGATGTAAATCTCCACTGCTGCCTTCTAAGCAAGAGAGCTGGTGATCAAAAAGATTCCTTTGGGGAGTAGGACCAGCGCTAACTCTCAAGGACAGACTTGGACAGGTCGCACACAGTTTGAAATGGAGCACTAGGCCGGGAATACCTACGCCTAAAATGCTGGGGCAGAAATCCTAAAGGTGTTCCCCTCTTTTATTCACTTCCATGTTAAAACAGTAGTTTGGGGGACTCCTGCGGAAGGAAATACAAACTCTCTTTCAATGTCTAAATACTAATGTTGACTCTAAAATAACTAGGTAATGCCGGGTAGGAGCTCAAACTGCTGTTGGTATCTGAAGGACCAGGATTTGGGGAAAATGGGGACTTCTTTTGCTTTAACTCAAATTTGACATTTAATTTAAAAAAAAAATGCAAGTTCTTTCTTAATTAAGACCTTAATTAAGACGATATCAGACTTCATGTATTATTTTGGTGTTATATTCACTTTAATTTGTATTTAGAATTGTTAGCTTTCTGATTTATTTTGCATGCTTTTGTTGGGGGTTTATAGATTTTTCTGTATTGTGCAAGCTTACGCTTGTGAAGTTTGGTTTAAGTATGATTTTTGAGTTTAGAACAACATCTGTAAAATGTAGAAGAACCTCTGTCTAAAGTCTTTGCCTCTGGAAGATCTTTGTTGCACGGGGAAATGCCACAAGCCATGGGCCAACACTTGAAACAGCATCACAGTTACCAAGGCACTCTTAGAGATGGTGAGCTGTTGCAAGTTGCTTCACTCAGGTGGGTGGGAAGCTCCTTGGGAAAGGACATGGATAAACTGGCACAGCTGTGACCGAGTGATGCCTCTTTGGTTGAGGTGGTGGGTCTTTGAGTTAATGACTTGGTTAGTTATCGCCCTGTTTCGCTGCTGCTTGTTTCTTACGGCCATAGCTGCCACTAGCAGTGATCCCCCTGTGCGGCACCGAGGGCTGCTGAGCAGGGCTTAGCACCTCGAAGAAACAGCTGCAGCAGAAGATTAACCCTCTGTTGTGGATTTAGCTTTCAGCCACCTCACTCGGCTGCAGCGTGAGGACGGAGTCCAGGGAAAGTGCAAGTCAGTGGTCCATGCTTAGACTCACTCAAGTTACCGTGAAGCTCTGAGCCTAAACTCAGGCTTTGATTACATTTCATCCTAAGTGACTTGCGAAGCATGTAAGGGATGAGCAGCAAACTCCCGACAACATCTGCCCACCCTCTACCCCTCCAAAAAAAAAAGTTTTCTAAATGAAACTGCATGCTGTTATTTTCATTTTTGCACATGCTTATTAGTTCAGGTAAGTTCAGCTTTATACCCCTCTAAATGTTTGAAATGCACATCCTTCACTCAGAACAGTTACCAAGAAGGATTCCCAATGTCGAAGGCTATTCAGGGCTTTAGCTTGCATGTACTGGTTTAAATTGCTTTTACTTTTGTTGTTTTACATTTTGTGAACAGAAGTGAAAGAGAAATAAACATAGCTTGTAAGGCCTTGAATTTCTTAAGCAAATTTGTGTTTCATCCCACAAGGTACTGCTTTGCCATGTGCAGCTGAAGAAGCAAGTTCCTCAGCATCTTTCCAGGAATGTATTTCTTCAGTCTTGTTGTGAGGAGTGTATTTATCCCAAAGCCAGCAGACAAGTGCAAGGTTTGAGTGCCCAAACGACAGTTCTGGTTTAAAAACTCAAGAGCTGTGTTAATTTAGCACTATTTTCAAGCTGATAATGCTTCTTAGGGAGAATGTACATAGTTATATCCATAGTTATGTGCATAACTAGGTTGTGGAGAGGGGCTTGCACAGGTCTGGGCAGCTCAGAGTTGTAGGTAAAGCAATCTCCTGTGTGCTTGCATCTAACCCCATTGGTACCCTGTAGGTAGCCCTAGCACTGAAGAAAACCCCAATGACTTAATCAGTACTAATTAGAATCGAACTGAAGCCTCTTAACTTTCTGTACACTCACATGAAAATAACTAAAGCATCCTAGTGGCACCTCCTGTTCTGAAATGTAAATCTTAAAAAGTTTTAATAACATCATAACCACCTCTCCTGATTGGAGTTTTTATTAAGGAATGATGACTTTCACATAAAAATGTGAGCTTGACGAGGTAGTCTTCAGCTTAAGAGCTGAAGATGAGCTTATGAGCCTGAGAGTTGTACTGAACCTGTACTGAGAAGTCATGATGTTCATCACTATCTAAACTACACATGTTAAAATTTGTTCACAGACATGCATGTTGTGCATCTTTAAATCCTGGCTGGTGGAGCCTCTCTATAGTTTTGAAGCAAGTCACAAGATCAGGAACGCTTGTTTTGAAATGTATTTTGACCACTTTGGAATGTATTTTAACAACGAGTAGTGCTCCCAGAGAAAAGAGGGCAAAAAAGGAGGGCGAGAGAAGAGAGAAAAGACATGGACCTGATATTTCTCTTTTCAAAACACGTTTGCATCACCTTAACAACAAACCCAGCGCTGTTGGGCACTGGGGCTCTCATCTCTGTTGTGGTTTGCTTTTGCTGCAGCCCATCTGCACCTTCCTTAGGGCTTGGCACTAAAATGGTCCTAAAGGCTGTAGCTTTTGAAATCTGTGATAAGGAGGTCCTGGTCGTTGCGTGTGCCTCGGGAAGCATCTTTGATTGCTCTGCTGCAAGTGCTGGCCCTCACACCTCTTAATTAAAAACAAAATAAAAATCAGTCGTTGCCTCTGAAATCAATGGCAAAAAATGTGGACGTAGTTGGAAGTAATCAGTGGACTTAACCTTCAGAATGCTAGTTCTTTTCTGCAGCGCTCAGAACAGTATTGTTTACTGTAAATTACTCCGTGTAAGTACTCTGCAAGAAGTCTCTTTTGAAGTAAATTGTGTGACATCAATTGGAGTCCATGCAACTTTATGAAGTGCTTTTAAACTTGTGTATAAAATAGACATATTTTGACATTTGGGCTGTGCTCTTACATAGCTACATTGTTTAGTGCATTTAAAGTGCTCTGAATATTCAGTGCTTCAGGTACAGAGTTTAACCTAAAATTGTGCAAGGCGTGAAAGTAAAATACCACTGTTCCTGTGGCAGTTTTGTACAATATTTGCCACATAACGAAATAAGCCTATTGTTCTGAAACTCTTAAGAAATTTGTTGAAAGCTTTATATTTAACTTAATTTTTTTTCAAGTTTCTTGGTGTAAAATGGCTTTCTGTATAAATCTGTAATAAATTTAAGTTGACAGTCCGGTGCCTTGGAATCATTTGTGCGCTTTGTCAAGGTATTCAAAACTTGGAGGATTGGTTATGATCTCATGAGGAAACAAAGATTAAATAGAAGCTGGGGAGGTCATCTTCAAATTTCAAGATTTCAGATGTGATTTTTTTTTTTTTAAGTGATATTCAATGACTGTTGTAAGGGAATGGAGCAAGTGAAGAGAACCTTCCGAGAAAATGGAGAACAAGGATTATCTGCTACCTGTTTGGGATCCAAAAATACCAGAGAGGTGATTATCTGAGTAGCAATTTACAGGTGCCTGCAGCTGGGGGGTGATTCTTTTTTGTTTTCTTTCTTTTTTGTTGTTATCTAAACCACCTTTTAAAGGTGTGCCTAAATGCTACCTGGCAATAAAATGTATGGCTTCAACCGATTGCCTCTTCACTGTTGTTTGCCTGCCATTCAGTTGTAATGACTCTGAGGAAGAGTGATTTTAGACCGGGGGAAAGATTAATGACTTAAAATCCCTTGAAAGCTTTAGATTTAACAAGTACGGCATAAGGAATGTTAGGTGGCAAGGAAGGGAAAATGGAAACTCTTCCAAATCAGTACAGTAGATAGCTGGGAGACCCAGAAAGCAAAGAAAGAACTTTGAAACATCATCCTGAAACTTTTGTCATACCAAGTAATGTATCACCTGTGGTGAAAGTTGCAGAAATGAAGAGCAAGAACAAAGAAAAAAAAATCAGATGGCGTGCAAGGTGGCTCAAAGCAATGCAGAAATGATTCAAAATTGAAGAGCTCTTGGAAGAACAGCTGAATGCCTCTTGGCTTACTGCCTCGGCTGGCGTTAAGACTTGCTCGGCTGAAGTTAAGACTTCAGAACGTTGTGAAGGATGGAGATGCAGTGGAGTAGGTATAATTATGGCAGAACAAATCTCAGTTGGAAATGTTTGCCTGAGATGCTGCTTCATCTGTAGTTGAGGAGTTGACTGGGTGAACGGAATGTTCCCATACCGATATGCACACCTGGAGCGTGCAGTTGGGTGCAGTTCTGGGCTCTCCAGCACAAGAGGGACATGGAGCTTCTCAAGAGGGTCCAGTGCAGACAAAGATGATTAAGGGACTGGAGCATCTATCATATGAGGAAAGACCAAGCGAGCTGGGCCAGTTTAGCTTGAAGAAGAGAAGGTGGAGTAGGGGTCTGATCAAGGGTTAGGGTGAACCCTAGGGTTAGGGTGAACGTAGGGAGGAAGGGGCCAAGCTCTTCTCAGTGGTGGCCAGTGACAGGACAAGGGGCAATGGCTACAAGTTGCAATACAGGCAGTTCCATCTGCATGTGAGGAAGAACTTCTTCCCTGTGGGGGTGCCAGAGCCCTGGCACAGGCTGCCCAGGGAGGCTGCGGAGTCTCCTTCTCTGGAGATCTTCCAAACCTGCCTGGATGCCACTCTGTGCTCTGGGTGTCCCTGCTGGAGCAGGGGGGTTGGACTAGATGGTCTCTAGAGGTCCCTGCCAACCTCAACCATTGTGGGATTCCATGAAATGCCAGCAGAAAAGACAATTCACTACTCCTGTGTATTCACTCAACAGATGATCTTGACCATCTTCCAGAAGCGTCATGACCACAATAGTCCCATGATTGTAGCTGTAGAATGTTATCTTCCTGCCAAATAGAAGCTTTCATACCATAAATAATAATAATAATAAAGTTACTATTAAAGATGAGTATTAAGATGCAAGTTTTCCTGCAAGTCCTACAAATTATATTTTTTATTTCCTCCATATTCCTGGGATTGCACAGTCTCATTTACCTTTTATAACTTTGCAGCTGTCGTTATTGCAGGAAATACATACATTAATTAATAAGACTTAAAGGCACAAGGCCAGGACATACTTTCTTTCCTCGGTCTTGTGATTTTCCAGACACCCGATTAAAAGCTTTGGAATTGGTAATAATACATCACCAGAAATGTCCTATATATTAAGAGGAGAAAAAAAGTGTCTAGTCACTTACTTGGAATTTCATTTGCTTGCATGAGACTTCCTTCTTTTTAAACAGGGTGTATTTCTTCCTTTCCATGGTATGCAGACAACACGTATGTCAGTGTTTTCCACAGAAGCACGAGCTACCTTGTGTTGCGTAAGCTTCTTTTGCTGCCCAGTGAGATTGTTGTTTCTTCTATTGCATGCTTTTTATTTCTGCCTATCTTAGGGAGTTTTTCTCTCCATCCAGCTGTAGATGATTTTTCCCTTGTGATTTTGATTTTGCTTCCTCCCTTTTCTGTTTTTGTTTTGCTTTTTCCACTGTGTGTTTTATGTTCTGCTTTTACTTGTGTGGAACATTTTCCATTCCCCCTTCACTGCTCCTTTTTAAATATTTTGATTTACTGTTCGAAACTGCTCAGGGTATTCATTCCATCTGTGTTTAATGGAGATTCAAGTCCTAAGATCAGAAGAGGTCCTTAGCCTGCCCTACATTTTATATGTATAACATTTTATAATGTATAACAAGTTTAGATTTTTCCTTCTTAAAGTGCTGTTTTTCCTTCCTTCACTCCACTCATAAGTCATTTCTTTATCTTCAAAATCTGCCAATTTTTTCTGTGTATTCTCCAATCCAATTCTATTCATTCCCAGCCTGAGAAAAGTTGGGTTCATACTTTTCATTGCAAATGGGTCATTCTGCCCACGGGCTGTCTTTTTGTTCATTCAGTTTTTCTTTTGTATTTAGTGGCTTATTTTCCACCCTCCCAAGGCCAGCACTGAAAGGATTATCAGTTGTAAATCTTCCTTAAGTAATGCAGCAGATCCCGCTGTGGCCCTTCCATGGGAGGTATCTTTGGGAGCAGCCCCAACCGCTGCTCCCCAGTGGCTGGGGCTGTTCTCGGAGATGTTATCAGCAAACTCAAATGCTGCCCGTTATTAGTGACTATTATCTGGGGGATTCCAAGAGCTTGGTAGCTGAGACCAAGATCGATGAGGATGATAGCCCTGGGTCCCTCCTTTATATGATATCCCGCACTTGGTGATGCCTCTCTCCATCTCCTCTCATGTTGCTCAGCTTGTTTCTGAGGGGATTACGTGATGGGACCCCTCAGTGAGCCCTCCCAGCCTCTCGGGAGCATTTCGGGCATTCTCTCCTGCAGACCCGCTCCCTTTCCGCTTCAGCTGCAACCAAGTTCTTGCGCCAAAGCTGCTTTGGTGGAATGGCGCATGGCACAGAGACCACAAGCCACCTCTAAACAAGTTAGCTCTGGAAACCGAGGCGATAGCGCAGGCCTCGTTACCTAAAGCAGAGCCCTGAGCTGTGCTGATGGAGAGAAAGTTCCTTAAGGCTTTGCTGGCAGCTGTTCAAGTTGCATGTGGAGCTCGTTCAGGTGGGTCTGCGAGATAACCCTCAGCTACTTGACCTCCTAGTATATTTCTCTTTAGGAGAGAGATTTTTTCCCTGCACCTTCTGACTAAAAAAAAAATTTTTTTTTAAAGGAACCCTTATGTAAAGTGTTACCTACTTCCTTCTCCCCTCCATGCTCCCCCCATGTTTAATTTTTAATCCAATGGCTGGAGCTTTAGACAGCAGATTGCCTGAAATCTTACCTGGTACTTGTAAAGATACTTTCTCTGGGAGTGAAGAACCTTATCCATGCTATGACAGTATTTATTTTAGGACTGTTTCAAGTTGTTAGGCTTGTATCTGAAGTCACAAAACCACGTTTTTTTTCTCCTCTTCCTCTTCCCCCTCATGAGCATCTAACAGACAAAGATGTTTTGGATTCACATATGATTTTATACTGCACTTTTGCTTTACCTATTGAGCAAAATTGTGTCCAAGTCATCTAGTTTTTCCTGGACAATGCACTTGCCTCTTCTCTGTTCAGATGAAGCTGCCAAATGTGACGGTAATTTTCATCCCAGCTGCTAACTCTTGTATCGATCCCTGCATGCTACTGTTCAGAAAAAGGAGAAAAAAAAAGAAAAGTATTATTGTTTTTTTTTCCACTTCACACACTGCAAAACCAATTATCAGAGGCATCAATTGCATAGACAATTCTCCCTTTTTACCTCTTAATCATTTGAGAGAGATTTCTTCAGATCAAGGATCAAATTGGTGCTTCTTAATGATAGCATTGGGTTTATATTGTAGATGGCAGTGAGGAGGCTTTCTCTCTTTCAAAATTGTGTGTGTAGATAAGCTTACACATTTTCCTAGGGAACAGCTTCCAAATCTAATTTGCAGCAGGAAACATAAGGCTATAGTTGAATATATTGGGTAATTGCCTTTCAAACAATAAAATAAGAAAATATTTTTTTCTCCATTCAAGGTGCCTAGAGATCTTGCCTTCTTTAAAAAGCAATTTAAGCAGTTTCAGAATTTATGGCTTACCCAGTAAATTAGATACCTCTTAATAAGTATCGATAGGTGCTGTTTCAGGAACTGTTAATTAAAAAGACAGTTTAGTTCAGCAACTCCTAGGGTAAATACTGATTTAGGCTAATGCTTAAATTCAGTATGTTGGCATCAAATAAATAAGTGCCAAGTACATTTCTAATTAAGTAAGTGTCTCTATGGTTGCTTGAGAAGGACAGATCAGCAGCTTCAGTCAAAGACTTAGGCAATTCTAATTATACTCCATTGAAGTAGGCAGTGATTAAATAAGTGTTAGATTGGTGCCACCGTGATATCAATTAAGTTAACTCATTAATTAATTCTTATTTAAAGTATATTTCTGGTGAATTTATTAGGCATTAGAGGAGTGCCTCATCCTATCAGTTAGCTGACATCTAAGTACCTTACTGGGATAAGTATCTTTGAAGCAAATGATAAAGCCCCATGTGAAATCAATGAAGTTTTTATTCCGTGATTCTCCCATTGAAAAGTTTGTTGTTGTTTTCTGGCAGTTTTGACTATGAGAAACTATTCTAGTGTTCAGCCTAGCAAAGCCCTGTGCCTGGGATGGAGTAACCATCCTTGGTCAGAAGGGAGGCAGCTACATGCAGCGAGGGGCAGCTGCTAACTGGGACCAATGATAACTGGTGGACTCGGGGTGCTCCACCATTCTCCCCATGACCCTATGCACAAATTCTCCTGCAAGTTGGGCTTGCAAAACATCCAGGACTGGGGGCACGTGGTCCTGTGGTGAGATACTGCATGGGATCCTGTTTCTTTGGCTCCGTATCTTCAGTGTGCTCCTGTGGCTGTAGCACATGGCTTACAAGGCTGGCCCTCACCTGAACTTCTCATGACTTCTGGTTAACCCCGGGTGATTTTGATCCCTTTTGATCCCCCGGGTGACAGTTCCCAGGGCAGGCCCAGCGGCTGCTCGGGAGCTTCCATGGCCTTCCAAGCAGTCAAGCCTCGTGCCAGAAGAAGCAACCCCAAAAGATTGCCCTTGCCACAGGTTGTCCTGATGACTTTCCATTTGTTGCAGGACACAGTGGGATTTGGGCTGGATTTCTGGCATTTACAGAGCAGCCGGCTGCAGTTAGCAGCACCCAGAGAACAGCTAATATTGCACCAACTGAGCAGGGTTCGTGAAGATCTGTGGCCAGGCTGTAAAAGAGCTGCCTCAGAGCAACATCCCGTCAGGAACCGCAGGTGCCTGGGGAGGACTGCACAGCTCCGTGGCCGGGAAGGAGCAGGATAGCAGCGCGCTGACTTGTTCCCCCAGCCTCAGCTAGGGCAGGTATTAACCAGACCGCTCCTAAGTCAGCTGGATAAGAGAGATCTGTATCAAGGATGGTTAGAGGAGATGGAACTAAAGCAAGTGATGATAAATGTTGGAATTTTCAGCCCCTCATCCCTTCTCCAGCAAAAGAGGACAAGGTGAGTGTGTGCTAATTTTGAGTGGGCTCAAATGAATGACCACGACTTACTACAAAATCTTAAATAAAATCCCCGTTTTTCAATATAGACTTCAGTGTGGTTAGCTCTGTGACAAATTCGTTGTAAAATTTATACCAAGTGTCACTATGTACTACAATGTAAGGTTTGGAAGAAAAGCAACACTTTTGGTATGTATTAAAACCATTCTACATAAAACAAATTATTAAAGACTCTTATTCTGTCAAGTAGGAATTCATGGTAAGAAGCCTCTTCTGTTAATTTGTGGTGGTTATTGTGAAAGGAGAAAATATTTTCTTTTTAAGAAACAGAACACAAAGGAAAAAAAGTGGTAAACTAATAAATACATTTTTACCCCTTCACATTGGTGATAAAATGAGAATGTTTGCCCTTTTTCTGAAGATATAAGTTGTATAGGAGATGGCAGCTTGACCATAACCCATGCCTTACTGAACAGAAAGATATTGGCCTGAATGAAGAGATAGTCAAGGCCAGGAGAGATAAAACAAGGTTGTCTGTCTGGCTGTTGAGTATTAATAGATGTGAAAAATATCAATCCCCATTAATAGTTTTAACATTTATGAGTTATTTAATGCAATAAGGAGAATCTCATTAGAAGCAGCAGGTTTGAAAACATTTCACATGCATGTGTACTCCGCAGCCTGCTCCTTCCTTATTCTGGCCAAGGTTTCTGTGGGTATTCAATTTTGCTAACCATCTGGAGACCCATCTGTAATGCGAGATGAAGCAAAAAGTGTTAAATATTGGACTTTTTCCTGTACTGACTCGTAGCTGGGCTTCCTTTTGCTCTTAATAAACTATTTTCTCGTGCTGCTTGTGTCCCTTGCTAGTCATGCCCTGTTTTGTGTGCTGGCCTTATTGAATTCCATTTCCAGCAGCAAGTCGGTGGGCAGCATATCTGAATTGCTCATTATTTTGTTTAATAAACTACATCCAACCTCAGATATTACTTTTTAGGTGGATTTATTTGCCTTTCTTTCTTTCTTTCTTTCTTTCTTTCTTTCTTTCTTTCTTTCTTTCTTTCTTTCTTTCTTTCTTTCTTTCTTTCTTTCTTTCTTTCTTTCTTNTTCTTTCTTTCTTTCTTTCTTTCTTTCTTTCTTTCTTTCTTTCTTTCTTTCTTTCTTTCTTTCTTTCTTTCTTTCTTTCTTTCTTTCTTTCTTTCGATTGCAACTCCCAAGTCACCTCATAAACAGAAGTTTACTCATTTTATTTTCTCCCTTTTCTTCAGCCTTCCTCTACAGATCTGCCCCTTCTGCTAACATTCATGAAACATACAACAAGCTCCCTCTCAACACCACTGCTAAAACCGAAAAGACAATCTGGAGGAGCTGAATGTAAGAACATGCCAGTGTCACCTCCTCTCTTAGCAAAAGTCCACATTTGCTAAGATTTGCAGAGCAAAACAAGTAAGAACAGAAAAAAAATTGCATTTATAAGCAGCTTAGGAGAAGACTAACAGCCAAAAAGAGTTGGATTCTATTCATATGCCTTAAAAAAAAAAAAATAATAGAGATAAAAGTTCCTCGCTAGCGATCTCAGTTCCCTGCTGAGCAGAACGGATGGCCTGGAGCTGCCCTGGCAGGAGGTGCTGAGGGACCAGGCTGGGACTCGGAGTGACTCCCGAAGGCAGCGAGCCGCCCGGCTGGGGGATCCGTCGCCCTTGGGTTTATGTGGAAAGCGTTCCAACAGGGCCACACTTCCCCGGCCGACTTTGGCCTCTGGAACCGCCCGCCGGGCGGTGCTTCATGGCGGCGGCGGCCTCCGCTCCATGCCCAGCCATGCACGGGGTTCCTGAAGCTCCGCTTAGAAAAGAGCCAAGGGTTGAACCTCTTGTGTAAGGGCACGGCTCAAGTCAGGACTAGCCTCGGCGTCGCAGGCGTGTGGACACACTCCTGTAAGCCAAAACTCGCTCCTGTCGAGGGCCTGTCCCTAAAGAGCCCCTGTGGAGGCAGGTTGCTGCCAGGACGGGCACGACTCCCGCCAAGGAAACGGCGTTTTGCCATGGAGCCTCCGTAACCTCCAGGTAATGGTGAGCAAAGGCCAGGCAGCAGGACGGGGAGAGGGAGCCTTTTCCAAAACCCGGCTCCTGTTTCCACGCTCTTTGCTCACCGAAAGGCGCTGCCTCGTTCCTGGGTGCGCGCTTCCATTTAGACCCACGCTGGCCGCTTGATCAGCGCCTAAGCGCTGCTTAATCACATTTACTTGCTCAGATCAGGAAAGCCATTAATCATGTTTTTCAACCTACCAGACTTCTCCGGTAGCCACCCTCCCACTCCACTCCATGGGCTGACAGGATACAATAATATGGGCAAAACGATCCATGAACATATTGCTCATATTAAAAAAAAAAAAAAAAAAAAGACTGTATTTTCAGCTAACATGAAAATCACGCTTCTTGAAAACAAATTTAGTACAGAGACCAGTTTTTACAGCTACTGATCACAATTATACATAGAAAAACCACATTAATCATGATAATCAATGTATTATAATCCTAGTCAATAACCACATTTTAAGTTTATATTCATAACCACTGCACTGGATTAATGTCTTATTTAGATTAGCAGGTTTCTATCAGTTTTCAAGCTCATTAAGGGTGACCAGCTGTCCTGATATGTAAAATATATCTGCTCTCTCACTGAGAAATAATTGGGTAATACATTATATAAGTCATGTATTTTATAGAGCCTTAGTGCTCAGTTTCTAATTTTGTTTTATAACCCCCCAATAAGGGATGACAGCACCCTAGAAGAAAGGCTCATTTCTGAATACATAAAGGAAAACCCAGCCCAATCTTGAACAAAAACAGCCAGAAAGAAATATTTACTGTTATATCTCTGTGTGTTTTCTGCTTCACTTTGTCACAGGCAGAGGAGTATAGAAGGACTAAAAGGAATAAAGATGAACCAGAATTGACATCAGGGTATTTTAATCTCATGATTTTCAAAACAATTTTCTTTCTGTTCTTTTTTTTTTTTTTTTAATTATTATTATTGTTTTTTAAATCCCCAGTTGTTACTTGTGATCTGCAGATGTAAAGTAAATGTTCTATGTATTTCTCCTAAATAGTCCTTTGTCACCCATGCAGATATGAAGTATTTGCAGGTGATATGGATGAACAAGTTACAAGTAACATGTAAATAAGATGAACACTCATTAATATATGTTAAAAAAAAAGGGGGGGGGGTGGAAATGGACATAATTTATATGGAAAGAAGAATTGCTACCAGCTGATTCTCACAAGTGCCCCAGTCTTTTGAAGAGCTGATTATAAGCAGCCACTGATATCATTCAGGCTGTGCTCCTTCACACCTATTATGAGCTCCATGAGGAGGTGGCCAGGTGCTTCTGTTTGAGATGGGAATATAGAAACTCCCACCTGGAGCTCCTCCCCACAGGGGGAACAATGTGATGAGCTTATGTGGTACCTTTCCTGACAGGTGCTCAATGTTAGTGAGGTAAGAAAACACAGAGCAAAGTGGCATTTATTTCTGTCATCATCTTATGATTTTCCCAAGCCAGTCAGTTGACTTGGTATTGGTGTTTTAAGAGCTCTTAGTACGTTTTTCTTGTTGGTTTCTATGCTCTGCTTCCCTATGGGCTTTATGGAACTTGCTTTAGGATTAAACCACAGCAATGATTAACCCGCCAGGCGAATGTTGCAAGTCAACAGCACCGTCCAGGAGCAGAAGCTGCTGTGAGTTCACCGAGTTCACCGGGAGCGTTGCCTCAAACGCTTGCACCACCAGAGCCCTGCGAGGAGTTTGCGCTTCCCTAGCGTGGCGTCTGACGCTGGCGAGAGGAAGAGCTGCACAGAAAAGCTACCCCACTGCACTCACGTAAGCCACAGATTGATGATGTTCCTGCCTTTGCTTTCCTGAGAGAGTTGTACTGGGTATTTTTGGTCAAACAGGAAACTCTCTTTGACCACTTTTGTAACCAGCAAAACAAAACAAAAACCCAACGTGTTCTAAGGGTGCATCTCAGTTTTTGGCATCTCTGTGCTCTGCAACCTCCACAACAGAATAGTAAGCTCAGCATAAACATAAAAGTATAGATCAAGTAGACTTAAGGAACAAAAACAAAATAGTGCTATGAAGACTTGAACTGCTGCCTTTTGAAAGCGTAAGCCCTATATGTGTATATCAATATTTAATGCAGAAGCCAAAGCAAAACTGACTTTCCATTAGCAGTGCTGGCACTGCCTCAGAAACTCCCTAGTGGCAGCTCTTGCAAGTGTATCAAGGTGGTGTGCTACATAAGCTAAAAGATGCAAAACTGTAGCCCTGTGCTCTTCCTTTCTCAAATTCAACCAAATAAAATTACCAAATGATACCCTTGCAAATTAATGATTGCAGGATCTTCTCTGTGCAAGGAGACATCAATGTCCCAATCCCCTGAGCCATGAAACCCTGGCTACAGTAAGTCAACAACTTCTTCCAAGAGTTGTAGCAAAGAGATTAAGAATTCCCCAGAGGTACTGCAAGGTAAGAGATGCAAAGCCACCCGGAGAAGAAATAGAAATACAAGCCCTAATATGAAAAAATGTGAGGGGACAGGCTGAGGAGCCAGTGTGTTTGTTCTGACACAAGCTGGTCAAGGAAAGCAGAGAGAAAGAAAGAAATATCACCAGAGATGGGAAAGGACAGAAGTCACCGCTTACTTTTCTTGGTTTCTTCATAAAAGAGAATGGTAAGCCAGAACTTGGTCCCTGTACAAAGAGAGGAACATGTGTGCTGCTGGTTGGAAGAGATTAAGCTGAAATCTCAAAAGAAACTTGCCTGGTGTGGGGATATTTTGGCCACAAGGAACTTGCCTGGTATGGGGATATTTCAGAATATTTCAGAATATTTCAGAATATTTAAGGTTGGAAGGGACCTCTACAGATCATCTAGTCCAACCTTCCTGCTCAAGCAGGCACACCTAGAGCATGTGGCACAGGGTGGCATCCAGGCGGGTTTTGAAGACCTCCAGAGTAGGAGACTCCACAACCTCCCTGGGCCATATTTTGGCCAATCTATATGGCTTTCCTGGAGTTGAAATACATTGTGTGATTTGTGTTGTTTCTTCCAGCATGATCATGGGTTATTGGGACAGATCCTGGTCAGAATTACTCATTGAATGACTTCTCCATGTCTTCCTGTCACAGCCTTTCAAAACTTCTTCTATTGAGGAACTTTTGAAACTTCTTCTCCTGCCCAGTCTCAGTCACTCTGCAGAAGGGAGGAATCTCCATTCCAGATTTGAACATCAGAGAGCCCCTGCCATGTAGAGCACCGGCCAAGCCAGGCAAACACACACACCTTTTCTCTCTCCTGCTCATCCGTGTGATGTTTTCAACAGAATAACCTGTATGCAGGTTTTCATTCAGTAAACAGAAACCATCAATTTAAGAAATGCTGCCACTTGTCACACCACCATAAAAGTCTACTCAGTCTCATGGAGTAAAGGATATAATGAATTGTCGTCACATGAACTCATGGTCAGGCAAGGTGACTCAACTCAGTCTAAGAATTGCTAGCATGTTTAACAGCTAACGGGAGAGATTTATCCAACAAATAACAAAACTCCTAAGTCTTCTTATTAAAGCTGCTATAGGAACTTACCAAAACATACAATTATTTCACAGAACTGTGGAATGATTAAGGTTGGAAGGGTCCTTAGGAGATCATTTAGTCCAACCTCTCTGCACAAGCAGGGTCAAAACCTGCTCATAAGCCAACTGCATTGCTCCTGCAGCAGTTCACCTAGGGGCAAGGTGTGCAAGGGCATTAGATGCAGAGAGGTTCAGAAAAGGATTACAATGAAAATCAGTCTTATCTGAAATCTGCAGTGTGGCATCAGTATATGCACTGGCACTTGGTCATTCAGCTGGCATCGCAACCACATACAACATCCCTGATTTCCCCAGCCTTGGGTCAGCTACGTTTCATTTCCTGTTTACTGCAAGGCCTTCAGGGTGGAGGAGCAGTCTGGGGATCCAGCTGCATTCCGTGCCTTTTATAAGTGAAAAGACTGGCCACTGCTTCTGCAGATACTGTTTAATAATTACACAGAAGCCATGTGAAGAAGCTGGTTGACTTCTTCTGTAGCGCAGAGGGCAGGCAGGAATGCTGAAGTGGCTGCTGCTTGCATCCCACAAAACACTGTGGCTCCAGAATGTTGGTTTTTGTTCAGCCTGCCTCAAAAATACCCTTTCAGTAGCTGCACTGACTACATTGGCAGTATTTAGTTGCATCAGGTTGTCATAAGGCTTTCAGTTCCACGAGGTTCATGGTCAGACACACCAAGTCTGACACCTTGCTTTAGGCATATCTTCCTGGTAGCCATAAATATGAAAAGCTCCTACAGCATCTCCATAGAAATGTCCTTAGGTATGAGCCTTTGGGCAATGAGAACACTTTAAAGGGCTTTCAACAAGTTGGAGAGCTTTGCTAACCTAACTGCATTCTTGATGGCAGTGATAAGACTGTAAGGAGTCATGTGGTGGCACATTGCAATGCCCCTGCGTCATGAAGAGAAGCAAGTTGTCAACACAGAAAATGTCAGGGCACTTCTGTACGTGGCCTGGTGCACCAGAGCCTGGGAAACAGCTGCTTGCACCCAAGGAATCAAAGCCAGGTGACAGCTGCCTTTGGAATTGGTCACGGGATGAGACAGAAATTTTGAAAGACAGGGACGTCTGCCTGTTGGAGGGCAACCTTCGGGTGACAAAACTGTCACACTCACCTGTTTTTTATGGATAATGCCACATCCTTCTTTGAGTCATTGCTTCTCAGGGTTGAGGTTCACATACTGCAGCCCTCTTCCCCACATGTACTTTTGGCTGCATTATAAGGTCTTTATCTGGTTATGAGCATTGCCCCCCTGTTTTGGTTGCTTCCAGCTTTCTGAGACCCACAGGTTTCATGAGAGAATCTAAACTGTTGGTGAAAATATTAAAAGTGTCAGAGTACAAGCTCATCTGCCCTGATCTCTGCCTTGCCTTTCAATGTATTTCTAAAAAAAACAGTATTCCCATCTCAGAGACGTGTGGTTAGTTCATTGTAACACCCTTGCACACAAATTGTATGACCAAATAATATGAAAAATGTCTAATTTTAGTTAATGATTCATTTTCTAAAAAATAAGCTTTTTTATTTTGTCAGCCCACATAGACTATGGGCTGGATACATCAAACATTTTTTCTCCCCTACCTTGCTATTTTTGATTTTTTCTTTATTGTATTTTTTTTTGTTTCCAGTGATTTATTATTATAATTATATTACTAATGTATTATTTATTATCGTATTATTTTAATGTCTTAGTCAAATCATTAACTTCCTTCAGCTGCTCTCTTGTTTTAAATTTACAATATATCATTAATGTAATCATTAGCATTAATTTAATCCTTTAATCCTCTCATGTTCAGTGTTCAGCTTTTTTTCTGAGCATTCTGTGGAATATTCTCCCCAGATTCTGTGTTTTTTTTAACAGCAGGAGGGCCATCTGGATATATCTGCTTGAATTGGTGGTGAACCTATCTCGTCACAGTGAAAGATGTTGGTGATTTGGAGCTCTGTGTTTGAATTAGTGTCACAAATTCTAATTTTTTTTTTTATTATATATTCATTTTAGGAATAATCTTATTAGTATGATTACAGCATTCTGTATTTCAGACATAGGCCTACAAAACGTTTCAATCTTATTCTGCTTTTGCTTTTTTCCACTTGTTTTTCCTAGAAGGGCACCATCTGGCTACTGTACCGTTAAACCAAAACCTCATGCTACTATTTACCTCATACTATTTGCAGGGAAATTGCAATAAATTGCCACAGCAATTAAGGCCCTTTCCCTGGCCGCAGCTCCGCATTGTGCACAGGCTTTTAAGAGACCCACAAATCAAAGCTCTCGGATTAGAGAGGACGCACAACCCCTGCGCGACCTTGCCATGGCCGCTCCATCCTGCACCGAACGGCTCCCCGCGGTCACGGCAGAGGAAGCAGAGGAGACCTGGAACAGAAAGCGCGGCCTCTGCTCATTCCCAAGTTGGTTGGTCCAGGGCTTCACTTTCTCTGACTCCGAGCTATTACATTAAAGTTGTTTCAGGCTGAATTAAAATTTAATACAGCAATGCTAATTTGTCCCCCCTGCACCTTGTGTGCACACAGTGTGATGCAGTTTTCTCTTTCTTTTGGGTGCATGAGTTTCCCTCAGGAACTTCTCCAGGTAATTTGTGGATGGTACTTCACAAAGGACCTCCTGTTCAGAATCTTCTTCTCCATGCTCAGTATGTAATCCTGTGTCTTGCATATTGCTCAGTGCTCACTCTTTGTTCTCAAGAGGGAGCTATTATTTTCCGCATATGCGTTTTAATTACCTCTGCCGCTCTCATTTATCACACCTAGTTCTCAGTGCCATTAACGCTGATAATAGCCTGTACTTTGAGGAAATGAGATTTAAGGTGAAAAATAAAAACTCCCCAAATATCCTTGCCTCTGTAGCAACCTCAGTAACAGATTAGAGGCCCGATACCGCTAGCAGAGACACCCTCTTGGTTGCTTTCTCGAGCCTGGAAACAGTGAAGGACGGAGACGCTCTTCCCCAGCACAGCAGCTCCTTTTCCATGCAGCCACCCTTCCCATCCCTGTGTTTGGGAATGGTCAGCAAGGGCAGAGCTGCCACCCTTATGGGGACACCAGCTCTTGCCATGCTGGCTTGGCCGGCTGTCACCTCCGGTGGCCAAAGGGCTCCCAGTCCTGCTGCTCGGAGGCCTCTGCTCCATGGGGAGGCCGTGGTGCTGAGCAAAACTCCCGGCTTCCAGGGCAGGGGAGCCCAGGCCCTTTGGGGTGTCCTTCCACAAGGTGTGGGTGCAGGCGGAGGTGTTGGGGGGCAGGCGGCGCAGCCCCGCTCTGGGGGGATGCTCGGGGCAGCCAGGAGCTCAGGGCTGCCGCGTGCCCCCGCACCGCTCCTCCATTCGGGAATTCGGGGATTTGGGGATTCGCACCTTCACTGGGCTCCGCGCTGCCGGCAGCCCGCGGGGAGCCCGCCCGGCCTCGGGGGAGCCCCGTCCTCGCCCGCTGCCCCAGGCAGAGCCTCCCGCCCGCCCCGCAGCGGCCACCGGCGCGGGGAG
>NW_020455461.1:965516-1059251 GCF_003342845.1 Nothoprocta perdicaria | reverse complement strand
AGAGCGGCGGCCGCGCAGGGTTTGCGCTGCGCGGGGCGCGCCGCGGCGGGGCCGGTGTGCAGCGCACCTGGGCTCCCCGCTCCCGAGCGCGCGTGGGCTGGCGCGGCGTGCGGCAGGCCGGCCTGCGGGAGGAGCGGCGCGAGCCTTTCTGCTTGCCGCAGCCCCTGAAAGCTGCGGGAACGCTGGGTTTTCACGTGGCTGAGTAGCGCTGGGGTGAACTAACTCTTGCAAAGCAAATCTCCAACTTCTGCAGTTGTAGAGCTCTGTTGCCCGAAAGGATGATCTCTGGCATGACTTTTTTTCTTTCTTTCGATTTTTAACTCTCCTTTCATTTCTTAATGTACCTCTAAAATAGTGAAGGCGAAAGCACGGACTAGAGGGAGTCTTCACTTGCAAACAGGGTCTGTTCTGAGAGCTCAAAGGCGACTACAGGGCGAAGTGCCGCAGCCTTGGAGAGGCTCAGGGAAGGCACCACGTACTTGCTGTTGCCTTGGGTGTCATATGGATGTCTGTGGTGTGCAGACCCGTAATGCCTAGAAACTGTTAGATTACAGCTGTGCCGTCTAATAGCTCTGCTTGTTTATTCTTCCGCAAACTTTAATGAGCTCTGAAGTGCTGGTACCGCTAAACACCTCCGCGTTAAACCCATCCAGTGGCAGCGCCTGCCTCCCCGTTTCCGCGCCCAGGGCTCAGGGTGGCAGGAAACGCGTGTCCTCTCCGTCCCCCGGCGCCCTCCTGGGCCCGTTGACCCTGCTGCTCATCAGACGCTTCCCGCAGCTGCTTCAACGCACCAGACCAGCAGGAAACCYGGCTCTCGCAGAGGAGGAACAGCCTCTGGAGCTGGCGAGGCCAGCGAGTGCAAGGAGAAGCCTGAGGTCGCTGGGGATGGCCGGAGGTGACAGGAGGGCAGCTCGTCCCTGCAGCGGGAGGAGCAGGACCTTCCCCAGCACGTTCCCCTTCACGTATAAGGCGGCTAGAAGATAGGAAACAACCTGTTGCTGAGAATAATGGGCGAGTGTTCAGGAGAGGTTCTGTGCGTTGCGTGTGTTTTTATTTTCCTTTTCTCCCAACGTGTATGAGTAGTGACTACCTCTTAGATAAACCTATCGAAACCAGGAAACGGTTGGTGCGAACGTCCCTGCAGCGGAGGGGAGGCAAAGGCTGATCTTGCTGCCRCCTGCAGCGTGTTCTCAGGCAAGGGAACCGGCCTACCTGTGGTCTGCGGTTCAAACCTTACTACACASAAGAAAAAATACTGTATTATTTGTGTTCCCTTTCAGAAGATTGGATAAACTCTTAACAGGATGAACAACGAAGCATGCAGATGTTTTATTATTGTTATTTATTTTTTAATTTATCTTCGTATGTTATGGCCCTCCTTTTCTGCCCCTTTTGGCGTGCTCGGTTGTGCCCACGGTGTTTTCAGTACTGGCTGAAAACAGATGTGGCRGGACGTGCGTGGGAACGCGGGCTGGCCGAGCTGGTGCTGTTCGCAYGCGCTCTCCCGCGCTCCTGCCACTTGGTGCTCAGAAGCAGAGGAAGTTACTGTGAAGTGTGTGGGGATCTTTTTTCCCCCTTTCACCACATTTTTTTTTTTTTTTTTTTTGCGAAATTAGATCTGTAGATTAAATGTTAATCTTGCGTTCAAATGTACTTGGGGGATTTCTCTTCTCTTGTGCAATCTTCCCTGGAAGTGGCATGTATTTCTGGCCTTAGAGCATCTGTGGCAATAAGTTCTGCAGCTCAGTGGCAAGTCACTAAGTAAGGCTATAACTTTTTATTTCCTTTTATTTATTTTAATTTAATTTTATTTTTTTTCTGGAACCAGTCACCTGATCAGAAGCACCAAACTAAGTCAGTTCTTAACAATGTCAGTGACTTGGCTCTCCAAATCACTCCCAATCTTATAAACCCTCTATTCCAGTCCCACCTCAACCCAGTCACTTTCTTCCCAACTGAAGACTTATTTAGTCAACCCTTATGTGAGAGCCACTGCCTGCTTCTGCCTGTCCTTACTGCTTTATACTTTTACCTCCCTACGGCTTGTTTTTTTTTTTCTTTTTTTTTCTTTTTTTTTCCCCTTCCTCCTGTTGTTCCAGCTGTTCAGCCTGTGGTTTGAAAAGCAGTCATTGATCTGGTGTTTTCATGAAGCTATCATATGGAAAGGACTTGTTCCCAACTGGTAGTGGTGAGCTTTGGGGTCTCACCAGTTGTGGGTTGTCTTCTTCCATTCATGTATATATCTTTTTTTTTTTTTTCTTTTTTTTTTTTTTGTGAGTGTTGCTGTAATATGTATTTAGCCTCAGAGATCCTGTGCCTTAAGACATTGCATAGTATCTTAATAACCTTAAATAACCTGAAATAGTCTCGGACTAATACCTTACTGCTTGCCTTCCCCTCCAGACCATACAACACAGCCCTTTATCTTCTGTTTTCTTACTCAGTTATTTACCTACGCCCTCACGAAAGACCTTCCCTTTTATTCTATGGCTGCTGTGTTTCTTTGTCAGCCTTTGGGGCAGGACTCTTTCAGAAGCCTTCTGGAGATCTCGTCAGGCTGTAGAGACTGGATTTCCCTCATCCATATGCTCAGATGCTCTGGAGGGTTTGCAAGACAGGATCTCCCTTTCCAGAGGGCACACTGGTTCTTCCTGGAATATCCAGTTGTATAGCACAGTGTTGGAAGGGGGAGCCCTGCTCCTGCTGAGGCAGATCTGACCTTTGAGCGCAGGCACAAGGATCAGCAGAGGGATTTGCTCTGCTCCGAGGGGCTTTGGCTGCCCYGGCCACCTCGGGTGCCGAGCCTGCCTCCACCAAGATGCTCTGATTCGGTTTGACAGAGCTGCGTGTGTCGCTGTGAATGCCCGTGACTTCTGTTGGCTGTCCAGGCTCCAAGCAGAACTGTTTAAAYGTTTCTGTCTCTGGCAGGAGCCTTTTCTGAAAGAAAAACGTACTGCTGAAAAGGGCTGCGAGGTCCCTAGGTCCCGTTAGGTGTTAGCCCATTTCCCTGTGATTTCTCTTGATTCCACGTGAGATAAGGAACATAAGAAGTTCCATCTATGTGTGAAGAAGAACTTCTTYCCTGTGAGGGTGMCAGAGCCCTGGCACAGGCTGCCCAGGGAGGCTGTGGAGTCTCCTGCTCTGGAGATCTTGCAAACCCGCCTGGATGCCRCCCTGTGCCCCGTGCTCTGGGTGTCCCTGCTGGAGCAGGAGGTTGGACTAGATGGTCTCTAGAGGTCCTTTSCAACCTCAACCATTCTGGGATTCTGTGCTAAGTGCTATATGGGATCGTTAGTACTTAGAAGCAAAGAGCTGAATGTGAGTGACTCTAGTCACAAGGCGATGTTGCAGCAGAGGGCTGTGCCAGGGGTAAGGCCCTCAGCCCTCCAGACTTAACTTCCAYGGTCCTCTCAGGGAAATAGTATTGCTAAGATATTTTCCTCAAGACATTTTCCTCACTTTATCATTGAAACCCTTACTGTCATTTGGAGATGATGCTGAATAAAGGTCCTATTGGGTAACTGCTTTTACCTGCCTTTATTGTTATTTTAAAATGTCTCTTAGGTGAYTCGTGTTAGAAGTTCACAGGGCTGCTTTTGCCAAGGCTGTAGCTTGATGTTAGAGCGTAGCTCATSCTGCTGCTGCTGCTAGTAGTTTTATTCTCGGCAGTGCAGTTATTTGCGAACTGGTTCAGAGAGCCAAACCAGCAGGAAACGGGAAAACCAGATTGTTTTAAGAGCCTTTGTTTCCTTGAATTGGATCACAGCAGGAGAACAGCAGCGCCTCTCCCTGCAGCAAATACTGATTAAGTTTTTTTTTTCTTCATCTTCAAGCTACACTGTTGCTTTTTCGAGTTGACTCAAAGTAGATGTTGAAGCAGGGATAATGAAATTACTGGAATAATTGGTGACTTGTTTTCTGAATGGGCAAATTTTGAGGTCTTTTTTCTCCTACTCCCTGCAGCCTCTTCTGTCTCCTCCCAGCTTTTAGCCTCTTGACTCATCCTGCTTTATTATTCTTTGACAGATGAATATGCCTTTTCCACAATATATGTTTTTGGAAAGATCTTTCTGCAAGAAAGAAGAAATGAAAGACTGGTTCTGTTTCTTACTTCCTGACAAGGGGGGCAGAAGTTTGCTCTCGTTACAATTCAAACCTTCTTCCTGCAAGGGCACTTTTTGACACTTTCCGAAGAGAGTAAGTTTTAGCAGACGACTTCTGTCTTGGAGAATGGGAAGCTTGTGTGTTGCCCTCTTAGCTTTGCCAAGGAGGATTGAAAATATGCCTTGAAAACCTGCCTGAGCTTGGCACTGTCCCTGGGGGAGTTGTCCTCAGAGCACTTCACTAGAACTTAACAGTAGAACAAGCAATGTAGTGGTATGAGTCTGCTGATCAGTAGTAAGATTATATAYTTTTATTTATTTTCGTCTCCTAGTCCTCCTTCTACTGATCCCTTTTGCACTGTGCAAGTCCTGTGCTGCTGCTCAACAAGCTGCCTTGTTTTTCTACAGCAGAAGAGACAGCGCAGGAGATGAAACCAAAATTTGGAGAGCCAGGAGACCCCTTCCTTGCAGCACCAGTGGGTCAGAGCAGCTCCTGGAGGAGGCACTTGGTGGGCATGGGCACGGGCAGCCCTTTGGCAGGCGACCACACAGTGCCTAAGCTTGCAGCCTAGGTGTTGCGCTTGCCGAGGAAAGGAGATTGCAGAAGCGACTCAAAGATTTGGCTGCGGCAACTAATCTGGTCTAAGCATTTAACATCCCTTTAGCAACGCTCCGTATGAGGCCATCCGAGGCTCGTATAGAATATATGCAATGCGTTAAAAGCAACTGAGTATCAAAATCAAAAGGGAATTAAGAGAACTCATAGTTTATGGTTCTAATTTTACAGTGTCAGTCTTAAAGCATATTTTTCTTTGTATTTTCTTTAAAATATAAAGGGTATTTGCAGATATTTTAAAGAAATTTTAAGCTGTTATTTAAACTAGTACAACTAGCGCAGGCTGTTTTGAAAGAGAACCAASGTTTAGCGCCCATGCTGTTAATAACATGTTTAAGAGCAGCTAAGATCAACCTTCAGGAAAGGCTACATGTTGCCGCTGTATAGTGACCTGCTTAATGGAAGCATTTTAAAACGGCTTGATTTGACGGAGGGGAGACTTTCAACTGCATTGATCGGTAGGAAGAGACATTGAATGATCAGCCTGATCCGGCCCTTTTCCATAAGCGTTGCATTTGCTGCAGGCGGAAATCCTCGGGCTTATTTCTGCCCGGAGGCTTCTCCTGCGGCCAGGCCGTTTGGCTGCGTCAGGCGCATGTTTCCACCGGCACGAAGCCTTAATGACTCGCCCGAGGATTAATCCAATACGAGTAAGAAACAGGATTTGTGGTCTTACACAAAGCGGGGATGAGGCCACTGTCAGTTTCCCGTTTGCTTCCTTGATATCGGAGGGATCAGTGGAGTGCTTTGGGTAGGTTTTTGGTTTGGTTTCCYCCTTTAATTATGAAAGAACAAGATTATGAAGAAAGTGGGCCAAACCCAGGTGAGTGTTTTTAAAGCATAATATGATGGATCTAATGGCTATTTTACTGCAGTAGTGAGGTCTATATTTTCARCTGTATTAGCAGCTCCTCCAGTATATTTTTCTTAGAAATACTCTGTGCTTGACTGTAATAGTGGCCTCGGTACAGAAAACTAAAATGTAGTGATGTTGACAAGGTAAGTGATGGCTGCAATGTTAGAATCTTCCCTTATGTAAAGGGAGCTTAGCTGCATACATAGGGCTTAAGTACATCTTGTTCTGCTTTTCAAGATAAGTAAATTGCACTAGTTATTGATTTTTAGAAAAAAAAATTCATAAAGTAGTGTTATCATTAAAATATTTAGACTTTTTTTGTTCACAAATTTAATTTCTTTTGTAAAGATTGCACCAAATGCTTAAACTCATCCCATGCAGAAATTGTTATAGGTGAGATGTACTCAAAGAGGTTTTTGTTGTCTTTTTGCTATTTGAATTAAAGCTAGCTTGTTGCTTTTGAAAACTCATTGCTTTATTTTTAGAGCTCTGAAGAATAAGACTGTATAACTCTGGAGTGAAAGGAATAATAAATTCAAAATTTAGATTATCAGAATTTTCTTTAGCTGCTTACTGATCAAGAATTTAGAAATATCTGGTGGAGAGAATAGCGTTACAGTCCTTGCTAGAGTAAACTCCCTTGGCTTTGTTGCTTCTATATTTCAGTTCAAGTAGCTTTTAAATTGAATAAGCGTTTGAAGGTAAAAGTACCTACACAGTAAGCGAACAAATTACAAGCAAACAAATTACATGTTTAGTTTCTATTGGCTCAATTAAGAACAAAATACTGTCAACCTCACGAAAATGTTACTGTAGTTTTTATTACAAATACTTTAACGTACACAGATTGTAACTGGRTGCTGCCTTTTAAGAACTGTCCAAGGCTTGCGCTTCTCTGGAAAGTATTAGTTATTTTCCAGTTGTTGGCTTTGCCTTTAGACYTTTCTGCGTAAAGTCAGAAACCTCCCTTGGGGAGCAAAGCTCACTGCCTTATCCCTTTAGACAAAAACAGAAGCCTCCGCCTGTGCTTGGTTATTTAGAGAACAGTTATCTTATCAAAGCCAGAGCGTTGTGTTTGTGGTCATGTGGTTCACGAGTTTCTTAGGTAGCTCCCATTTCTCTGAACGCCTTTTACAGCCTTTTGCTATAGGAGAAGACCCTGCTTTTTTTTTTTCCTTCTTTTTTTTTCTTTTCTCAGGTAATGTGAAGCATTCAATTGTCAGCATGACAGGAGAGGGGTGTCCTTGCTAAAGGGGGTTTCTCTGGGCAAAATGCTTTCAAATGCCAAGGCACATGGGGGCAGTACGTGAAGAGGCGTGTAGTGAGGAAGCAGTGAATCTGGAGAGGATTTAGGGGTCAGCCTGGAATAGAATATCATGAGCTTGGCTTAATGCCGTGACAAAGAGGGCCAACGTGATCCCCGGAGCAGAGAGGCGATTAAACCTCTGTAAATAGTGTGGGTAAGGCGGATGTTAACATACACCACTCGGTTGGGGAGCATGGAGATTGTTTTGCATATCTGGAGAAGGGAAAATGCTGCCACAAAAATGATTGAGGCTTGGGAAGATACCTTAAAGTGAGCTTAGCTCATCCCCCAAAATAAATAAAGGTGGGGAGGAGTGACAGTTTGAGGGGACTTGACTGAAGTACAGAGGCTTCCACAAATAGAAAATACCGAGTGCAAGTGCTTAAATTTTTACCTGCAAMCCCCTAATATACCTTCTAAATTTAACAAGAGACCAATTTAATTTACAAATAAGTCACAGCTTCTTGAAGACCTTTTTTTTCCAGCAACTAAACCTAAATCATAAAAAAAAAAAAACAAAAAACAACAACAAAAAAACTATATATTTAATTCTGAAAGCATGAAGAAGTGGATTGCTTGAACCAAAGTATGTGTTTTCTCCAAGCTGGAGAACCTARTGTGGGAATGAAATACTGTGGAAAGAAAGGAAATGAGATTAGATGGTCTCATGTTTTTGTCCTTAATCTCTTAAACRGGTTTCCTATCACAAATTTAGGATCACTTAACTTGCCACTTTGCCGTAGATAAGACAACCGTGCTGTTTCTTCCATACTTGGAATATTTCCCGTTAGCTTTGTGAGAAGGGGCACGGGCAGCATGAAGAGCCCCCGCTTGCCCTGTATCTTGTGCCAGCACGAGCCTTGGCTGGATTAAAATGGGCAGCAGAAACGAAAGGGCAATTGCGAGCGCTGTGCCCCCGCCTTGGCCCGTGAGGACCTGTCCCCACCAGGCCGGGAGTGACGGCCGGCCCGGAGCGGGTGGCTCCAGGGCGGGAGCGGGCGAGGGCAACGGAACGGGAGAGGTGCCTGGTTTGGGTTGATAGGAATCTAAACCCCTGGGCTGTCCCAGAAATGTTTTTAACTGTTTGCGTGCCTTGAAGTATTTTGGTGTCTGGGAAGGCTTGAAGTGGTTTGATGGCGTTGGCCGTGACCTTGGGGATGGCACCACGTGGGGTGGTTAAGTGTGAGCCCGCGGTGTCTGCCGTTGGAAATGGGTGTGTTGCTTAGAGCTGAGGTGATCTGGCACCTCAGGCGGCTTCCCTGAGGCCTGGGCAACGCTGCTGGCCTGGAGCAGTTGTTCCTCACTGGGAAGTGGCCCATTGGGCTGGTACCCAAGGAGAGCGGCCTGGGAGGGCTGCTGTTGCAGCGTCCCCTCGGACAGGTCTCTGGGAAAAGTAGGTTGGTCAAGCTGYGAGTTGGGCTGCTTGCTGGTCCCTCAGGGAGCAGAATGGCTCTGTGGGGTGCACGTGTTCCCTACCTGATTTAACAACAACCACGAAAGYGCATATTCACAGGAGAAAAATCCCATATTTCTTTCTATAGCCTAGACCCTGGATAGAATAGGGCATTGCATCAACAACTTGTGTTGTAAGACTTGAGAAGACTTATACTAGATCGAACCTGTAAATGTTTTTATGTTGTTTAATTTTACTTTTCTTGTGACTCTTCTAACGGCAGTGGTGATCCAAGGTGAAACWCTAGCTTGGGTGGGCTACTAGTCCAGTCAAGATGAAGCATCTTTCACGTACCCTTTCAAACTCCAAATCCACTTGCAAATCCRGCAACAGCAACTACGGACTCTGCAGTGCAAACTGGAGATATGYGCCAATTGGAAGAGCATCTAAAGCGACACCAGAAGTTTATCAGTTTTATTAAAATCCTCTCGTGCCCGAGAGGAGTTTTACGTACTTCTGTTTGAGTTGAGCCAACTTTGAAGAAACCTGAGAGAAAGGTTATCTSATTATCTTAAGCTTCCACATTTTAAGGAAACAGTGTTAAACGCAAGCTGTAAATGRCTTTGGACTTGCCAGTGGAGTGAGGTGACTGATTGAAGAAACCGCGCCAGAGGTTTTTCTATTTGCCCTGCTCCACTTGATGCATTAGTGATGATATGTACAGCATTCCTGGGAAGTACAAATCATGGCTTTGCTTCTGGTTTTCTAACCAGTGGCTGGTTTGAGAAGGGGGTAGGCTGAAGACTGGGACTGTTTGTCAGTCTCATCATAGCCGCTAGCTGTGTGTTAAGATCGTRTGATTAGCTGTCGCTATAGCATGGTGCATTTCAAATTAAGTGTGAGGCAACTTTGATCCCTCTTTTCCCTGATCAATGGGAATATGTCAGGTAAGAGAACAATATGATAAGCATTGGTAAGGTGAGAAAAGAGAGAGCATTAGTATAAAAGRGGAGACTTCTGTAAAATCTGTTCATGAGAAATAGGTATTGCCATTTGGAAGACTTAGAAAACTTTAAAATAAGTGCCATATCAATTGGAAACCCTAATGAAGAATAGGAAACTTAAGTTTTGTGTTCTTCTGTTTGACGTTTTCCAGGTATATTTAGCAAGATTTGACTTTAAAGCATCTGTAAGGTCTTAATCTTGCTAGAGATGTTTTGCGCCGATCTTATTCCTGGTAGAACAAATTCAAGGAGCTGTTTATATGGAAAGAGGAGCTGTTTATGTGGAAATAGGAGCATGTGAAGAAAGATTCTAGTACAAATCAGAAAAACACAAGCTGGAGGATAAGGATAGAAGGATAAACACTAGATAAAAACTGTAGTTGTGGGCAGACACATCAACAGTTTCTGTGGGTGTAGAATTAATTCCTGAACCTTAGTGGACTATAGACTTTTTATTTGGATCTTGCATGGCGCTCTGCTTATCCCTGTCCTTATATCAGTAACTACAGTGATACCATGGAGTTTTTTGACTAAGGGAATCTTAGGAATTCCTCCAGGAACATCGCTAGTCTCGCCTGCTTGAGGGGCTAGGATCATGGCCATGGAAAATGGCTTGAGTAATATTACTGAAATTCCCATGTTGGGACAGTATCAGCACTTAATACTTTTTGTATTGCGTGGTGATGATAAACATGATGAGTGTGATTGTGAGCATGACGTTGTGTTTGTAAAAGACGTTGTGTTTGTAAAAGACATTCCGGGATAGGTGTTGCACCAGCTTCGTAGGACTGGTGTTTAATAAGGAGTGTTTAGTAAATAAGTGTAAGGCATCAAGAAGAACCAGAACGACTCTTATGGAAAGCTGCTTTATTCAAACTGGTTTGTAAACTCATGCCCCCAAAGTCTTAGAGCTATTTGAGGGAGTCATCAGAGTATGGAAAAGGTAGCTGAGGTCAATACACTTTCCTTGCCCCATTTCCCCCTCCAACTCCGTTCTGAGGGGTTTTGTCCAGTGCTATTGTCAAGAACTCTTAAAGAAACTAAGCAACTCGGAGATGGAGGAAATTAATGTCTGTGTTAAAGAACTGGAGGGAAAAGTTGGAAGACTTAGGGTATCTTAAAGGTTAGGTAGCTTAGTTCTGCAATGGGCTTCCTCACAGATCTGTGCAGTTCAGTATAAGACTTCCAACAAATGGGTTGGAAAAGGAAAAGCAATGTCAGTTTGCAAGAATACGATGCAAATGTGCCACTGAATGGAAGAGATAAAGGCAGTCTGGGGTTAATGAAAAACCTTATGAGACTCTAAGATAAGGTGTAAAGTGCCATGTGAAATGTGGTGTAAATAAATGTATGTTTGTCCTAGTCTCCTAGTCTTACTTTTTTTTTAATTATTATTATTTCTTTTTATTTTAAGGAATTTGAGTGTAGCTGTGGTTGTAGGACATGGCACTGGGCTAGAGGAGTCCAGTTTGGGACAGTCCAGCTGCTTTTAAAATTATTTTATAAGTACATATGTGTGTATATATGCATGATTCTATGATTCGATTTTTATAGACAAGAGTATAGTAGTAAATTCCAAATCCAACACTATAATCTTTGCAAGAGTGGTAGACCCAGTTCTCTCCTTTTTTAAGATTGTTAAAGCCCTTTTTGAATACCATTTTCTCTTCCTCAAGCATGTGTATCACCTGTGCTGTTGTGCTTAACTCTTAATTTTTCTGATTTGCTGCTTATTAAGTTATACATGAGCTTGTCAAACTGTCCGCCTCCTTCTGGCAAGGTGATATGGGCACATAACAAAGCCRTGTATCTGGTAAATGTCATTTAGTATGCAAACAGCCGAGTGCAAAATGCACCCTGATTTAAAAGCAAAATTAGCCCRAGCACAAACCATCCTCAGCGAACTTGATGCGCTGGATTTGGGGCTGCCTTGCTGGTAGACTTGCAGGTTACCTGCCAATCAGTTCTCAAGCACTGGGGAACCCATAATAGGCTCCCACCGAGATCGTCCTGTGCTTCACTTATTTTTGCATGTGATGAACCAGAACTGCTTACTGCTAAAGCCTTCCGAGAGCACTGGATTGCATCCTGGAATAGTAAATAATAGTGCAGCCTGCTACGACTTGCACTGCGAGCGGGAYAGCCTGTAAAGGTGGGATCCTGCAAGCAGGGGCAAGAGTGAGGGTCTTAACATCAGAGGTTTGTGTTGCCAGGGTGATGCAGGTGATGGGCTGCAGAACTAAAGCAGGGGCCTTTAGCAGAGGCTTTAATTTAATTTGGTCTTGGTTTCAAAGTCTGCTAAGCGTGCTTAGTGCCAGCAGAGGTGCACGGATATTGCTTGTTTAACTTGCTGTAGGCTTGTGAGCACRGGGCTGAGTCTGGGCTTGTGCAAGTGACAATGCGAAGGATAAATGTAAGAGTTCTAGATCTTCAACTTGTGCTCCCATAAGTCAYGGGATCTCTCTGGAGTACTTGGGATCACTTCCCCTCTAGTTGTTCCCTGAACTGTTTCCAAATTCCGAGGATGATGACAGTTCCTCAGTTACTCGTTCTCTCCTCCTCCTCGCTATGTGCTGTTTCGGGTGGACTTCTGAAAGAAATATAAGTCAAAAGCAGCTTTACAACAAGCAGATTTTTAGACTATGTTATGGTGACAGAAGAACAAACCCAGTATAGAAATCTAAAATACAGATTTGTGCACATCAGTGCTGTGCCCTGCGGTAACATCTGCCTTTGGGGGGTGCAGGTCCCACCAAGGGAAGGAACCTGCGTCACCAGAGCCATGAAAACCCTTCTCCACTGCCTACGTCCTGCTTTTGGTGGTGTCAGCAGCCTGGATCACTGAGGCTTATCCCAAGTGTATGGAAATCATTTATTAAAATATTAGAAGGCTGTTGCTCTTCAAAACAGATTTTTTTTTWATCAGTGGAGCCCTCTTGCTACCCACAAATGAGCTGTGTGGTGGTGGCTTGTGTGCTGTGTGTGTTTTCCTCCTGCTCTCCTCTGTGGAGGAGTGTGCCACCCATCACACTGGATTAAAGTTTAAAGGGATTTAGCAGTGAGAGGATGATGATTCTCCGAGCGAACGGCTTGGTGCTGCCGTGCTTTGCTTTTCACCTTTAGACTTCAAGAGCGCATGTGAATTCCGAGTGCTGTAAGCGTGGTGCAGTTAGTTATCGACTGTTGCCACAGCTTTGAAAAAGCAAGGCGCCAAATCGCCATCCCYGCGCTCGCCAGGGCCTTGGTGCCTTTGACTTCCAAGGGATATTAACTTGGCAGCATAAACAGGAGCCGCTGGGCTCCTATTTATTGCCTATTTAAAAGGCAGTTTGTGGAACACCGTGCTCTCTTTGAGAGCGCTGTTGAGCGGCTGAGCAGTCCATGGTGAAGTAACCAGGAGTGAGGAGCAAAGCTAAAAGCAAGTGGTGACTTTGTCACTTGAGTGAGTGGCTTCCTTGAAGTGGTGCCTGGGGACTAAGGAAAAATGTTAGAGCATGAGCAGCATCTTTAGCGGAGGGCWGAAATCCTGGCCTCACAATGTGGTTGGATAACTGGAAGATGTGAGGCTGGGGTACCCTTCCTTTACGGAAACACCGATTTTTAGCACTGTGTTAAAATTAATAACTTGGATATTTCAAGGGGTTTGATATTTCAAGGGGTTTGCAGCTCTTCAGAAAGGTGATKCCTTATCATGACAGGGCTCTGGTACCTGTCATCTTTGTGGAGTGGGGCTGGGGGCTTCCCCGGGTCTCAGGAGATGCCTTTAATCAAAGCACTGCCTCTCGGTGGCCTCCGGGCAGCTCGCAGCAGGTACTTTATTAAGCCTTTAAAAACCTCTGTGGTAGAGGTTTTTGATTTTAATAGACATTACAGTAAGAGCTAACTGCACCTTCTAAAACAGATGTTTAAAACTACCCAATATTTTCTGCTGGGAGACTTCTTTTTAAGTACTTAAAGCTACTTTTTATTTTTTTTTTTTAATTTTTTTTTTTTTTAAAACCCCATCTTCCTCATTTGGTCCGTTCTTCCCGGGTGTCCCCTTGGCTGAAATGGGGGCCGTTTCTTCCCGACACCGGCACAGGATAAACGTGTGCGAGTGGTTTTGTTTTCCAGTCGGCTGAAGCCATGAGCAGTGAAGCTTTACGAGCTGGCATTAAGCAGCCGTGTAGATCTTTCTTAACAGTAACTAAACCTGGGTGCCTCACATAGTCTATTAAATTGTCCAATTTTCCTTTTTTTTTTTTTTCTCCAAAAAATGGCTCAAATTTGCCTCTTTGTTTCAAGGTGGCAGTTCCTTTCGTTTCCTTAATACACGTTCGTACCAGCAGGAGGAGGAGTTTTTTAATGTAGTTTCTAAGGAAAGTTACTTTTTTTTCTGCATTGTTTTCTTTCAAAGAGCTCGACATCAATTTGGCTATTACCGATCTATTGCATGAGGATATTCCCCCCCGGCCCCATCACCACTTCCTCACTCACTCCCGCAGCACAAGTGTGGGTTTTTCTTCCATTTCTCCAGTAGCTGTTGCCTTTTTAGGACGTTTTCTCTCCRTATCTGCCTTTTCGGGCGGGAGGCGCGGGGGCACAAGCCCAGCCACGGGGGCGAGCTGGGATTTGTAAGGGTGACCTAAGGAGAGCCTCCCTTTYGGGGCCTTGCCCCTGCCGGCTCCGGGCTCAGCTCGTGTCCCGGACAGGTCGGGCTGCTGCTTCCCTGGGCTCGGACCGGAATCCGCCGGGAGGAGCAGGTGCTGCTGTCGCTCCCGGGCGCCCGCCCTCGCTCCCGATGACTCCGGAGCACCAGGAACTCCGTCGCCTCTCCGATTAGTCCCTGCTTTTGGTTGTACATGGCTGGTAAACTATGAGTCTTGCTACGTTTCTCTATAAAAAGGAGATAAAAAGAAAGAATTAAAGAATTCCCGAGCTGGCAGCCGGCGCCCGCGCTGTCAGCAAGCAGGGAGTCCAGGGAAGCGCGGCTGGGGCAGAGGCATCCTTGGTTTTACTAGGGCTTTGAGGGTGAACCTCACTGTTTTCCTGCTCTCTGCTCGCCCCTCTAACTGTTGTGTTTTCCCRCCAGGCGATGGAGTTGCCAGGGAGAGCAGCCCTTTCATCAACGATGCCGAGATGGACAGAGGGAACTTGTACGAAGGGAAGAACATGGCTCTCTTTGAGGTAAGTTCCTGCAGGTCTGTATTGAGTAGCCAGGGAACTTGTTTCACCTTGGATTGGGGTTTTGGTAGTGAGATAAAGCAAATGAGCAAAATCTTGGTTTCCTTGTTGGGATTTRGTTGTGGGGGGGGAATGACACTAGTAGCCCTTTTCAGCAGTTTGGTTTCTGCTAGTATCCTATTTCAGAGGATTTTCAAGCATGAATGMTGTAATTAAAAAACCTTAAACCTTTTTCCTATATTTTATAGCTTAGCTGTAAAAGACAAGTTAATAAATACTGGTATGCTTTGCTGTGGCTAAATTTGCCTTACTAAATTAAGATTGTTATTTGGCTAGAATCTAGAAGATTCTGTTAACTAATCCTGCTGGAAGTTAAATCTGGTGGTTGTTACAGAGCAGTATCCAATTTTAAAGAGCATCATTGAGAATATTATGCTCATCAAGGGGCAGAGAAAGGACTCTTTAAGGCAGTGAAGCTATGTCAGGCAGTGGCTTAGTAGCGTTCAGTTAGTGTATAGCTATTTCTCATTCAGAATGTAAAGATCTAATCTATAATGCAAACTTAATGCATGCCTAATTCAGTGAATAATTACAATGATTTAAAGGACAGAAGTATATTGATACTGTACATTTCAGTGCTACTGTAACATAATGAAGCCATTCCTTCAGTAATTCGAGTTCTTCTGTTTCATATGCTCAGTAGCATCMGCCTTGGTTGCTGCTAACAATAAACAAGGTTTATAGAAAGCTTTTTCCATCTTGTTGCTGCACCCTACCCACGGGTCCCCTGTCTCTCTCACCTCCTGCCTTTTTCCTTCTGTGGATCTTTACACAGAGAATCTGATCCTTCAATTCCTTCCTCCTGCATGCCCAAAATAATGCACAGTACTGCTTTTGGCAAGTCTTGATGAAGATTGTGCTGAGGATCGAAGTAGCACTGATCATCATGTGTTTTTAATTACCTATGGATTTTCTTTCTTTCTTTCTTTTTTTTTTTTTTTTAAACAAAAGCCACGCTAGTAAAGTTTTGCCCCGAGTTTTCTTTTAGCTTTATTCCTTAGAGATGTCTAAACCTACATTCAAGGTAGCTGTTGTAACTGCTTCCTCTGCCCCCCTTTTCCATAATATCCTTGGAATAGGTGCTTGCATCTGTTATTTTGAGTGCTGACTGAAGTTAAATCCTCCCCTGATGATGTAATCAGGGCCATCTTTTACATGCCTTGGATTACAGCCCACCCTATTGTAACACCCACTTGAAAACCTTCCAGTTTGGCTTCATCACCGTTTATTTAGTGGTGGTGAATCTTTTGGTAATGCTTCCTATAGTTTTACTCTTCATGTATTTTCAGTTGATGATTATCAGGGCCTAATAAATTGCATTCCTTAGAGATGAATGCCTTAATTCTTATCAGGATGGCAAACAGTAAAACGTTTGTTGCCTTTCTTCCAGTGCTTAATCTTGCCTACTTGACTGAATTCTCTAGTTCTGCTTTTCTTGGAATCCTTTTGGATATTTATTTGTTTTAGTATGCTTTGCAGCAGGTGCTTGGTTAAAGAAAGAGGGGCTGACATTTTTTGTGTCAAGTAATATATATGAATTATTCTGTATTATTCTCCACAAATCTGTTTTGGTTATAGATACAGACGGTTAAACATGGCAATATAGCCATGTGCCGTTAAACTTCTAAAAGACTTAGAAGTCTTTTTGAAGAGAGCTAACTAGTATTTTTATCATATTTATGGGTTTGAGTCAATTGGAGCTGTTCTGATAGTGTTTGTTTGAAATAGTGTCATAAATTTGTAACTAAATTCATGACTAAAATACATTATTTTAAAAATTGCAACAGGAAGAAATGGATAGCAATCCCATGGTATCATCTCTTCTTAATAAACTGGCAAACTACACTAATCTGACTCAAGGTGTGGTGGAACATGAAGCAGATGAAGACAGCAAACGAAAGGAAGTCAAGGTATTTAAACTTGTCTGTTATCGTGGCAAAGCTAGCCACTGTAGCAGGAGCATTATTCAGCCTTGAAAGAAAGTTCATGGATGGCTTAAAACATGGGAGAGATTTATGATGCTTGTGGGCTTTGCAGCAAAGATCTCGCTAAAACACACTAAGAGCTGACACAAGAAATATGTATATCCAAAGTTTCTCCTCTTTTACTCATCCTTCTATCCTTGTGTGAGCATCAATACTTCTCTTTCTGTCTTTAGTGAGAATACTGTACAGTCCATGTTTTATTAATGTTTTTTAATTGTTTGGGTGTTGTCTCGAGCTGAAATTTGAAGACCTTTGAGGGAAAACAAGTCACTTAAAAAATCTGAAACTGCAGTTTTGATCCCATTCGTTTGTTAGCAGGCTGTTTTCTGAGCAATTGCATTGGAGTGAGCATTTGTATTTTGGGAGGTTGACCAAATTTCAAGGAAATGCCTCTTGTTGCACATGTCTTAAACTAAGAGCCCTCCCTGTCTGTTGAGGGAGGACAGGGTGCTTGACATGTAACTGTATGAACTTGCTGAAAGACAGCAGGAGGAATCTCCAAAGATTGTCTTTAGGTACCCAGTTCATGACTGGGTTGTCTATGTCCTGTTCCTACAGAGGTCTAGGGTGTGCAGCTGGATAGTGGATTGGTTTCTTGGTAAACATGGATCTGTTCCTAAAAACATAAAGCCTGGATCAAAAACGTAAAGCATGGATCAAAAACATAAAGCTTGGTAGAGCAGGAGTGACATGATGATAGGCTGGACCTGATGTGGATGTACTGCCTAGATGCTGGGAAGAGAAGACTGGAAGTCAGTCCTCTTTGGATAGAAGAGATTGATGGGGAGAGTTGCTGCTGTGTTTGTATAGACCTCTCCCCTCATCGTGAGGAAAAGAGAATGCAAATTAGCATGGATAGAAGGAAATGGTCAGAGGAGATGGATATGAAAAGTTTCCTGAAAGTGAGACTAGAACAGGAACTTATTTGACTGGAGATGAAACTTGTGATGTCCTTCCTAAAGCAGACCCAGCTGCTATGGGAGCTGGTACTGGACACTGGGTGCAGGTGGTGAATACACTCTAGCCACTTGCTCTAGCTATTTGCTTCTGCTGTTTYCATGTCCTCAGCTTAGCATCTGTCAGTGTGAGCACAATGTCTCTGCAGAGTGCTTCCTTGTCCTCTGGCCTTCATGGGGATGGTGCTCAGGTGGCTTCGTGCTCACCCCTCTGGGCCTGGCTGCATGTATGAACACTGTGTTTCCTTGCACCCTTAGAGCATCTGCTGGCCCGACACCATGATTTCTCTGCATCGTTTTTATTTGTGGATGTTAGTTGGGTGCTATGTGGTAGCAAAGTGGTGTTTTTAACGGCATGAAACCTGGTGTATGACATGCACAGGGTGAGTGAAATRCATCCAGCAGTGTGTGAGGAAACAAAACAGCATCCCTTCTGGCATGGGTTGTGTTTAAAAGCCTTGAGGGGCACAGAAGGAAACAGGTCGTCTCATCTTGACTGTCCCACTTGCTGGAAAAGGCCTGGGGTGAAGGAGCCTTGCGGCCGCATCCAGGCTCTCCAGGAGGTGTGAGCAGCCTGCAAGGGGACAGGRATATTCCCGCCATGTAGCAGGAGCAGTTTTCCTGTGCAGTCAAGTGGGGAGTTTCACTTGTATAATCAAGAGCAAAATATCTTGTTCGCAAAGGCATTTTGGCAGATTAGCAAGCACCTTTTTTGAGTATAAACTACYAAGCACTAAGGATTGCTGTGTCTCACTCTGCTTGTAAGAAGAGAAGTCTCTGTGTTTTGCAAAGATCAACAGGTTTTGTGTCTGATTCTAGATTTTCTTTTTTTTTTTCCTTTTTTTGAAATGAGGAAATACTTGGGCTGATTTTTGTCACTAAATCTTGGTACTTCTGTTTCCATTTGATTGGTTGATAACAGCTTGTGATGTAATTAAATATGACTTTTTTGGAGGTGGGAGGATTCGTGGTTTACTTCTTCTTTTGATACTGCGTAAGCTGCACTTTTTTATTACTGTGCAAATAAAAGCCTTTATAAAGGCCTACGTGTGCAGTGTGCACGAAACCTAAAAAGGCTAAACGAGTAGTAACTGGATTTAGTAAGCAATGGAATAAGATTTGTTTGTTAAGATATTCTTTTCTTAAAACAACTTTTAATTTGCATTAATACCTTTTTACTAGTTCCTTGTTATCAATCCAATATTAATACCAAAAAAACTAATTACTTAGTAATTAGAGAATTGTTAGTTATTATAGACATGATGCTTAAAAGTAGAGAAGGCAAAATCATGCCCTCGATTAGAAAGTAGAGCCGACCAAGTAAACATCGAGAAGTGGGAAGGTGGCAATCCTGATTAGTGTGGAACGAGCAGCTCCGTGAGGGACGTGGCAAAGGTGACGGCCCGTGTGGCAATGTCTGCAGTTGTGGTGCATGATCTAGAATGAGCCTTTGAGGGGAGTTGTTGGACCTCTCTCTCTTGCCGTGAGCTGATTTCAGTAGGTCCTCCCAGGGCTGGGCATGGGCACTGGGATGGGGCATGGAAGTGTAAATATAGGACAGGGCCAACTGGTCACGCCTGTTAACTTCGGACTGAGGAATTCTGAGGAATAAGGAGTTTGAGGGGATTGGGAAAAAGAAAGGGAATTTCCAGTATGTAAGTGGTAGGATGTTCCGGTGCGTAAGGTAGAGGATGGGAATTACTGTAACARCATCGGAACTGAAAGTCTTCAAGCTGTTTCTCCTCTGGCACCAGCTGTCTGCTTCTCGTCATGATACCTCAGAGAAAGGAACAGAAATAACTGAGTTTGGGGTAAACATCATTCATGCTGAGATGGGGAACTGGGGAAGCCCCTAGCTGTGAAACCCCTTTCCACGGTGGTCAGTTTGCAGTTCTCAAAAGAGCAGGCAAAGCAAAAACTTGTGAGAGTAAAAATTCTTCACTGAGAAATCCAGTTAGCTGCTGTTTAAAGTTACAGGAGGTGACTGGGATTCTTTTTTTTTTTTTTTTTTTTTTTTTTTTTGTGAAATTTGTGGAAGGAATGCTTCCCCATTTTGCTAGAATAGCTCTGTGTATATGTGTGTGTGTGTGTTTTAGCAGAAATGCCAGTGTGAAATTAAGCTTCATTTCCTATAATAAACACTAATGTGCTTGTAGCCTTTTATGTTTATACTTTGTTTTATACTTTAATTTCCTTGATATAAACACTTCAAAATAATGATGCTGTCTCTTAAAGACTGCTCTCTCAACCTGATAGTAGTGTTGATGTTGCATATAGGCACCGTCCTCAATACTAAAAATAGTCTGTAATATTCCTTGGGTCCTTTTATATATATAAATATATAAAACAAATGCTTGGGTGGATCACTTAAATGCATAAAGCACCCAGGTTTGCATAATGATTTATATTGGCTGCTTTTTTTCCCCTTCCCCCCTTCCAGGGCCTAAGAATAACGTCTGTAACTGGACACCTGCTGTGTGTGGTTATTGTTTCTAAATAGAGAGGAGACCTGATGTTCCTAAATTGTAGAAGGAAGCTGGAATTTTAATGAGGGAGCCTGAATGCTTTTGTGTGTGTGCGTGTGTTTTGATCCACGTTCATCGCAGCTCATAAAGCTCTAACAAAAATTCCATCTCGCAGCACTTGCTGCAGCTTTTGGACCAATAAATTGCTGCCACAAGTTTGGCTGTCACAGTTCTCTGTCCCCGCGGGATCCTTTCCACGTAACTAGCCTCTGAATTTCTGTGAAACAGGAAATGCTGAAGCTCCCATCCAGGCTTGGTGAAGCCAGCCTGGCCTTTTCTTTGGGAAACACTAAGTCTTTGTGGCGTTGCTGTCGGCAACATGTGCAGACCCTAGTCCTTTAGTGCAGTGGAGTTAATGTTGTGTCTCTGCAGGTTCCACGTATGGGCACGTTCATTGGGGTCTACCTGCCCTGCCTGCAGAACATCCTGGGTGTCATCCTCTTCCTGCGCCTGACGTGGATCGTGGGCACGGCCGGAGTCCTCGAGTCGTTCATCATTGTGTTCATGTGCTGTGCTTGTGTGAGTTCGCCACCACCTTGCCTGTTTAGCCACATCTCCTGGTCCCGTGGTACAGCTCAGCTCCCCCATATGTGTAGCAGGGCAGGGGTTCTCCTTAGTGGTTAAATATCAGTGCAACTGAGAGGGCTTGGCTGCAGAGACATCCCTCTCAAACGTTTAAACTAACTGAATTCTTCAGTGGAAGATACTGTGCTTGATTTATCTGGCAAGCCCTTAGCCCAGGATGTTTTCAGTTTTGGCTGCTGCAATGGTTTATACAAAGATCTCTTATGTTCTAGTTTGCTTTGATTCTCCTGGGCCATTCTTCAAAGAGCACTTAATCTGTTAATTTTTGTGCCTTACACAGACTATGCTAACCGCAATTTCYATGAGTGCGATAGCAACAAATGGGGTAGTTCCAGGTAAGCTTTTTTCCTTTCTTTTTATCTTAAATGTAAACTAGTGATGCGTGGTTGAATCTGTGATATGGAATTCCTGTGGTCTTAGATATTAAAAGGCAATATTYAGCAATCTGTTTAAAGCGCTAAATGTTTTGGACTCTTTTTAGAATGGGTTTTTCTAAGGTGAGTTGTAATCTTTCAAGTGGACCATAGGGAAATACAGGCCATAGAACATATTTCTCCTAACATATTTTTGTCATCAGTCGCATGTTTCCATTTGAACAAATGGAAATTTGTCTTAATGCAAAATAGATTTCTTTCCAAACGTCCAAATAGAACCTTTTTTGCCAGACTTTGCTGAGCTGCCCTTTTTGAACAATGGCAGCAGTTGCTTCAGCAGTTGTTTTCTGCAAGAACAAGCAGCAGTCTGCTGGCAGAAAGCTTTTCCCTGTTAGCACTCTAGATATTGTTCATCTCCTTTAAACTTCTTCAGCATGAACTAAACGGTTGTTCTGTTTCAATTAGAAAGCTGACTTTTTAAATGGGAGTTAGCTCTTGCAGCTCTTCCATTTTCTTCCATTTTTTAACGTCTTAAAAATACCAGAGCTCAAATGGTGCTATGAACGCTGAGCAATTTACCTATTAAATTTTTCAAAAGACAAATCTCTTTTAAATACGTTCATATCCATTTACAGAGGTTCTGAACTGACTATGGGGTTATTTTTTTTTTTTTACAAAAAGAAAATGCATTGAAATGGGAGATAAGAACAAAAAAATGTCAGGACAAAATGAACATCTATCAGTGGATGAGAAAAGGCATCCTGGGGAGATGAAAAAGGAGAAAAAAAAAAAAAAAGCCTATAATGAAAGCAGTAAAGGTTTCATGCCCAGAAAAGAAGAAGAATGCATGTTAGGGAGGCAAATTACAGTTTGTCTCCATCACCTCACTGGAAAGTTATTTTAGAGGGCTATTATTTGATCATGAACAGCTTAAGGCTGGAAAGTTAAGGTTGTTACAGATGGGTTCGTACCTGCGTGTTGTTACTGCGTTTTAGATGATTTACCTCTTAACTGCTTTTTTCCTCACCRTTTCTTTTCTGCCCCTTGTGCACTGTGTTCATTCAGAAGAGTTCAGCTTTATCCTCTCTCTGCCTGTGTGTTGGCAGGCTAAACAGGTTAAGGGTCTCCGCACTGTTGGTTTAGTGGAGAACTCTGCCCCTCTGYTTTTTCCACTCCACAGTTTCTCCTTATCACTGTGGAATTATTTTTTTTTTTCCCCTGCAGAGTTGATTTTTACTGAATGGTGCCATTCATTCTGTTGCCTTGTAAATTTAAGAAGAGAAAATCAATAGTAGTAATGCACATATCCTGGACCTCTACTGCATCTGTAACAGAAAATGTGTCTGTTATGTTACTGACTTTTTGGGGGGGGAAAGTGGCATAGGGGGAAAGAGTTTTTGGTAAATGAYATCACCACTCAACTTCCTTTCTCTTCCCTTCCTTTTGCAAGAGATTATCTGGAAAAATCTGCTTCATTCAGGAAAGCTTTAAGCCTGTGTTGACCGGGAGGCCTGACTAAGTGACTCTCGTCTAGTTCCTTCTGGTTTTACTGAGCGTTCATCTACAAATTACATACTGCTTTTTTTTTTCGGTTAAAGCACGGGCTGTGGGTTAGTGGCATGGGCTAAGTGACCTTGTTTCAGTAGTAAAATGTTCCAAAATAGGATATATAGATTCTGTAGGATGAGTAACCTTGATTTTTTTTTTTTTTTTAAAGGAGTCCTTAAAGACTGATTACAGATGGAAGTGCTTTYAAAACTGTCAGCTAGGGATCTGTGTGTATCTTCTTGGGTTTWTTTTTGTTTTGTTTTATGAATTAGTTTGATTTTTCTCACGCTGCTTTTGAGATGTTGTGTGTATCAAAGAACTACTGTTGTCCYGGCGGCTCTTGTGGGGTTTGGTTTGTTTTGGCATCGGGCCCGCGCTGCTGCCGCTCGGCCCTGGCTCCTGGCCTCCCAGGGAAGCTCCTCGTCTCACACAGACCTGCCGAGCTTCCTCTGCCATCTCCAGGCCCCTGCTCAGAATAGGGGGGCTTTTTGTCTGTTTTTTTCCCTAAGTTTTGGAGTGAGCATCAAAAACTTGATGTTAGAATGGTGTATACTCTGTCTGAGGTGAGATCTTCTTTGAGATGTTTTCCAAGGTTTCTTGATAGGAGCCTCCCTTTCACCTCTTGGTGGTATAATCTAACCCATGGAAAAGATCTCTCTCTCCCAATCTCTTGGAAACATGGAAACTGTCAGACTCCTTTATTTTTGTTAATGGGTAGTTTGAGGACAAAGAACCATTTTGCACTCATGCTGCTGTTCAAATGCTTTTTTTCTATATATTTTTTCCAGTTAAGCGTGAGCTGTGTGTGACTATSCCCTAGCTGTGTTTTTCTCACCTCTGGAAAACATCACAGCTTTTAGGCATCTTCCACATCATCTGAAGTATTTCACAAAGCCCCTTCTTTTCTGCCTCTTGAATTAAAACTTGGATAGCAGTTAGAGGGGGAAACTATCATATGGGACTGGAAGTTGTGCTCTGCTCTAGGTACAATTAATTACATAATGCAGGACAAAAACTGTGCAAGTCTTCTCTTTAATATTTGCTAGTTTGGTATTTAGCTTATACTAAGAAATGATTCCTGATGGTATGATAAGTATCTGTGTGCTTGTTTTAATATTGCTTGCTTTATTCTCAGTGTTTATTATATTAACTTTATGTTGGGCAAATAAGATAAGCCACTTGGTTGATTTACTCTTCTTACGGGTTTCCCTTGTGGTGGATGCAATGAATGTTAGGGGTGTTTAGGAAGCAAGTGGTGTTTGTTTTGAAAACACTCTTTTCCTTGAAATGCCYCTGGGGAGATGCACTGAGGTTGTGCATTGCAGACTGCCTCTCTGCTGTAGARCCCAAGTGCTGGCCTGGTAGGAACCTCAGCATGAGGGTTTCCAGCCAAGGCTTCTCTCAGTTGTGAAACCAGCTTGACTGAACATCTCGGGTTTGAACGTTGAGCATCACTGCCATTACTCTGAAGGTCTGGAGACTAATTTTGCTGTTTTTCTTGGGGACTGGTTAAACTTGCAGCTGGAGGCTCTTACTACATGATCTCAAGATCTTTAGGACCAGAGTTTGGTGGAGCAGTGGGACTTTGTTTCTACTTGGGTACGACCTTTGCAGGCGCAATGTACATTCTCGGCACCATCGAGATTCTCTTGGTAAGTACTGTTTTCTCTTTAAAACTGAATATAGCTTCCCAAGACAGCACAAACACAGAGCAATGCACATGGCCCACAATGCATAAAGCACTCTTTTTTTTTTAATGCTTTATTGGACATTTCCCCCCTATTCCTATAATTCAGAATAAATTGGAGAYGAAAAGTAAATATTCTCTTCCAGATACCAACATTATTACTTAGATCAACATTTTGTGATTTGTTTGGAGTTACGGTCAGGTTTAATTCTATGATTTTATAGCACTTGGAAAATCAGCTCTTATATAAAAATGAGAAAGCACAGCACAAGCTATAGTAAACSCTTAGTGAGATGTCATGCTAGATGACAATGTTAAAATCTGTGATGAGAGTGCACTCTTCCAGGCTCTCAAAGAATTTGTCTTTTGGATTTAGTGATAGAAAGTCAGGTATTCTATAAAAACTAGTCTATTTTACAAATGCAAGGGAGTCAGTTTCTTCCTTGAATGTCTTCCTGTGCGTGTTCTTGTTGGATGGTAGGAAATCTCCTTGTAAAAGCAGCATCTCTAGATGCTGCTGCTTTTTTGTTAATTCTCCCTCTCCTTTCCCAAATGCACAATGTAAAGATGGCCMGGGCATTTCTTTTAAGTCAGCTTAGACTTGTCATTGAAAGGTTAAAGTTGACTTTTGGAGGGACCCTTTCCCTTCTTTCTTTGGAGATTCCTTTTCTTCACTTCTGAAAGGGTGTTTTTTTTTTTTTCTTTTTTTTAAAGCTTTTCTTTTGTTTAGCACAAGGGATTTTGTTTCCTTTTTCCATTTCCCTTGCTCTCTCATGAGGCTTCAGGAGGATACAGACTTCTCAGCATTGCCAATTCTTTGTCTCTTAATATCTCTATTTTTGTCTTTGTTGTAGCTTCTCAATATATGTTCTGTTTCTTTTGTCCCAAGCTCTGTGCCTCTAGGCATAATTCTTCCTCCTGTTCCTGGAGTTAATTTTCAATTTCATTGTTAACAGTTATGAAATCAGAATGATGGGATTTTAAATCTGTTTGGATGGCAACCACATCATAACAAGCAGTCAACACGTCTAGACAGCTTTATATTTTCCTTGGACAGGTGCTTACACAGGGTGTCCATGCCCAAGTCCTTTTATGCCAAGCTTACATAAGGTTTGGGAGGTCACCTCAGTTTCCTTCCAAGGAGAATCCATGGACTCAGTAGCAGATCAGGCTTCCCAGAAGAACCCACAGACCTCTCTCAGCTTCTGCCGTGCTTGGCACTGTCATCTGCAGTTGGCTAAGTTGCTGCCCAGTACTGAGTGGGGAGATAGGCCCTCCCTGCTCTCCTTGTGAGAGAGGAATTAAGAATCCACCCCCTTTCTTCTTTTCAGACTGATTTTGAAATGACAGGGTGCTGCRAAGATGCTATGGAAGGTGTTTCTCCTCACTGCCAGCTGTGGTGGGCCATGTATCACTGTTAAACGTGTGCTGGGTTCAGCTGATGTGTTCAAARTAAAAGGCCCTCCTTCCCCCATATCCTCATATCGTATAGAAGACATGAGACCAGACCCTTGTCATGACCTAAAGCTGTAGTAGTACGATTACTTAAGTTGGCTTGACAGAGCTTAGTCCTCTAAGGCAAGCCCCCTGTTAATTATTTGAAGTACCCATTTATTTATGTTATGTTCCTTGAATTTAACTGTACGAAGGGCACATAGTATTGAAAACCTGAGGCTGCTTCTGTTTCTCTGAAATTCCTCATGTTTGCCTGRTAGGATTGTTAATGAGTAAATGCCTCAAATGACTCGGAGGACATGTCTGCCCTGAGCTGCGTGAGCTGATTTTCCTCGCAAGATTTTCAGCGCAGCCATTTCACAGAACTGTACTTCAATGTAGCACCCCTGCAGCTTCAGAGTCCTCTTTGGAATCTGAACTCATGATATGGAAAACTGCTTGGAGTTGCTGCAGTTTTCATTGAGAATTAGAAATAATTAAAGCTATTGTTGGTGTACTAATTCTCAAGGGCAGTTGGACGGAGGGATAACCCCTAAAGACTCACTAAGGGGTTGATGTAGCATAGGAATTTAAAGGATTCTGTTGAGCCTTTTCTTTTTTCTTCTTGTATAAAATGTCAAATCACATTGACCTTAATGTTCTTAAACAACAGCTCTTAAAAACTTGTGAGGTTCACTTAGTTCTGCTGATCTGAGGCTCCTGCTTTCCATGCAGGTGGTGCTCATGCAGACTTCCAGTATACATATATATATATATGTGTGTGTGTATATATGTATGTGTGTGTATGCATATGTGTGTGTATATATATTTATTTGTGTGCATATATCATCTCCCAAGATGCAGTACTTTCTCAGGGGATCCATTCTCATTCCTTGACCTCCCCTGCCTCAGTCAATTTTATTCTGCTTTATTTTTTGCTGAGAAGGTCACTTTGAGTATCAGATAGTTCTCAAACTAATCTTTATTACAGGGYTGTAAGGAGGTGGATAACAAAAAGGATACACCATTAAAGCTTCATTTGTATTTTAAAACAATCTGTGGTAATAGCTCTGTAACAGGAAAAAATCTTGGAAGTCACCSTTTGTTGATTTGTGATGCCATAACTCTGTGAGGCTTTTTGTCTCTGTAAATAAAATGCTCTTTCTTCTCTGCATAGATCTCCATGTTATTTGAGTCATCTTTATTTGAAAGAATAAAGCAGCTGATACTGTAATAGAAGTTAAGAGTTGGAAGTTCCCATGAGCTTGGTTCTGCCCATAGTGCTCGTTCTTACATTTATGATARTTTTCAGATGGCTTCATCTCTTGCAGACGTACATCTCGCCCAGTGCTGCTATATTTAAAGACGAAGAGGAYGGCGAGGAGACGGCGGCCATGCTGAACAACATGAGAGTTTATGGCACGTGCATCATCGCCCTGATGGCCATCGTGGTCTTTGTGGGAGTCAAGTACGTCAACAAACTCGCCCTGGTCTTCCTTGCCTGCGTCATTCTCTCCATCATTGCCATATATGCAGGAGTTATTAAGACTGCTTTTGACCCGCCTGACTTTCCGTAAGTAAAATATCCTTTAAAATACTGTAGGTTATTTAAAAACAACCAGACAAACTATATCTTAAGCTTAAATTTGAAATACAGAAAGAATCAATGGCAGGCTTCACATTATTCATGTTGTGGACCTCACAAGTTATTGGGCACTTGCCTCCTTTTTGGTTCTTCTGAAATACTGGTTTGAATCATCTCCTAACTGTTCATAAGAGCTATGACAATCTGGAAAATGTCCTTTGGTTAAGACGAGTGATGTTTATTTCATTCCCACTTAAAGAACAGGAGGTGGATGTTAAGGACGATCTAAAGTAATGCACTTTGGTGTGAAAAATATCTGGGGCAGGGGCTCCCCCGTCTGGGAAAGGTGGCTGGCACAACTGGGATCTATGGAGTGGCTGGCTTGGGACATGTAGCTGGGGAACAACTCCTGGTRTTTACCATGAGACAGAAGTAGAAAGTGGCAGGACCTGCACAAAAGCAGATTACTCTTTGCAGAGTGAGTAGTTAAGCTGGGCAGCTCCTTGTCAAATGGTGTTTTAGTTGCCTGAGGCTGGACAGCTCAGAAAGTGCCAGCAACTTCATGGAGAGGGTAAAAAGTCTGTTGAAGAAAGGTGCTGTTTTCGGACGAGGAAGTGCCTGAGCCCCAAATGTTAGTGTTCAGAAGAAATATTTCTTTAAGCCTCCCCCGTCCCCATACAGTTTTGCTGCGGTTGGTGGCTCTCGGGAGCAGGATGTTGGGCTAGGCTGAAGTTCTGCTGCTTCAGATATGCACAGCGCTAAGGGCCGTGTTTACGTGGCTTGTCACAGCCTCCGTAACAAAGCTCCCTCAGAGCTCAGGTGCATCCTATGTGTGTACTGCCTCACATGGATATTTAATTTGTGCCTTTCTCATCTTTAAGTGCTCTAGTATTTTTTTTACCAGAAAGCCTGGAGTGGGCAGCCCAAGCGAGTCTGGAGTGGATAGATCTTGGGGACACCTGTGTGTAGTGGAGACTTCTGCAAAGAAATATGGGTTTTGGGTTGTTACTTGTCTTTGTTCTTCAGCATTTTCTTCTTGTGAAGCATTCAGAGTTCTCTCATTTTTTTCCCTTCTAAGTGATTACTTCATGCTGTGAATATGAGGAATATGAGTGTTTTTTATTTTTTGACTTTTGGCTAGCAATGAGTTTAACTTCTTTAACTTAATTTATTTCTTCTCTTCTGACTTTTTAATACTTCTGAAGACCTTCTGAAATGTTTATTTTTCTGGCAAAGGTCATGATGCATTTAYTTAATCTTATTTTTGGATTTCTTTAGTTATACTCCTGTAACATTAAAACGCTCTTGTTTTTCAGTGCCGCTTGTTGGGAATATTAGATCTAGACTTGTAAAAATGCATATATTGTGGTCTTTGTTATTTTAGTGGCTAACTTGCTTGAATTCTGATTGTATCTTTGAGGAATGAATCGTAAAATACTGTTAATATTCTAAACAAGGCAATAATGCTTTAAACATTAGTACTGTCATATATAATAATATATAAGAAGTTCCATGCTATATATGTTGAATAGTCCACAACTTCTGGAGAAGTCTAATGGACCAACGAAAGGCCCTCATGTGCAATGCTCTGTTGAAGGCTCCACTGTTGGTCTGGTCTTGTCTTCTAGTATCTGTCTTCTCGGGAACCGGACGCTGTCCAAACGCAACTTTGATGTCTGTGCCAAATTTATTGAGAGCAATAATGAAACAAGGACCACGAAGCTGTGGCGTCTCTTCTGCGATGGCCCTTTGCTCAATGCCACGTGTGATGACTACTTTGCTCTCAACAACGTGACAGAAATTCAAGGGATTCCCGGGGTAACGAGTGGAGTTCTCCTTGGTACGTCTTCTSTGCAGTGAATTTTATCGCTTTTGTTTTGCCTGTTCCTGAGCCACGTGCACTGTATTTTTTCTCTTTTTATTTATATGTAAACTAAATGTAAACTAAATTTACATYTACCTCTTTCCATGCATCCCACAGCTACTAAAGATTCCTTCCCAAGGAAGCTGCCAAAAGCATTGGAAGGCATTCGGGTGGCATAAACTAAGCGCATCTCCTTCATTTGTTTCCCTCAAATAACTGATTGCATTTGAGAACTGCTTTCTTTCACAGAAGCAATGCTAAGACTTCTCCAATTTCTCAGAACTTCTTGCTGTGTAAACAGATGCCAGCTTTGCCTGAATTTGGAGCGGATACCCCTGTTGATTATGCAGTCATACCCATTGTTTTTGTTCAATGCTGTTGTTATCAGTTGGCCACATGCAGATGTTGCTTGTGAGCTGTTAAATTCCTTATTTCTCTGGAACTCCTGTTAAAAGTTGAGATTGTATTTGTTACATTTCAGTCCCTGCATAGCACAGCAGCCTGAGGTATACTCCTAAGTACTTGCTCAGGGCTCAGGATGTTCCTGAGTGGACAAGTGAACACTGTCCTGCTGTGAGCRGCCCTAATGCAGGTTTGAACCCGCCTGTCAAAAGGCTCCTCAAGGAGGACTATTCTGCCCTGAGGACTGAGCCCCGGCTTTGTGTGTGTGAGGACTTTGATGCTACTGGCTCTGTGTTTAAGCTTTTTTGAGCTTTGTCTGTGGCTGTGAGTATTCAGATATCCTGCCTGGGTGTCTTGGAGTACTCACACCATTCACTGAACACTTGAACACATCTCTCATGATTGTGGCCCTAACAATAAGGAAATCATTGTAGAAATGTCTTTTTGCAACACTTTTTTGCTTCATGTTAGTGTGTTACTGTGCTTCAGGAATATAGGTGTGCAGTATGAAATATTGTTGCTTTGTCCTAAAAGACTAGAGGAGCCTCAGCAGCCTGTAAATGAAGCTGGAAGGGGAACCTACGATTCTAACAGTGTCTGGGCGCTTGTAGAAGATGAGCCCTGTCCCCTCAGCCTTGCTTCCAATTCCCCTGGGCTCTTTGCCTCTAGAAAATGAGTTGAAAACAAGTGAAAATCRGGAAACCAGGGTAGCAGAGCTTGGCGAGGTATCTTGAAAGGGGAAGAAATTTTCTATTAAAAAAAAAAAAACAACAAAAAACAAACAAACAAAACCTCTAAACACATTTTATTCACACAACCACAACTAAAACTGTGTGCAAGAGAAACAAGAAGCTCTGAGTCCTCATGTCAAGTCCCTAGARCTTTTTTTGATCAGCAATGGCAAACTGATTTTGGCCTTGCCTTTTAATTACTTTAGGGAATAAATGCTATTTTGAAGATCTTGTCTCATTTTTACATGAGATACTAGATACTACTTCTCAAGTATCTAGTTTAATACCATTTTTTCACAGTTCTTGTTTTTCTAGACTCTTTTTTTTTATGGATCTAATCTTCAGCTTGTCTTTAGATTGAATATGTTGTTCTTTTTTGTTGGAGTGAAATAACATATGGCGTTGTGTAGCAATTAATGCTTGCTTTCCTTTTGACCTTTGTTCCTTATGGTTCTTTCATGCTTAATAAATGCTAATTGTCATTCTTCTGTTAGAAAWGGATTTTTACAGAGAGGGAGACTATGTACTTTGTTTCCTAGCACATAATAAGAAAACTTGCTTGACTTGGAAATTTAAAATTAGCTTTGGATGCTTTCACTGTCTTAAAGGGTACAAACAACATGTGTCAAATTTCAAAAGCTGCTGCTGCTCTGACCTATCCATCTAGATCAGACTAGCATCTATGTGTTGTGTTTGGACCATCACTTTTTTTTGACTTGCACAATAGTAGAGATTGTGTAATTAAACACCTGTAATTTGGGCAGTCATAAGTGGATGTTGTGTAAATATATTAGAATTGAAAGGTACAACTAAATATTTTTAATGGCAGAGCCTCATATGACACATCTAAGACACTACCGTGTGTCTAGTGGCCTGCAGTGGGAATACCCAGCAGTTACAATTGGTGGTGCTGGCTGCTGTGTTCCTGGTTTCCTAAGAAAATGTTAGGCTTTTGAAATGTGTGTACAAGAAAGACCCTCAGATTCATTCTCGCTATTTAAGAGTTGGAAATGGGGATATGACAGTGGTTCTCACTTTCTTCCTTGTAGATAATTTGTGGAGTGCCTATTCAGAAAAAGGATCAATAGTTGAGAAAAAAGGTCAGCCATCAGTTTCTGGAACAGAAGACAACAAAGCTAGTGGACTCCCATATGTTTTTACAGACATCATGACCTACTTCACAATGCTGGTGGGGATTTATTTCCCATCTGTGACAGGTAAATAAAACTATATATATATATATAGGTTTTTTTTTTTCATGAATGAGGGTATGTTAGAGCTGAAAACATTATTGTGTGTGTTAACACATATTAATGACGCACAAAATTCTTACTTTGTGTGTCACTTCTGTGTCAATAAACCTCCCTGGTGCTAGAGAGACGTAGGTGACTGGGCATTTTATGGGTTATAGGTCTGAAACGACTAGAGAATTATTTTTTTTCCTGTCAGGATTGCAAGCTTAGATCAGTTGTTTTCCACTTTCCTTAGATTTCGTTTGACTCAAACTGTGGAAGCTTTCTTCAAAAGTCCAGTTTAAATAATCATAATCTTGAGCAAAGAGAAGGGGTTCCAATGCGAAGTTGCAACACTGTCTCCTAGTAGGATACCAGGAGGACATGTCACTTCATTCTCTCCCAGCTGCCCCTGGTTTTATGTATTATTATTATTATTATTTTTTTTTATTCACATTTCCTGATGAAACCCTGCCAGACTGATACATCATGTGGTAACTCGGCCAAGTTCCTCTTGCACTGGGACCAAAGGGGAGCTGGCAGAATTGGTCAATAAYTGTACAGTATCTCTCCACTCCTCCTGGGGCGTGTGCTAGAAAATACCTTTGTTATCTTGTTAGACTGAAGGAGAGGTGTGAGCCTACAACCTTGTGACCCTTTCTCTTGTGCTCCTTTCTTTTTGCTTGTAGTTTTAGTATTCACCTTACTGCTTGCACATCTCATAGCATATGACTCCTTCTGTGGAAAGCTAATATATTAGGGCATATTAGGGCATATTAGGGCATGCTGGCTAAGATTACTAGACCCCTGGTTCATTTGGGAGAAAGATGTTACAAACTTTACTGTAGTCAATATATTTCTCAATTAAAAAAAAAAACAACCTGAAGGATCATTTTTGTCAGTGTAAGTGGAATGTGTATTAGTAACCCAAAATTCTTAATTGAATAAAAATATAAAATGAGGATTTATGCAGAGATTTAATGGACTTCTACAGGCTGCTCCAGTGGGATTTGTGTTTAATCTGATTTATAATCAAGTTGCTTTTTGATGTATAAATTTGATCTCTTCTCAATTTTTTTAAGGTATAATGGCAGGTTCAAACAGATCTGGAGATCTTAAGGATGCTCAGAAATCTATTCCTACTGGAACTATTTTGGCTATTGCAACTACATCTTTTATTTGTATCCTTTATGTTTTAACTAAATTTTCTTTCTGCTCTTGTTTATATTGCCACGGGCCAGTGTAGGTATTTCTAAGTCTTTTTGAGTTGTCTTAGTACTGAACCTAAACCAAAATTAGATCATATGTATGTATTTTTTTTTCTATTAATGCTTCAAATTCCAGGTAACAATTGATGGTTTTAGTTAAGTGACACATTGGCTTTTTGGTACCATGTTTCAAATAGCAGACTGCTTTGTTACCACACTTGATGTACCAAGCAATCATCCTAAAGCAAACGGCCACCTCACCAGAGACTGTTAAGCTTTCAATGCTTACAAGAAGCAAATGCAGAGCTCACAGAGAAAATAATGTTCTGCTGCATGAGCTGGTGACTTTCAATGTTTTGGAAGCCAATTGTAGAATAAGTGCTGTCATAGCAAAAACTAACCAAAATGCTCTAGTAGGAAAAGTTTAAAACAAGAGCTTGATTATTGAGGGGGTGAGTGTGCACATGAAAACTGTATATAATGAAACGTTTGCTTATTTATTTCTGCTTGCATATAGTGTAATCTTCCTTCAGTCTCAGCAATAGATCTCTCCTGCATAGTCCTGTTTGGTGCCTGTATAGAAGGTGTGATATTAAGAGACAAGTAAGTTGTCTTCGAGCACGGGTGCTCCTGGGCTGTGTTTCTCTGTGACTGTGTTTCAGTAGTGAGCTGTTTCAGAAGGAAATGTGTGGCAGCTGCACGAGCAGGAGAGCTGCTGCAGGAAGGCTCTAACACACAGTCAGGCTTATTTCTGATGCATCCATGACTAGCTTGGGGCTATTTTGGAAAGACCAAGATGCCTGTCAGTTTAGCTTTCACCCGTGCAATTGCTTAGAGGTGCATAAGACACAGCATGGAGTGTTACAGGTGAGCAGAATATAACGGGGGAAACATCTGCAGAGTCTCCAGATCTGGGTGACTTTGCCAGGCAAGCCGCTCCGGGCACCGTGGGAATGYGGGGGCTTCCGTCTCGCCTCCCTGCCAGGGCCGCCTTCTTTTTCCTGACAACCAAGGTAAGAGTTTGGATTACAGCAGTGTGATGGATGCAGTCTGAAAGCTGCTGCTGGAGAGGGCTCCCAGGCAATCCGTGGGGCTGGCAGGGGGGTCTTGCAGAGTAGAAGCAGAACCGGYGATATAAATACAATGAATAGACAGCAAAACAGTGAAAACCTGTCTTCCTGCCTAAACCAATGCAATAATTGGCAGGGGATCATCCGTACTTCCAAGCAGTGGGGCTGCATCAGCAGAATTTCCGAGTAATTTTTCCTAGTAGTAAGTGTGCTTGTTCAGATCGGTGCTGAAGAAGCACAAAAAGTGAATTTTGAATTACATAATAGCTCTGCATACATCTATGTAAGCTTGCATTTCTCTAAGTAACTTATTGGAGATTTGCTGGACAAACAGCTTCTCGCAAGCAGGCTGTGTTGGAGCAGGAGCCCTGCATCCCTTTTCTCTCCCTTTTACTGCTGCCTGTTCTTGCCTGGCTGAGATCCAGGATGCTAGTAAAATTTATGGACTTTGTGTTGTTTCACGCTGTCTTATTTTTGGTAGGGAATGTCATAATATGTGCCATGCAAGGAAAAAAGAAAAAAAAAAAAAAAGCTTGTCTTTCACTGTTTGAAGTCTTTCAGCTTTCAAGCTGTTCCTACATGTTTTAATAGCACACAAGGCACTGGAATTTTGCTGTGGAGTGAGGGCCCAGCTGTATAAGTGCTATCAGAGAGGCATGGCATGTCTCTCTCCTCCAAGTCAAAGGCTGTGTTTTTTCCTCCCTTCATCTACTGAGAAAAGCATATAGCTGTGCACACAAGCTTCGGGCACATACAAGATTTTTGAATAATTTTTTTTTAAAAGAGCCTTTTCATTGCTTTACCTGGAATAACCATAAAAGAATGTAAAACTGATCTCAAGAACAACCCCACTGGGATGCAGTACTATGAAAGCACCTTGTCCTGACTTCTCCTGCTGGCCCTTAGTCATTCTTCTACATTACATCAGGTGACACAATGGTTGGAGACATGTGGATAGCCTGGAACGACCGTATCTAGCAGCTTCTCTGTGTTTCCTTCTGTCAAAGTACCACCGTATTCAAAAGGAAAGGATAATCTTTTTATTTTTGTGGCTCTCCTGCTTTATTCTCCTGGGCTTACCTCTGTGACAGGCTTGTCCAGCAGCCCTTTGCAGCCTGCTTCCTAGTATTCACAAAGATCAGCAGAATCTGCACTGAGGTCTTTCGCCAGGGCCATGATCCTGTGAGGTCTGCCAAGATGCATGACACAAGTTACGAGGCACAAATTATCAAAAGTTCTCTTAAAAGCTTAATAAAGAGAAGCTGGTTTCCTGGAAAATCTTGTAGCGTGTGCTGTCATGTGGTGTTTATTGGTGAACAGCTCTGTAAACCAAAGGGTAGAGATGTGGGTGTTGATATTGTAGTAAAAGCTATTTTGGTACTCGGTGCTTTTATTAAATTCTATGAGTATTTTTTTTCCTCTTCCCTAAGGTTTGGAGAAGCAGTTAATGGAAACCTGGTGGTCGGTACGCTGGCCTGGCCTTCTCCGTGGGTCATTGTGATTGGCTCCTTCTTCTCCACGTGTGGTGCTGGTCTTCAGAGCCTCACTGGTGCTCCCCGCCTCTTGCAGGCCATCGCGAGGGACGGCATCGTCCCGTTTATTCAAGTGGGTTTTCGGTTCAGTACTTCCCATGTGTTCTGCATTTTGACAAAAAGGAGACGTTGTGTCTGTTTTCCCTGTAGAACTGCAAGAAAGGTTTGGCGCTCTGTCTCCATATGTGAAAAAATGGATCCAGTTATTGCAGGGCAAAGCCTGAACTGGTGTATTCTTTTGGAATTTTATTAACTTTATTCTTCYGTATCGGAGTTAGAGGTTCAAAACTGAAAATAAAGATAGTCATAAATTCCCCTGTAGGTGGAAATGTACAAGCTAGGAAACAGCTGGCAGCTGAACTTCTTGACTCAAGGCTGTGTTGACAGTTTGAGCTGAGTTGTTTTGATCTTGTTATGGGACTCCAAAAATACTTAACCTTTTGTGTCATAGAGCTGCAATTCAAATAAGAATTCATTTTGTAAGCTGAGGTGAAGAGAGAGGCAACAGTGTAATGACTCTTAACTTGAAGACTCCTCTGAAGTTTCTTTGCTTTTGCAATGAAGCTTGGAGTTTATTGAATGTCCGTCTCAAAACTATGAAGAGACAGTTACACAGCTCAGTGATAACCTATCAAAAGCWGGTTCAAGTATTCCCAGCTACTCAAAGTCCAGGTGTTCATATTTTGGGAACAGAATTAAGAGGCATTTCTCAGACTCAGCATATGCATGTGGACTTTAGACTTTGCTTGAACAGCCACTGCAGCATCTCTTTAATGTTGTATAGTAACTTTTTTATTTAAGCAAATATTTTTCATATTGGAAATGCATTTTCTTTTCCAACTTCATCTATGTTCTTCATGTAGATCCACTACTGCTCGTTCTAATAAATGACTACATTTGGTTCCAGTTAGAGTTGGTTCACAGTCTGCACGATGGTTTCACAACTGCATACTGAACAGCTTTCCATTCCTTTACCGTTTATTTGAACTAGGTATTTGGTCATGGAAAAGCAAATGGAGAGCCAACATGGGCCCTACTCCTCACTGCTGGTATCTGTGAGATAGGAATTCTGATAGCCTCCTTGGACAGTGTAGCACCAATTCTGTCAATGTAAGTATGGATCTGTTGTTTCACCTTATTTTAAGATAAATAATGTATTAACTAGGTAAATAATGCATTAATTATATATTTTTTTTCTTTGACATAATGCATGCTAGGTTTTGGTCCTTCTAATCTGAAAAAGCACTGCTTTGGATTAATGCTTCCTACAAGTTCATGGATAATAGATATTAACACTCATTTTTAAGTGTAGAATTTACACTTAGAAAAGTCATTAATACTTAAATGGCATTTAATGCTGCATGGAAAAAGCATCTAACATTCAGCCAACTTTAATCAATTAGTTTTTTTAAACTAATTTTATAGATGACAATTGCTTTCCCATGCTAGAATTTCTTCTCTTTTCAAAGAGTAGAAACTGAAAATTGTCTGATAAAAATTCATTTAGAATGAAGAGTATGGAGGGAGAAAAATAGTGYTATAAAAACTGATGGATAATAAATGGAAATTGCCTGTCGGCAGGTCCTGTAGGTTTCTTGATTGGGGCAACCTTCACTTCAGCTAGCTTCAGTCATGCATGGCATCAGCAGGAATGTGGGTTAAACTTAAAGCACATAGGGCTTTCTTTTTCTGAAATGGTAACTGGATATAATTTAGCAGTTTCTGTGAAGAAATCGGTGTGATACCCAAACAGGCAAGGGCTGTTGTGGTTTAGCAGTCTATCAACATGTGTGCATGTTAGGCATTTCACTACTGCATTTAGTGTCTGAATAGATTTAGCTTGAACTAGGCAGAAAATAAGATATATTGTGTCAAATGTCAAGGTTATTTGGTGATAATCAGTTGCTAGATTTTCTCCAAAATCTTCGAGAATTCCTGTTATTCTAGTACCGTGTTTTGAGATGGTTTAATATTCTAGAAACATTAACTTAACCCCAGTCTTGTGTTTTGTTGGCTCATGTGGTCCTTGTGTGAAAATTTCCATTCTCTTTATGGATTGCACTTGAGTTTTCCAATGCRAGTCTGTCTAGCTCATTTCCTATCTGAAAACTTTGTTTTTTCTGTTTCTTGACAGGTTTTTCCTTATGTGCTATATGTTTGTAAATCTGGCTTGTGCAGTGCAGACGCTCTTACGGACTCCCAACTGGAGACCTCGTTTCAAGTATTACCACTGGTAGGACATGTTCTTTTAAATTTTAAAAAACTGATTTTTAAATTTTAAAATTGATTTTTAAAATTTTAAAACTGATTTTTGCAGCCTTGATGTTGTTGCAGTTACAAAACCTCCTTTCTGACTTGAAAAAGTTAAAAGGTGGTTCATGTACTGAATACTTTAACAGCAACATTTACTTTCATGTGTTGGAATAGAATGGGGTAATAGCTTAGAAGGGGAAAATGCATGTAAGAGGCTGGGAAGGGGCTTGCAGGGTGACATTTAATTCTACTCATAAGCCTGGGATCTTCTGAATATAGGAGAATGAAGCTGAAATGTATTGATATTTGTCTATATTGTAATGATATTTGTATACAGAATTTATGATTTTTTTTATGAACTTTGATTTGACTTTCTTCCTTTTGAGTATTTAGGATTTGGTGTATAGAGAAAAAAAGCATATATATAAAAAGTCTCTAATATACATCAGTTAGCTCTTTATGTAGTTATATGATCACATCCTAATTTCTGAATTACTTTCAGCTCTGAGCTTTGCATGTGGTCTTTGGTAATTGAAGCAGACACTTGGAAAGTGGCTTGAGTTCAACCATCTCAATAAGACTGACCAAGTTCTTTAGTTTTATTGAATGTTTAATATGTGTGAATGCATATGTATATAGTGTGTGTGTATGTGTGTGTATGTAGTAATTCTGAGGACCTCAGACTATAATTATAGAGCATTTCATTGAAGAAAAAGATACAGTTGGCCTCAACTCTTATGTGATAAGGAAGAAGCAAATTAAAAGTTCAATAGAAGTTGAGTTTGCCTGTGCTCTTTCAGTATGGTGAAGGCCAGCTGTGATCTAGAAATGGGGACTAGTATGCAACTAGACGGAGTCTCAGCAATGTCCACTTGTGAGCTGGCCTTCCTCCTCCTGACAGAGAGGGCAAAACCAACATGTAACGTTAATCTGGAAATGCYTTTCTTACTGTTTTCGACTGCACTGCAGTTCTTTTTCTAAAAGCCTCTCCAAGATTTTTTCTCAGTATTTTCTTATCCTACTACTTGTGTGTTATTTTATTTTTGCATAAGTCTTCCTGTGTATGTTGAAAACATAATTCATAGGTCTAGCTTAATCTTGTGCATTGTTTGAGAAAATTTAAGCTTAAATTGTAAAGGATGGCAAGTGATGGAAACCTGTTTTGAAAATGGTTCTACTTGGAGGACACTCAGTAGAGTTTCAGAACTGACAAAAGTAGTAAATCTGTTATATCTAATTCAATTGTATTTCATGCGAGGGTTCAGAATGCAGCTCTTCACATACTGAAATTGGAATAATGTATTTTTAGTTACAGATTAGCTATAAAAATAGCTTTTAAAGGTAGGAGAGGACTTTCTGGGAGTTGTCTTAAATAAGAAAGTGACTTTGTAGAATATTTGCATGCATATTTAAAAAATGGAAAAAAATGGTTTCTTTTAGGACCCTTTCATTCCTGGGGATGAGTTTATGTCTTGCCTTGATGTTCATTTGCTCTTGGTACTATGCTTTGGTTGCCATGCTAATCGCAGGATGTATTTACAAATACATAGAATATAGAGGGTAAGACCACATATCTTATTTTTATATTTAATATCTTTAATATTGAGCAAAAAGTGTTTTTATGTAAAATAGATGCAATTGAAGTAATAGAAATAAGTACTTTCTGCAAGAAGGTAAGATCCAGTCACTGCTTTTAAGGATTATATGCTTGTGGGACCTTGATTTCRATAGAAGTTCTGTTCCACAATCCCCCAAAGCCCTAACTAATCAAAATAACAATAAGGCTGGAAAATCTTACCTGAACACCGGGTCTTGTGTCAGRTTTTGGACTATAAAGTGTGTGGTGTGTGTAAGTGTCTTTTTAATATATATTAATATATTTTTTTAGTAAGACTTTAGTTTTCAGAAACATTCTACCTTTATGTTAGGAAGAAACTATTACAAAGCTTTACTTAATACCRTGTGCCAAACACTAAAACCTCACTTTTGCATGGCGTTTTGCTTTCTTTTAGCTTAAGCCATAATGAATGAGCTAGAGAACCCACTGAACATGCTTTTTTTTTTTTTTTTCTGCAAGTCACATGATCTTTAAGTTGCAAAATACTCTTTGTATGTATTGTTAAATGCATATAACACATGAATCACACTTAAAAGAAATGCCCTGAAGTAGGAGACTCTACATGGTCAGTTCATCAGTAAGAACATTTAGAGGTGATTTTGATTAAGAGAATATATACCATGCCCAATGCTAAAATTACTGTAGTTAAAAAAAATAAAATAAATTAAAATAAAATGTAAACTAAGAGCAAGAGATTGAAGATAAGCAAGCTATTCAGATAAATAATTAAGCACAGTTCCAATTCCATGCTTAAACTGTAAACGTTATACTGCAAACTGCTTCACGCTGTGGATTCATCATCGCTTAATATCTCCATCTGCAGATGAGGTGCTTTTCTAGATTTTATTTATTTATTTTTAATATAGCTGCAATTGCTGGTTTCAGTGCAAGGAAAGTCTCTTGCCTGTTTTAGTGAGAAAGTCTAAACACCTGATACAATTCTGGTTATGTGTATATATGTAGGAACGCACATGTACATATAACTTGGCACACTGGATGTTGGAGCTTGGCCATYGCATCTCCCCTTGAAAACATAGGCAGAACTTCAAGCTTAGGAGCTTTGGCTAAGCACAAAAAAGAAGTAAAACTCTTAAAGATGCTGCCTTCAAAAAATCTCAAATTTTATTTTAATTTTCCATGACTAAATATGACTGCATCTGTTGGTGGCTGTTTTAATAACCACCTTATTCTTGAACTTTGGAATGCAGTTGGGCTTGTTTAGTGGGAATTCTGAAAGAGGGCTAAAGGTAACAAAGCTTGATCAAAATTAAGGTCAGGAAACGAGCGAGGGTGTTGGGAAGGAAGGGCGACTGGAAGGTGGAAAGGAATGAGGGAGAGACGGAGCAGGCAGAAGGTGGAGGGAGAGATGGGGAAGACCAGCTTAAAGTAACAYCCTTTAGAAGAAAGAAAAAGAAAACCCAGAAAAATGTCTGCAACCTGTGTCCAACTATTCTCTATTATGACTGGCCACCTACTACATAACATAACCTTGCACTGGGAGAAAGGGGTGAGTGTAGAAAGACTCAAGGCAGTCAAGAGGGAAACAGTAAAGCTTTGGGGGTGCACAGGGGAGAAGCTGCCAAGAAAAGGAAGTCAAGAATTGTATAATGGTGAGGTAGGAAGGCACAACAAAAAGGTCCAGAGAAAGTCAATGTTTGTTATGGAACGTGAATAAAATAGAACAGAAATACTAAGTCCTTCTCAAAAGGAACCGAGACGGTTTCAGGTTAGTCAGCCTTCATCTGCAGTTCACACGGAAGCAGAGCTGTTTTCAAAGCAGTCACATGAAGTGTCCATTACTGACAAGGACAAGAAAGTGTGTGCGATTAGTTGGAACAAAATGCCAGTGTTAACGGGATCTCTTTCCTCGCACTTCCCAAGAGCGGAAAAGGAGTGGGGCGATGGGATCCGAGGCCTGTCTCTGAATGCAGCTCGCTACGCTTTGCTTCGCGTTGAGGACGGGCCTCCGCACACCAAGAACTGGAGGTAAGAGCTCTAGGTGGCCAAGTTCACACCATAGTAAGAGGATGTGAATCTGCTGGAAGAGTCAATAGCTACGATGGTTTTTTTCATTAAAATAACATGGCGACTTGGGCACAGCCAGAATGTGGTTGCAATTTTACCATTTTATTGCAATGTTGCCTGATTTCAGCCAGCAGCTTTGAAAGGATGGTGTCAGACTTCTAGGGGCAAATCAACTGTAACTCAAAAGCAGGTGGTGATGACTGTTTTCTAAAATGGAGAACTTTAATGTTTGATTATTTATAGCTTTTTGGACTCACGGCAGCAGTGATAAGGGAGTCTTTCTGTCCTCCTGAAAATACAGAAGGACAAAAGCAAAAGCCAGTACTTGGGAGACACTCATCCATTGCAGTAGTATGGGCTGAGGGGCAATTCTGGTGAGAAAGACCTGTGGTTCCTGATGGATACCAAGCCCTCAGTGTGCCCTGCAGTGCCAAGGGCTGCTGGCACATTGGTCTGTGTCCACAGAAGCACAGGCAATATATTGAAGAAAGTTRGAACAAAGCACTGTTGCTATTGCAAATTAAGTACTTGATTCAGTGGCAAAAATTCAACTGTCAAGCAAAGGTTTCATGTGTTACTACTTTTTTTTTCCTCCCTCATTTTTCCTGCTTTATGTGTAAGCAAATGCAGAAGTAGGTAGATATATAGGTGTGTTGGGTTTTCTGTTTTGTGTTTTGCAGGCCTCARGTCTTGGTCTTGTTAAATCTGGATTCCGAACAGTTAGTAAAACATCCTAGATTGCTTTCTTTCACCTCTCAGTTGAAGGCTGGTAAAGGGTTGACTATAGTGGGATCTGTTCTTCAGGGAATCTACTTGGATAAATGTGTGGAAACCCAGAAAGCTGAAGAGGTATGTAAAAACTTACAGCTTAGAAATAAATTTTATTTTCATTGATCTTTAAATATTAAATCCAGATACCTGATGTTTTGAAATGGAACAGACTGCTTTGAAGCAGGGAATAAGACCCAAACTTTGACTATCAACACAGTCAAGGATTATATTTACATCTATAAAACAAACTGCTGTGCTGCAGTAAAAAGTCTTATGAAATGTTCCAGTAACATGAAACATAAAGATATTTTTCACTGTGCTCCCAGTCATATTAGTCTTCAAAAAGCTAAATGATGGTTTATTATTTTGTGTTAAATGGTCTTTGAGGCAGTTTGTTAATTTAACAAATCCAGATCTTTGTYGTGAATTCATTCTCTGGATATGTACTTAATGGTTCCTGTGTTGCTGTAGCAATGGGTGCTAGAGCCAGGATTGGGAGCAGTCTTTCCTTGAATCCTAGTCTGTTGTCTGAATGGTAAAAAGCCTCCTTGAGGTTCTCAGGCTTGATATTTCTTCTTTCAATTTGCCCAGTATACCTAGAGATGGCAGAATAAAGTAGAAAAAAAAACATTCTAAGTGTTCATATAATACGAGATGGCATCTAATTGTATAACAAATACAAMTGCATTTAATCTTTCTCCTGTTAACTTGAATTTACAACTGGGTTTACGTAGTAGTGAGCTTGTGGGAAGCCATGACCAAGTTCAAACTCAGAGCTTGAACTTTCAATGTAAGATAAGTTCTTATTTTTGTTCTGTCTTAAATGACTTGTGGGGTTTTTTTGTGTGTTTTTTTTTTCAAGTTATTTATTTATTTATTTATTTATTTATTTACTCCGGTATAGAGATAGCTCTTTAATAGACAACTAAACTCGCTTTTCTTTGGAAGGTGTCCTTCCATCTTTCCAGAGCAGTGACGCTTTGGCAGGGAGTAGCGGGTCGGCCCTTGCAGGTTGTCGATGGGACTTGAAGTGTTGTGCTTAGCTCCGTGGCGCCGTCGGGCTGAGGCTGGAGAGTCACCTCACTCTGCCTGGCGCTGTCCCCCTTGCCCAGCTCCCAGTCACTGGCAAGACCCTTAGCACCATGTGGCAGGGCCGGGAGCCCTTGTGACTGTGATCTGGCCATAAACCTGAGGGGAAAATGTAGGGAGGAAGGGGCCAAGCTCTTCTCAGTGGTGGCCACTGACARGGCAAGGGGCAATGGGTGTAAGTTGAAACCCAGGCAGTTCCCTCTGCATGTGAGGAGGAACTTCTTCAGTGTGAACGTGCCAGAGCCCTGGCACAGGCTGCCCAGGGAGGCTGTGGAGTCTCCTTCTCTGGAGATCTTCCAAACCCGCCTGGATGCCGCCCTGTGCCCCGTGCTCTGGGTGTCCCTGCTGGAGCAGGGGGTTGGACTAGATGATCTCTAGAGGTCCCTTCCAACCTCAACCACTCTGTGATTATTCTGTGATAAAAAGSGAGCAGGAGCTGGGAGGGCTGCTAAGAGGAGCCCGTCACAGCAGACCACCTGTTTGCAAATAACTTGCCACGGATGAGCGTGGGCGAAAGGAGCTGCCCCTCCAGAAACTGGAAACGCGCTTCAGTGTTGATCGTGTTTCAGTCCGCAGYGTCCTCTGCCTTTCTGATGTAGCCACGGCCATTCTGTGCACGTAGTGTTACTGTTTTCTCTCTARCTGAGCGTTAGTTTGAGTCTGAAAAATCCCATCCTTTCAATGAGTCACGTGGGAGGGAGTTCAGCATGGTAGCAGGCGAGGGGAAAGCACCAAATTTCTAGCCTGTTTCTTTTAAAATAATAATAATAAAAAAGTATTAAAGGTATTTAGAAATTCAGAGTATTAAAGGTATTTAGAAATTCAGAGGGAGAATTTTCAAATCATGCAATGAAAGTGAGAAATGCCAAAACTGGTGTTTCCTATTACCCCTCAAAATCAACAATAAAAAGAAAGTATTAAATTACTGTAATAAAACAAACACATAAACCAATATCTTTTTTGCTTGTATTTATTCAAGACATTCATCCTATTGTTCAGTGATTCTAATAAACATCTGCAAACCTTACTTTGCAGTGCAATGGGATTTAATTGAGAATTATCCTATAAATATCAAAATTGGTTTAGGAGCTTTTGCCTCAAGTCCTTCAAAAGTCCTTGCCCCCACTTCTTGGAGTTGAAAGAGGAGGGGAAATTGAAGGCCAATTTCCAGCAAATATTGTCATTACACAAGGAGGTGCTGGATCAGTCAGCAAGGCTCTAGCTATGCCTGCCCTCAAGCAGTGCTGCTTTATTTATCTTTGTCAACGCCAGCTTATTTGTATCATGTTCATCCTTCTCTGGGAAGAAAGGGCTGCCTATCTAATGCGATTAAAAACCTACTGTGTGGGTTCTGAGCACTCTGATGAAAAAAAATAAGTATATGTCTGTGGACTTGGTGCTTCCTTGATGTTGGTTACGTGTTGTATTTAATGCTTTGCTGGTATTTAGTGCTGCTCTTCCCCGTGATGGTTATCATGAGTGCTGACTGTATTTGTCCACGTGTCATCTTCCTTTCCGACAGAATGTTAAAGCTTTAATGGGAATAGAAAAAACAAAAGGCTTTTGCCAGATTGTGGTTTCTCCAAGTTGCAGAGATGGCATATCCCATTTGATTCAATCGGCTGGCCTAGGGGGGATGAAGCACAACACAGTCCTCATGGCGTGGCCACAGTCRTGGAAGCAGACAGAAAACTATTTCTCTTGGAAGAATTTTGTTGGTATGTATGTGTTGGCGCTCTTGGGTGATTGCAGGGCAGCTGTGTAACTAATGGATTTGCTATGTCAGATGTAGGTGATAGCGAACAACCATTTTATTTTTTCTGCTTCATGTGTCACTTGCCTGATTTCTTATGGAAAAGATTTTTTCGGCCCAGGATTTTTTTTTTTTGTGGCTCTCTAACCTGTCTGGTCTTTTAACATCTGGAGTGTTTCATGTCAAGGCATCTACACGGGTCATTACTCCTTTCTAGGACTTCGGTTCTGCAGTTTTGATCTGGTTTGGGAGCACCTCAGTTCATCTAAACTATTCTCTCATCCTGCAGAAACAAAATTAAGCCACCATCTGGTTTTGTTAGTTTTCCCTCCAAATATTTTGGGTTTCTATAAAAAGCTGCAGCTATTACAAGCTAAACAACATGAAGCTGGTAATGCCACTTGTAATTTAACTCTCTTCCCCTCGTACTGGGCTCTGTAATCTCGTGTTGCTCTAAAACTACAAATTTTCTTTAGAAAGATGCCTGTTTCTGATGAGGGTGTGATGTTGTCCCCCTCCCTCTCACCTCCTTTCACCTTCCTCCAAATCTTTTGAAGAATGTAAATCATTTCTTTGGTAGYTGATTATAATACTTAAGTGTTTTCTCACAATTTCTTTCCCAGCGTGGGGGGTAATTGCTGAGGTTACTCTGTCTTTCACTTGACTTTCTCTGGGAAATTTGGAACAATAATTTCATTTGAAACTATGGAGTATTCAAAGATTATTGCAAAATAAGCATTAGTGAGCTGGTGGTCATTTTAGAAGTGTTGTAGGCATAAGCTACTTAAACACTTAGGAACAATAGATTTATCCSTAGCTTTAAATACTGCATCTAGCTTTATACATTGTAGAAATATCACTTGTCTTTTTTTCTGGATGCAGAATAAAACTGTTTATTGTGTATAATATTCTCTTCTCTATTCTAATGCCCCAAATGCTGGCATTACATAATTGCTGAGCAATCCTCTATTTATAATCTGTACAGGCCACACTAGTTTCCTTAATGTGTCTAGCTCCCCCCTACTTCCTGTCATCTTATTGTCATCTAATTTTATTGTTCCTGTTTGTTTAAAAAGCATCTTTCTGTTCAACTTCAACTCTTACTTTTCTTGTTCTCCTAAGCAGATTAGTCATTAAGCCCTAGACGTCCCTTTTGCACCAAGGCAGAAACTCTGAGGATTTGAGCTTTTAAACCCTTCTTATTACTATCTTTTATCAAACCACYGACTGAAATCCAGAAGCTCTTGATCTAATGTCTTGTTTCCTCTGGCAGACACTGTACGAGAAACAACAGCAGCTCAGCAAGCTCTGCTGGTTGCTAAAAACATYGACTTGTTTCCAACAAACCACGAACGTTTCACGGATGGGAACATCGACGTGTGGTGGATTGTTCACGACGGGGGCATGCTGATGTTGCTGCCTTTTCTTCTTCGACAGCACAAGGCAAGGACAGCAAAGTGCCTGGGACTTCATTTACTTGAACTAATAATTGAAAGCAGTTTTCGTGTTGATAGAATTTTATATGGTGAGCAGCAATTGTGTTCAGTTGCTAAATCTCTCGTAGGTTTGGAGGAAATGCAAAATGCGCATATTCACCGTCGCTCAAATGGATGATAACAGCATTCAAATGAAGAAGGATCTACAGATGTTCTTGTATCACCTTCGCCTGAATGCTGAAGTGGAAGTTGTTGAAATGGTAGGTAACTGCATTTGAGACTAGATTTGGGAAACTGGATCAGGCTACAGTCTTTTCTCTTTGGACTTACGTTACTAGGTTCAAAAGGATAAATGCAGTTTCCCAAATACACCGACAAAATGGTTTTAAGAGCAACGTTTATTTCTGACTGTGTCACAGTGCTAATGTTCAGGGCAGTAGATTTAATAGGATGTTGGGTGGTTTTCAGCAGTACTTGAGTTATTGATCTTTATGAGGATTAGTCCATGGAGTAATTCCCATGCGGTTTTAGGGATTCCTTAATCTGGAGATGCTCAAACTGAAGTTGGAGAGGGGGACATGTTCAGTTCTAGTCCCTTCTCATGCTGGATAACATGGGATTACTAGATGTAGAAGAAACAACCTTTCATTTCAGGGGCCTGCCTGCTTAAAAAAAAAAATCATTCAGGAAGGAAAAGGCTTGACTTTTATTTTCTTGCTATGTCGCCTACCTTGACATTGCCACTCCCTTGGCACTGAACGGCAGGAAAGCAGCCACAGCTTCTGCTGTTCCAGATAAAGCCAAAAATGAAAAGAGACCTTCYACAGTACCATTTTTATAGGTATCCATCATCACCTTGGGAGTCGTATAGTGCATAGAAGGATCCTTTGGAGTAGCCTCTGAGATTGCATGCAAACAGTGAGCGAACACTATTCCCCAGCTTTTCCTTCAGGTCTTACAAAAAGACAAACATTAGGACGCTAAAGCTGTGTAGAGTTGTTCTCCTATTTAGAATCTCTGACTTAATTTTCCTTTTTTTGGATAGAATTGTATGCCATGTAAATTGTTCTTGCAATAACAAGAGGAAAGAGAAATGACAGCAATGCTGTGCAATCAAGTCACAGGTTTAATAAGTTAAACATTAGTGAATTCTTTAGTTATAATTTATCCAGGAGTGTTTCGGTCACTTGTAACTTACAGTACCCCTATTCCAGAYAGAATAAGTTACAACTTCCAACTCCATGGGTTTGGTACCTCATCTATCTTCAGATAAGACTGAAGGATATGACCTTATTTAAAAAAACATGGTGTTCGGTTCCGAACAACGTATCTTTTAGAAGATGTATCTCCCTCTGTTTTCTAGTTCTGGTTTATCTGGAAACTCGATCCTCATTAGTGAAAGTTTATTTGCATCCGTCCTGTTCCATATTGTGGCGAAGTGAATTTTACAGCTTTTTGTGAACTAGTCTAAGCTGCTAAAAAGAGGGTTAGTGGTACCCCAGGTCCCTTTGGTAGTGAAGGGACAATTTCCTTTCTGGCTCTCACAAGTTGACCAGTGTGATATCCAAAGGCAGACTAGGCACCTTATTACTGCTCCTTCCAAAGTGGGATGATGAAGAGCCTGAGTTTGGTTCCTTCCAGAACTCGAAAAGCTTATGAGCCATGTGACTTCTCAGATTTATTGTGCTCATTGGGCATAAAGCAAGAGAAGAATCTCTTATGTGCAAGGCATTTCTGGCAGTTTGTCACTGTTTTTAAAACATACATAGGTGAGAGAAGATGGTCAGAGTGCCMCAAGAGAGATCCAGGCTTGGTTGGGTTGTAAGGCAGAAGTCAGTTTAGGAAGTGCAGTTGATGCKTACGTGGAGGGTGTTTATCCCTGAGAATCTTCCAAAAGACAGAGGAACTGAGCGCCATTGACAGCATAGATGACTCCTGTAGCTGGCTACCTCTGTATTTTAGCTTTTACTATTTAGGTGAGAATATAAGCAGGAAGTTCTTCATAATTGCTGCTGTTGGTGAAATCATTATTTTATCGCTCTCGACTCTTCTAAAGACACAACTGTGCACGTGCCCCGGAGCCAGCAACGCAGACACACAAAGGCCTCTGTCCCTTTCCCATTTCTATATCTGCTTTGGAACAGACCAAAGACAAGTTCAGCCCTGGTACCTCACGCTTAACTGATACCGCGTCTAAGCTGGTAGAGTAGCAGASTGCTCTTTGAAGAGGAAGGCTTAAATAGGCTGAAGACCAAAATGATTAGTCAGATATAGGCTTGGGATGACTCTGATGCCATAAATGAATGCAGACTGAGTGAATGGAGGRGAGCACTGTCTAATTGCTGTTACAGTTTGTCTAATGGCTTCTGATGTTTCTAATACTAATCACTTTTGCAGTTTGAAAATGATATTTCTGCATTCACGTATGAGAAGACACTTGTGATGGAGCAGCGATCTCAGATGTTAAAACAGATGCAACTATCAAAGAATGAAAGGGAAAGAGAGGTAAGGACTTCATAATGGTGTTTTGTGAAAAATCAGAAAATAGTACTCCTTGGTGTCTCAAAATTTCTAGCTACTTCCTAAAAATCTTTTAAACAACATCCTATGCTACTTTCTCTACATTTGTTTTAATTTACTAGGTCACACAATGCACATTTCTTTCTTTGTGAATGAACACTTAAACCTAGAACATACAAAGTTGTAGGACTTTTTCTTGTTGATGCTTTTGTCTACTGGTAATTGTACCTCATTTAATGCCAAAGCCCTTTTGATGTTTAATCCTAGTTGTACAGTTTCTTTTGGTTTTATCCCTACTTTAGTCTTTTTTGATTTTTGTAGGACTTTTTAAAGACTCTATGCAGTACTTCTATAACAGAGTTCTGCTCTACACTCTCCTTCCTTTCTTGGCTGTCACGTAGTTGTCTTTTGATCTTAGCATACTAAGAATCACCTTTCTTGCTTACTTTATTGTTCCTAATTTTTCCTTTTTTTCCCCTGATTTCTTTTTTGTAGCCCAAAGACACTGTAAGGTTTTGTAGTCCACAGGGTAGAATTTATTTTTCTCCACTGAAACGTATTTCTTCTCTCTCAGTTGGGATGCTCTTCAAGAGTGTTGGTTGGAAACCAACCATTCCTTTCTTCCTTTCTTTTGAATCAGAGTTTTGCTTAATTGCTTTTCTCTGAATGTAACCATCACTATTGCAGCTTTGACTTGCTCCTTCCTACCAGCCAAGATGAAATCTAAGGTGTCTAAAACATAATTCACATTATGATGGAGGAAAAAAAAAAAAAATCATTTGACCTGAAATCACCGGATCTCTTTTCTTGTACACTCTTCTGCCCAAATAAAGGGCAATATCCACTTCTTCCCTCTAACTTAGCTTATTTAATTTCCCTTATTCTTTTCTGCTTTCTTCAGAAAATGTTGACAAATTAGGCTTCTTACTTTCTTTTGAACTTCAAATAAAATATGTACTGAGTTTGCTATGCATCTCTTAAATAAAAAAAAATCTTCTCATTCTTTGAGAACTGTTTCATGATACCATCTAGCCCTGCCAGTTTTATGATAACATCTAACACTTTGTTCTCCCTGGTACCAYAGTGTAAACTGTTACTGCTTTTGTTTGCATTCTCTGGATCCCTCTGTCTACCTCTCTCCAGATGTTTGGAGACAACTCTCATGTTCCAACTCCTGCTTCTTCTCTAAGGGTGGTTATAACTTTGTTCTTTYCTAGTACCACCTTTTTACAAAAGTAGTGTCTTAATCTCACTTGTGTGCTTGTCCCTCTTCAAGCCACCAAGGGAGCACAAACTTCTGTATGAAAGAGGCTATGGGCAGACTAAAGAGTGGGATTTGGAAAACAGGGAATCCTGCTGCTTTTAGCTGGTGGTATTTTGGCTGGGAAGTCAAATCTTCTAGTGAGTTAACTACCTATCTGCAAGTTTCTCCTTTGACATTAAGTAGTGGAAGGACATGTAATATTAGAAGGACTTTTTATATTTGATTTTACTTGTTTCTCTCTGCGCTTGCAGCAAATGGTAGGATTCCTGCAGAACCGTTTTAGTATATTTACAATATACTAAATATATTAAAAATACATAAATATTAAATAAAATTTAATATTTTAGTATATTTATGTATTTACTGTATACAGCAGAATTAAATAAAATCCCTTTGCACATGTGCGTTGTGCATGGGCTTTCTTCTTGGTCTAATTAAAGCACTGATCTTTTTTATTTAAAAAAAAAAAAATTAACTCAATCTAGTTAACTACCTGCCTTTCTAGAGGTTATTCAGAAGGAGTTATTAACCATTCTCTTTCCTTCAATGTTCCTTCAGTTTTGCAGTGTATAGTCAAGACTTACACTCCCTGGAAATTATATTTTTCTCAAGTCTTTGGCCTAATTTTTTTTCCTAGGTATTTTTGCTACTTGTTTGATTGCGGTAATTTGCTGTCCTAGGTGTCCAATGGTTGCAGACAGCATTTAATTATTCCATTGCTTTATATTTAGTACTAACAGATTCACAAAAGCAGTGACAGACTAGCAAAACAGGCAGTAAGATTCAAAATTGGAGTTAATTCTTCAAATTGGTTTGTGTAGTGTTGGTTCCTGTTATCAACAGAGAATAAGCTGGAAAAGTTTCTGGAAATGAAGAGCTYGGTAAGAACTCCAGTGATAGAACATGATGAGGACTGAGCGAAAGTGGGGGAAGACCCTTGACTCTTCTGCTCAGGTGCAGATGGAAATTTTGAAAGCATCACAGATGGAGAACGAGAATTCTCTAAAGTCTGTCTAGTCCCACCATTTCTGGAAGATAAGGAAGCTGCTCTTCAAGGATACGGTAGCATGTTGGCTCTCATTCATCATCAGAGGAAAGGGAGGAATAGTCAAGCCATCTTCACTCCTTGTGCTGAGACYTGTCCTGCATTTTGTGCAAAACAAATTAGTAACTTCTGAGGGAATTTGGAATTTTTTTTCACATGCACCTGCCATAACCAAAATCAGTTTTTTCTCCACTTTTAAATAATTGACCTGTTTTTGTTTTAGTTAGAAGCCCCAAGTTCACATTTTTTAAGAAATACCTTAATGCACCAGGGATGCAGTATATCACTATATATATATGTATGTCAGTAAACCTTTGTCAAAAGTAACCAGACTTACAAAAACCCTTGACACCAAATGTTATCCATTAAATAAGACAGTGTTGATTTTGAATAACACAATGTTCTCCTCTTTTCTGTAGACTGTTTTTGTCACTGGTAACCTTTTTATCCCAGATTCAGAGCATCACTGATGAGTCTCGAGGCTCAATCAGAAGGAAAAGCTACTCTAGTCCGCAGTCCCTTGGCCAGGATGTGCAGGCACTGCTGCCTAATGATTATGCAGAGGAGGAGGTAGTTGAACATAGTACTGACCAGATCTTTTATTTTTCACTGTAACACTTGAAGTGCCCCCATTAGAAAATGAACCATGGAACAACAACCTCTTTTGTGCATTTTTATTATGAAGCCATCCTTAATCTTGAATTTTAGAATGCCCTAAATTAATGAGTTTATCACACAAACTTTTTTGTTCTGAAYTGTTTCAGTAGCATGAATTACATCCTAATTTCCCTCAGACCCAGTATTTCTATAAGAGAAATACRTGGGTTCTTGGAGCCTGCCTATTTTCAGCATCACTCTCTAACCTGAAGGGTTAGAAGCAAAGATGCTTTCCTTGTTTCTTAATGTTTTTAATAGTAAGTGTTTGGTTGAAAGCAGATTTTTATGCTTTCACAGAGCACCTCCTTAGTGTTCCTGTACCGAAGAACTGAAGGTTCTCAGACTGCATTGATATGTAAGGATTTATTTTTTAAGTAAGAGAAGAACAACTCTCATGTTCCAACTCTTGATCCTTCTCTAAGGGTGGTTATAACTTTGTTCCTTCCTAATAGCACTTTTTTACAATTTTTTTTACAATTTCTTTTTTCTTTTTCTTTTTTTACTTCTGAAAAAGGCATTTTTACCCCATAAGTGCCACTATTTTCTCTTGCACTGTGAGCTGCAAAGGGAACAGACACACATAACCTTTAGTGTGCACTTCAAGTGTTGCTCCTCTCTAAAAATGTGTGTTTTAGTTTGTAGAAACACTGAATTCTCTTGTGCTTCCCCTCCCTTAGGAAGTAGGACAGGAATGTGGTGTTGTCCATGTAATTTGTGCTATTGTGGTAGCAAATTAACAAAAAATGTGTTCATTGTTTTGCGTTTTTTTTTAAGCGTGTGCTGTAGATCTAGAGTTTCTCTTGGCCTTGTTGTCTTTTCAGAAATGGAGATCTTTCTGTAAGGCAYGTGGACTGAATTTACCTTCTAGTTGCTAGTTGGAAGTTTGAGCTCGTGGGCTGCTGCTGTTCAATGTGCCTAGAGGCTGCTGTGGCTGCCAGCTGCTCCCTGTCTCATAGTAGCTGCTGCATTCGTAGTAATTTGGAGCTCTGGGTCTTGTTGAATAATTACGTGTGGCAGACCAAAATGTTATAAAAGTGACCAATAAATAGTGCTCTGCATTCAGGAACTGATGACAGGACAAAGTGCCGGAGGTGAGGAAGGGGGGTGGGAGCTGAGAACTGACCTGCTGTTTAAAAGCCCTCAACTTCAATCTTTTGGGGTGAGAGCATCACAGGCMGTGATATAAAAAACACACGGTGAACTCTGGGATTTGAGAATCCTCARTGTTTGCTTAGGGACAAGAAAATTGAGAAAAATGCACAGGTCCGTAGGCAGCTAAAAACAGCCCCAGTTCCTGTAGGGCCTGGGAAATGCGCGAGTGTTGAGGAAACACAAGGAGCTGCTTCAGTTCTGTTCCTGCTTTTGTGTGGCAGCGAAATCCAGCCCTCGGAGGCACCGTGTGTACGGAGGGATGTGACCCTCTCTCCTCCTGTGGATGCGAATGGGTTCCTATGGGGGCTAGGGAAATGGGTTAATGTTGTGATTTAATAAACCTCCCTGCAGACACTACATAACCACCCGCCAAATGTATCCAAAACCCCCCACAATTACTCATTCCCTTTACAGTTAGTGATGGGATGGTAAGGTATTGTTTGGTGCTGTTTATTTCTCTTGAAAATAATAAAAGATATAAGCATAGTATCAAGAGGGAAAGTTGTTTTTTAAGGAAAAAAAAATACTCCTTTCTTTCCTCAAGAGGAACAAGGGGAGTGGTGAATGGCAAGCCCAGAAGTGATTATGCAGCTGGGAACAATAATATATATATTTTTTTTTTTCTGAAAAGTGTGGTTTGTTGAATTCTTGCTATTAGAAGAGAGGAAAGGAAGTCTTTCCTCTGGAAAAAACTCTCTGGAAATGGAAGGCTTTATGGTGAGGCTGTGGCTGGCTTTGTTACCCAGTCTGCATTTGGATGCAGAAACAGCCTCCGTTGMAGAGGGAGCAAGAAAGCCAGAGCAAGCTCTGACCCTGGCACGTGAACCCTTCCAGTGATGGTACTTACACCAGTGTCAGAGCCAAGTGATAAACAGTGTGACTGCTGGAAAACCTGGGGAAAAATGAGCAAAGGCTTTTGTTTGCTCCTCGTCATAAGCTCCTGGTGTTGAGAACTCACCTCGGATTGCATTCGGCCTCACGTTAGCTTCTTAAGAAAACAATGTCCTATTCCAGATCTAATTCTGCAAATATAAGCTATTAACTCCATATACACAAGCGGTTTCACATCACATCAGAACCAAAACCGTCTGGTATTTGTTCCCAAAATAAAGTATTTTTTCTTCCATTTTCTTTTGTGTCACTGCAGTGAAATTGCATTTGAGGATGATAATTTCTGATCTGCAAACCCTCTTAGGGTTGAATGTTGGGTCTTTTGTTTCTCTCCCCTCTGGCCAGGCTCAGTTAATCCACGACAGAAACACCGCGTCCCACTCGGCTCCCACCGTGAAAGCCAACGTGGCTGCTGCGGCCCCGGAAAAAGTGCAAATGACCTGGACTAAAGAAAAGTTTGTAGCTGAAAAACATAAAAACAAAGAAACAAATCTGTCTGGTTTTAAAGATATTTTCAACATGAAACCGTAAGTATCCAGCCGTGTGGTGGTTGTGGGTTTTTTTGCAAATTGGGGCTTTGGTTTGTGGGGTTTTGGTTATTTAAAGCACAGCAGAAACATGATCTTTCTGTGCACTTAATGCTGTCCTTGTAAGGACTTAACAGCACCACTACCCTGAGGCCATTTAGTGGATAAGAGCTGCTAAATATACCTCTTAGCAGGACCATATTCCTATGGCCAAAACTGCCATGTGTATTCCTCTGACTGTCCTAAACCCACGAGTGAAATTTCATCTGTAGGTGACCAGCGTGCGTGTCTGTGCTTCATGTCTTCCATCCTCCCATATTGTGGGCAGTGCCCTAAGCCAGGGAGCAATARGGAGAAGGCAGCAAAATGCCAACCCTGTTGGGCTGGAAGGCAAGTCTGTGCCCAGCTTGATGTCATGGACACACAGAATCCCAGAATGGTTGAGGTTGGAAGGCACCCCTAGAGATCCTCTTGTCCAACCCCTCCTGCTCCAGCAGGGACACCCAGAGCACGGGGCACAGGGCGGCATCCAGGCAGGTTTGGAAGACCTCCAGAGAAGGAGACTCCACAGCCTCCCTGGGCAGCCTGTGCCAGGGCTCTCTCACCCTCATACGACTGGAATGACAGGAGGACATCAGCTGGTTTCCTCCTGTGCACCTTGTAGCATGCACACAGATACACAGTTCTCCTGAGTGCAGGAAGATGGAGCTCAAAGCGTGGCTGAGGACTCAGCTGCCTGTCCCCAAAGCAAAATTGTGGATGGCAGCAAAGATCTGGCATCTTACACCACRTGAATCCTAAAACAGACAGGGCTTGCAGACAGCAGACACAAGATTTTTAACAAAGTACATTCAGAGTTCAATTTCGGAGGGAGGAGGAATGCAAATTGGTTCTACCTGCTTTGTTTAGAAACCAAACAAACCAAACAGTTGCCTTCTACAAACTCCAGGCATCATCTCGATCACCCTGTTAGAGCACAACTTTGGGTTGGGCTGCATGGTTATGTCTGGGAAACGCTTCCTATTGCTGCGGTATCAGGATCATGCGAGGTGCTGGGCTGCTCCAGATGTTATTTTTRAACAATCGTAAATGAACAGGGAGTGGAAATTGCAGTTCAAACATGGTATGTTTGTGCAATGTAGTAATAATATTGCTGCATGAAAAATGTGCCTTATAGCATAAAAATCACTTCATACATGTTTGTTTCTCTTCCATGTAGAGAATGGGGAAATCTGTAAGTCTGTGTTTTATTTTCATTTAAGCTGTTTAGGCTGTGTTCCCTAGCCGTTGTGGTGTGACACGTTGTTTGCATGTTCCCTAAATCATGATTTGCAGTTTGTATATTGTTTTGTACCTTGCTGTGTATACTGTGATCTAGCATGTATCACTAGAAAACTATGTGCTGTCACCATCTGTTAATGTTTTCTCCTAAACGTTACCACCTTTCTAAACGTTACCACCTTTCCCTTCAAAGGAAGCCAGAAATTGTGGGGTTTAGTTTCTGTAGGAATTCAAAACTTATCTGGGGGAGAAGAGCCCTGAATTTTTTAGTTCTGTAATTACCCCCATGAAACAGTGACTGTATCAGTTTGGGAACGATGGCCCCATTGTGGTACAGCTTGGACAACGGGGATTTTTTTCCCTTTCACGAAGGAAACGGGGAGGGAAACGCCAGTTTTGCCTCATTTCTATGAAACCACCAGAGGGTAGAGGCAGCTTTGCAGGAGCGTGTGCTGCCTTTCGGAGTAGCAAAACTCCAGAGATGCCAGACTTGTTTGGACACCAGAGATGTCCCGCGTGCCACTGCGGGCCTGCACGAGCCCAGCAGGGCTCTGGGGCTCCGGCTGCAAGGCTGCTGCCAGAAAATAAAATTAAACTCTTAACGACCTTAAGAATATTGTGTAGGCTACGCAGGGTCGTACAAACGTCTTGGGTCAACACTGCAGCCCATCTGGGGTCCTGCAGTGCGTCACTGGCGCCGCTTCCTTGGGGTTCCCAAGTAAGACGTGGCTGGGAAGATGTGGGAGTTGCTCCGTGTTTCGTTTGGCTGAAGAGCATCTGAATCAGCCAAGATGGGGAAGGAAAGRAAAAAAATGCTTAGACTCCTACTAGTTTCTTCCTCTCACAGGCATGTTTATAGCCAAGATGGTATTTGTGGACAGAGCAAKGAAACAGCTAATAATAATAGTAATGCAAGGAGAGGCCTCTGTTTTGGTTCAGCAGCACTTGCTCTCTTCAGTGCATGACATGCTGGGAAAGCATTTTTCATAAATTCTGTGCTGCTGCTGAATTTACTTTTTRTCCAGGATTCCCAAGGGCTACAAGATCCTTTGTAGCTTTTGTAGCTCCTATGCTTTTGCTTCACAAACACTGCTAGTTTTCATATAACTCAATAAACTGAATTCTCAGTGTTTCTAACTAGAACTAATTTAAATAGAAATCAACTTTTTTTTTTTTTGTAAAAGATGCAGCTGACAAATGGGAGTTTTTTTTTTTGACAAACCAGATAAAACTGCTTGAATTTAARCATCGAATCTTCAAAAAATAACTTGCAATAGCTTATCCCTAGGCATCTCACTTCCTTATAAATTTATTTTGAATGCCCAAGTACTGGTGTAGTACATGCATACAGATTGAATTTATGCATTCATAAGATGGAATACTTAAATACTGTGGCAATGCTTAACTACTTGTTTGTGTCCTAGGAATCAGTCAAATGTGAGAAGAATGCACACTGCTGTGAAGCTCAATGGAGTCGTCCTTAATAAATCACAGCACGCACAGCTAGTTCTCCTGAATATGCCTGGACCTCCTAAAAACAGAAAAGGAGATGAAAACTGTATCCTTTACTATATTGCTCTGTATTTATTGACACTGGGAGTCTTGTTTGATGATTGTGCCATTGATAGGGTTATGTTGGTTTGGGAAAACAACCTTTACTTACAGCAATATGGTTTTCACGTGTGTGATTTTTAGTTCAGTTGATGTAGGATAATCTTCTGTTTTGAACTCTTCTTTTTTTTTTTTTTTTTTCCTTTCATCTTTTTCTGAATGCAAACAGAGTAGGGACAAGATACTTGAGGCCTTTCTACGGGGAAATTAGTCTCCACTTCTGAGAAAGCAGGTGGATTGGATAATGGGATGGCTCTGTGCTGTGTATATAAAATAGAGCAGGAAAGTTGTGTGTGTGGGGGTGTGGATGTGATTAGTGGCTATTTTGATTCTTTTTTTTTTTTTTTGCATGAGCCCTTGACTTAATGGTACTGCAGACATGGAGTTCTTGGAAGTTCTGACAGAAGGTTTGGACAGAGTTCTCCTAGTCCGAGGCAGCGGGCGTGAAGTGATCACCATTTATTCTTAACCTTTTTGTTTTCTGTGTTTTTTGTTTTGTTCTGKTTTTTTWTAACTGAATGTGCAAAGTTATTTGCCATAATTTGAGCAACTTCACAAAGAGTTCTAGTGCATTGAAAATGATCCGCAACCTGAATCTTCTGATGAGGTGTTTTGTTTTTTTTCTATGAAAGTTATATTTAAATTATATTTTTAGAAAGATAGATTTATGTAGAAAATATTTCTGTAATTAATCAATGAATGCTGGAGGTGTCAGGATATTTATATGTAGCACACTAACATTTTGTTAAACTGGTGAAACACAAAGAAATAGCAATGTTACGACACTTCTAAAGGTAGAGATGTAAACAATTTATATTATGTGCTTAATATTTGTTCCCCTTCTGAATTAAAAGGGAAAAAAAATGTAGGAGAAATTTGTTTCCACCCTTATCAAAATGCTGCTATGTTGCTTCTCTTGGGATTTGTCCTGGTTCAATAAACTTCATTCAGAAATAYATACAGCCACCCTAAACTTGTATTTAATCAATCATGTGCATAAAATGTTCCCTATTTGTAAAATCCATAAAAGCTCAGGATTTGCCACAGTTGTCTTGAGTAATGWGGTGCTMTTGGGTTTTGTTTGTTTGTTTGTTTGCTTCCATCTGTTTAAAAGACTTTGCCCGGTACCTGTAGCCTCTAGGGGACAGCAATGGTAGAGGGAGCAGGTTTCCTCCTGAGCTAGGAGGAGTTCCAGGTATCCCGGTGTCGGCTGAGGGGTGCCCAGTGCACGGGGAGTCCATCCATGAGGCAGGAACTCCACACGGCTGCAGAGGCGGCTGTGCCACTCGATAAGCAATGGCTAAAGTGCCTTAATGAAGTGCAGTCTGCTGCGTTTGCCGTATCGTGGGGAATGTCATACGTATGTGGGGTTGGGTGRGTGGATGGGGGCCACCTCAGCTGAGACTTGCTCCCTACACCTATTGCCAGCTCTCTCCTGGCCCTGTTGCAGGGCTCTGGCTGTTGTCAAATCTGTTCCCTGTACAAAGCTAGTCTCTTGTGTGCCCCCTTGGGCCTAATCTGAAAACCACGGGGTAATGGGGTTGTCCAAAAAAGCGTCTTCCCCCTGTCAACTAGCAGCTGTGAAGCAAAATGGCTGCCTCTGGGTATCTCAGGGGAGGGCAAGGGCCCTCCTGGCACCCTGGGGTCTCCTCAAGTGCTCCTGTCAGCCTTGAAGCGCAGCTCGCGCGGGGCACCGCGGTGTCACCGCCAGGCACCGGGCGCTGCGAGCAGAGGCACCAAATGGCGCCTGAGAGACGGCGGCGCTCGGCCATAAAGAGAAGACTGACAGAAGTTAGCGGCTCCCATTTGTGGTTGGAGGGGGACTCCTTCGCGTCATGTGTGCCATGGTGAGACAGAAGGGGTGGCTTGTGACACCGGCATYGCTGAACCACCTGTGAATGTGCAGGTGGGATAAATGGAGTTTGCAACTGGAAAAGAGGAGGCACTTCCAAGGAAAGGGAAAAGCGATGGCTGCCAGGGTGGGCTTGCTTGGAAAGTCAGGGTACCTGTCACTGCTTCTCATGGATAACAGTTGCCTTGGGTGMTATCGTAGCACCGTGGTCAGACACTCAGACCAGTGTGACTGGAGCATGTTGATGGATGGCTCCCAAGAAATGAACAATGCATTTGGCTGTGGGAAGAATGTAAATCCTCTAATCAGGGCAGCGGGTTGAGGGAAAGAGAGCATGGCTGACTATTATCAGAACATCTTCTGTTAATTAGGTTCTTATTAATTACAATGGCTTGATTATATTAATAGCAGGTAACTATTCACTGGCTCATCTGCTCACAGGCTTGCCTTTTCCCCTGGGAGATCAGCCCCTGCCTTCATCCTGGCACAGTAGGGATTTGACCTGAGTGCTTGGAAAGTCCCTCCGTGCAGCTGAGTGGTGCTTGGGTGTTCAGCAGTCCGGAGCTGGTCGCTTTTGGGAGACCGTTAGACACTTCCTTTCAGGAAACGGCCTTTCTCCTTTCAGCCTCCCTTTTCCTGCTCGGTGCTCTGCTCTCCACACCCGCACGTCCCTTGGGGGGAATTCGTTCCCACACGCTCGGAGTGGCTGTCGCCACATCCTGCCCGCTGGGCGCCCTGCCTGAGCTGGCAGGGCAAGGYGGAGCCGTCGGAGGCTGCGGAAGGGACACAATGCTGAGAAGTAAGTGGTGTAATGGGCTGAGCCTACAGGTCGAGAGGTATTTGGGTCCTTTCAAGGCCCTTCACCGCGAGGCAGGGGAGGTTTGGGTGCAGCGGTAGGAGCTGTAGGCTGTGCTTGCATTTTAAGGGACACTGTCTTAGCAAATGTGAGGAGAAAGCGCTTGTGTGGAGCCTCCCTCTGACCTTATGCACACACACACACAAAGGCACTTTTAGTCACACTTGTTCACTCAGCAGCCTTCCCACAAGCAGCTGCCAGGTCCTTTCCTGCAAATTTACTGTGCAATGTACAGGTGTAAGTATATAAAAACACAGGTGTAGGATTCAAGGATGTTGATGGTGTTACTATTAAAAGGGGAGGATTTGTGGATGCCCTTTAGTAAGGTTTGTATTTCCTTATGCGGACAGTATGGATCCACATTCAATGTATTTTGAAACAAGAGCACATATGATYGATCTAGTGAGTTTGGAGATTGTTTCAAGCTGGTAAGGAACAGAATTGAAAACAGGATACGTTACAACTTCCCAGCAAGTGTCCGCAAGATAGTCTCAAAAGTTTCTGTTCARGTATGTGCACTGTGGTTTTTGTTGTATTCTGAGGTAATTCCTTATATTGCATTTTAATTGCATTTCAAAAATGTAGTTCATGAGGACCTTTTGTGGAATGCAATTTTTGCAAGGCTTGTTTTGACTTTCAGCTTTTTGGCTAAAAATATATGGAAAAAAAACATGCACTGGCTTGCAATATAATGCATATTATATCCTAGTATTTAAAGTGTTCTTTTTTTTTTTTTTTTTTTTAAGAATTATTTCACATGGTATGAGAGGATTTCTGCTATTTTCCTGTAGCCTCTATAAGAGGATACAGCCTGAAGAAGGTCAAAACTCTTGGCTAGGACAATAGCTCTCAAGTAGGTGACGGTGAGGAAATTCAACTAACTCAATTAGCCTTTTGGTAAATTGTCAGGGAGCTGCTAAAAATAAACCCCCAGATCCTTGGCTCTAACTGTTTCATGGCCCAGCTTAGCTTTAAGAATGAGACAGTTCTCCAAACACGCTGGTTGTTTTGGCAATTGTCATGTACACATTTAGCCTCTCCYGCTCTGCAGTTCTATCTTCTAGGATTAGTAGCTCTTCTTCACTATTCTGGGCACCTCTCTGTGTTGGCACTAAAACGTTCAAGGTAAGGATGAAATTTGCTATGTCTCAAAAGATGTCGTTCACTTCCGACAAAAACTTCCTAATGGCTCCTCATCCCTTTGATGGAGCAGGAGCACTAGCAGGGCACTGATTCCTCCCTTGCTGTCCCAAACAGCCTTTYTATCCACATCCTGTTCAAGGCTTCTCTCAGCAGCTGGCTTGCTGCCTGGCTGAGGGGCATCTCTGCCTTATAGGCCGGAGAGGGGCAAGCTTTAGGACTGAACTTTTCCATGTTAGACTAGAGCTTCTTAAAGCTGCCTCCAAAATYAATCGTTATTTTCAAATAGATTATGTAACCTGAGTGTTTAATGCTGTTCTTGGGCATGGTCATGGACTCCCAGAATGGTTGAGGTTGGCAGGGACCTCTAGAGCTCATCTAGTCCAACCCCCTGCTCCAGCAGGGACACCCAGAGCACGGGGCACAGGGCGGCATCCAGGCGGGTTTGGAAGATCTCCAGAGCAGGAGACTCCACAGCCTCCCTGGGCAGCCTGTGCCAGGGCTCTGACACCCTCACAGTGAAGAAGTTCTTCCCCACATGGAGATGGAACTGCCTGGGTTTCAGCTTACGCCCATTGCCCCTTGTCCTGTCAGTGGCCACCACTGAGAAGAGTTTGGCCCCTTCCTTCCTCCATTCACCCTTCAGGTATTTATACATATCGATCAGATCCCCTCTCAGTCTTCTCTTYTCTAGGCTGAACAGGCCCCGCTCACTTAGTCTTTCCCCATATGATAGATGCTCCAGTCCCTTAATCATGTTTGTTGCTCTGCACTGGACCCTCTCTAGMAGCTCCACATCCCTCTTGTGCTGGAGTGAGCTCAGCAGYGTTCTGCTCCTTGCTGCTTCTCCAGCTAGGGGTAAGTGTCCAAGGACAGTRTCCAGAGAAGAATTTCCAGGCTTCARCTCTAGGACTGGTACTTGCTCTGCCCTCTGCTGGCTGCCTGGTCCGAGGCCCCCTCACTCACTCCTGTGTCTTCTTTGCACCAAGTCCCAAATTCTCTCAAGCTGCCTTTCCTCCAGGGCTTCTCTTTGGGGCTGTGGGGCTAGAAGATACTAAAGTCCAGCAAAATTTTGACACATATTTAAAACCACCATTAACAACCATAGGTAGGTAGGGTATCGGAAAGCTAAATAAGTCCAGGAGTTTCATACTAGATCAGCTCCACCTGCAGCAGAAGTAGCTGGTTGGAAGTTCTTCAGAACTTGAAGTTTATTTCAAAATTTTGAAGTTCTGAGATTTTTAGAAAAGAAAAAGAAAAATCTGATTCCAGTCCCAAAGTGTACAAATAGCCCTCAATGTGACAGTTGCTCCACACAAGCTCCAAGACAAACATTTTCTGGTAGTAGAACACATTGGTGTATATTAGCAATATTTTAATTCTTTCCAATTCTACCTTTTAGCATCACTGCTACTCAAAGAAAGAGCATGCATGTTATGCATTTTAATAAATGCTGTACAACATATGATACAGTTTTAATCCACAACTCTCATCTCATAAAGCTTTCTGCTTCCATCCTAACAAAATGCATTTGAAGGAGCTCACAGGGGCTGCTGCTCCTTCGGCAGGTGTGCTGGGCACTGAAAGCGYGGGCAGGAAGGCTGCCTGCACGCACTGCCCCTCCTGGGCCACAGAGGACATCAGTAAGTAGGTGGTGGCCTTTCAATTTTAACCCTCAGTTAAAATTTAATCACCAGATGTACTTRAAGGAACAACATAAGCTAAAGACCCATCCAAACTTCAATTGAATGCACACTGTACATTGTGCACCCACAAGTACAGCACAGTATTCACCTCAGCCACTTTTTTCCCCCCTTACAGACTAGCTTTGTAGCTACTTGCATGTTCTATTATGGATGAAGAAAAGCTACTGCAGTCACCACTAGCTCCATGAAGAAAATTTCTTCCTTGGCCTCATCTGCTGCCCTGAAGTTATTTCAAGTGGGCTGCCTTTATTATCCCCTAAATGATCTTTAAGGCTGCAATGATACCTCAGCTCCAACCACAGCACTCACTTATAGTGCTGTTGAAGCAAGTTTTTAATGAACTGCTAAAATAAACAGTATAAATATTTAATTCCAATATGGGGAATGTAAACCTAAGCCTAACTTACTTTTTTTTTCAGGTGTCTTAGAAACTGTCATCGTAGAGCAGAGTGGGTAGAGGCTGCCAGCAGCTATTGGAAGGCAGCTGATGATAGATCAGATGTGATAACCTACCTGTTGTGGCATGTCCTGCTAACARGGGATAGGATTAGTAAGGAAAAGCACTACAGCAGCTGCCAGGATCCCAGGAGTCACTTGTTTCATTGCTGCCCCTGTCTCCCCGGGCATCCCCCTGCGCTTGTTTTTGGCCCTGCTGGTGCTTTGGGCTGCCCTGCTCTTGGTCCTGTGGGCCAAGCTGAGGGCTGCTTGGGCTGCACCTGCTGCTGCTTCACTCACCCACAGCTCCTGCACCGGGGCCTGGCCCAAAAAGGTGAGTCCTCCTGCCCGTGGTTGCAACGCTGCAGCACRATGCTAGTCAACACTGATTATTCAGAAGACTGTTTGGAAAAAGACTGYGTTTTTTTTCCCCCAGTTTTTGCCCAAGCTAGACAYTGAAGGCTCAGCTACATTTGTCCTGAACACTCTCTAATGAAGAGAGGGGAGCAGCAGGGCACCATCTGCCAACCAAGAAGCTGATTCCACAGAGAGAGCAGCTTGAGGTCCACTTACCTGTTGGCCCAGCAAGCACAGCTCTTCCAGCCTTTTCTGTAGGGCTGCAAACCTTATGGCCAAATTCAGACGAAACCATAGGCAAACAAATCAGCCAAGCTGAGCTACATCTTGGTTTACTGGTTAACAAAAATCCTTTTTTTTTTTTGTAAAATAATCATCTATTAAAAAAACCCTCTCTCCTCTTTTGAGACTAGGTGGTGCTGTTAAGTGCCATGCAACACGGACAGTAGAGTTAAAACACCTCAGATAACCTGAGGCCACTCAAACAGAATTAAATTCAGCCCACACGTTAAAGAGTAAACTCAATGGAWCAAGACAGGGATCATCTGTTAAAGACTAAATTAGCTTCCAATTGGGCAGAGCGTCTCAGCCCCACTAGCGTGTCAAGTCAGACTCATTTCTTTAAGGGAGTTAGTGAACTTCTCCAAGGTCTCTTTGAAGGACTTCATCAAGTAAGTTCCCAGTTCATTGTTGGTCTCCTCCACAGCCGCGTCGTAGCTGCCGAAGAGCGGGGTTGAAGCCTTCACTCCCTCCCTGTTCCCTTGTAGCAGGATGCACTTGAGCTCCTCTGCCACCCTCTCGTATTTCTGGCGATCGAAACTGCAGAGGTTGGCATCGTCTATGGGGTAGGTGGTGCCCAGCGGGTAGCAGTCCCTTGGCACTGGGAACTCCACGTTTTTCAGCATTGGCAGCTCACAGAAAAACACGAAAAGGTGTTTAAGGGCTTCAGATGACAGGGGGTTTCCAAGGAACTTAAACTCCTGTAGTTTCCGACAGGGGCTTAATGCAAGAATCAGCATGTTGACGTGGCTGTCCTGGATGTTACACTCCTCCAGGATGAGGCTCCTGAGCACTGAAGAGGAATGGCTGAGCAGCTTGAAGAACGTCGATGGATAAAGGTCGGGAATATTGTGCCCACTCAAGTCCAGGACTTCCAAGTGGCTTGAGTGGAGGCTGTTGGCTAAATAGGCCATATCAGCATGGTTGAGGGAGCAGTTGGAAACATCTAACACCTTCAGGGGCGTTTTCAAGGGGCTAGAGGTTTAAAGAGATGCAATTGTTATAGCATAAGACATTGGAAAACCATGGCCACAAAATTTAATACAACTACTTGCATTATGAATGTGGCCAAATGCTATGTTTATTATTTGTTCTGTTCTCTTTTGCAGAACTGAAATGCGTACAAACAAGGACATGTTTGTACGTCTCCGTGCACCGTAATCTCCTCCTGAAATCAGGTCCCTGGATTAGCCCCTTCCTTCCACCACTCCATCAGTGCTGGTGTCATAGGGATTYATTTAGCAACATCCTATGCGTCCACCTCGTAAAAGCAGCCACGCTGCCACGTTGCCATTAGTTGCAGAACTAGGAGCAGATAGTTAGTACCATGAAAACACTGGTGGCTCCTCCTTTCCAAAAGCTCACATAATTCCAGAGATACAGATCATTTCCATTAAGGAAAAGAATTCTCTTGACTCCTGYCAAGATAAAAGCCAATCACTCCTCAAAACAGAATAACAAAACGTTTGTTTCTACTKTGTGTTTTTAGAAGTCTATCACATTTTAAAGTTTCTTTGCTCTGGAGTCACAGAAATCTTCTGCTGAAGAAAAAGGTTGGGAGAGGTGTACCTGAGATTGCTTGCAGATTTCTAGTTTAGTATAAGTTAGTGGTGACAAATAAAAATCACAAGTGATCCCTTTTATACACAGTGATGTTCAGTGACAGCCCCTTAGCTGGATCAAGGCTAGAAGCTCATCATTAATTACATTTGTGATATGTGCTGTTTGTGATACTTAAATTACACGTCTCTTTGCACAGGAAGGGCATTTAGACTAAGATGATTCCTCTTGATTAAATTTTTGATTGCCTTTGTTTAAATGCTCTAAAAAGCAGACCATTAACTTCCCAAAATACGAACCCCTCACTAGGRGCTTGTTGCCCCTTTGAGAATGGAAATTCTTTTTTCCAGCTGCTCTTCACGATGCCCTTCACAGGTGAACTCAATTCGAAGYATGCAAAAGCACCCAAGCATTACCACCTAGAAACAGCCAAACCCAGTTTACAGCTGAAGTCAAAGTCTCAAACCCAAGTCTGATTTCCTCCTGCCCATTTAAAAATGCCCTCTCTGTGGAATCTTGAGAAAACCACAGCAGAACAATGAAAACATTCCCTAGGGATGCAGAAGCACCACCCGGAATCATAGAATCACAGAATCCTTAAGGCTGGAAGGGACCTTTAGAGACCATCTAGTCCGAGCCCCGTGCACACGCAAGGTCACCTAGAGCACAGGGCACGGAATAGGACTCAGGAGGTGCCCGCAAGGCCAGACCCAGCTCATTTGGGCTACAAGCTCAAGAATGTGGCAAGCCAGGCCCCCTGTGGGTACCCACTCCCATGGGGTAGCTGTGAGAAGATTCTTCTCATATTCATATTCTGCTGGTGGCCCCAGCAGACTAATGCTCAAGTTCAACCATTTAAAGGCCCTTTAGGGGCATTAGGCACGCAGTGTTTGCCAGTTTCCCCACAGTTTCCCTTTCCTAACTTGCCACCCTTTCATTTAGTAAGACTTTGCCCATGGAAGCATTTGCTGCAGTTAATCGCTTTCTCCCAAACCCCCCTGCCCTCAGCTCCACTTCCCCTCAGAAGGGAATGACACTAAGGGCTTTTCCTTACAGCTGATGACACTAACGGCTTTTCCTCACAGCCTGGCTGGAAGCAGGAAGACCAAGTTACCTGAGCAGTTTCCGTATTCTTCCCGTGAGGACRGAAAAGGCCATGCTCAGCTCCGTCAGGTGGGGCATCTCGCTCATCTTCTCCCCAATGGCTGAAAGCACCAGCTCGTCGGCGGCCGTCAGCCGCCGCACGTTGAACGTGCGCGCCGGCAGCGTCAGCGACGCGAGCAGGGGGAAGCGGACGCTGGCCAGGAGGACCTCCAGGTGCTCCATTTCCAAGCGCACGTTGTGGACCACCTCCAGCTTGCGCAGCAGGGCGGGATCCGCCAGCCTGACGACGTAGAAGAACTTGTGCAGGGCCAGGCTGTCGGCCCTGAAGGCCACGCAGTGGATCTTCAGTGGGCAGGAGCGCTTGGTGAGCAGGGCCTGCACCACAAGCTCGTAGTTGCGCTCGGTCACGAACAGGTCGACGAGGACGTCGACGCTGAGCTCGGCGGCGCCCGGCCGCGGCGGCCGCAGCAGCAGCTCCAAGCAGAGCTTGCAGAGCAGCTGCGTCCTCGCCCAGCGGCCCAGCGGCTTCTTGCACGTGCAGGCCTGAACTTCGACGTCCTTTATGCCCGTCAGGTCCACCACTTTCAACCTTTTCATGTAGGGYGAGGGAGGATGCAGCACGTAGTCCCTGAGGCCGGTGAGACAGCTTTGCAAGCACACCGAGCACGTCCTGTGGCTCAGGTCCTCCTCGCAGTCCGCCGTTTTGCCCAGAAGTTTCCCCACGTTCAAGTCCACAAGGGGCCAGTTCTCTACGAGGTCGTGGATCACTTCTCCTTGCTCCAGTAAATAGCTAGCTTTGAAAAGAAGCGGGAAGAGGTTATGAGCAACGCTGCCGAGGCTCCTCCGGGCGAACTCGGCATTCGACACGAGCRCTTCGGCACTGATGAACCGCAGCGACTTCATCGCGGCTGCGGCCTCCCCACTGCYGCGGAGGCCGCCCTCGGGACCCGGCCGAAGATCCTCCTCGCCTCTCACCTTCTATTTTTATCTGCAGCTGCTGTTTGTTACTAAGCGGGGGCTGCTCTAGGAAGCTGGAAGCAGTCACATGCTCCTCTCCTCACCCACATGATCCTCTTTCTATTTTGGGGCGAGACAGCAATTCCGCAGGAGTAACTTGTAGGAGAGCTTGGGCCAGGCAGCAGTTACTCATTTACACCTGCCTGCTTAAAACAAAATGAACCCAGCTGAGTTCAGCTCCCTGGCCATGGAGAACAAAAAGATCAGGGCAGCCCATACAGAGTTATAGTATTTTTGTATCTGCCTAATGCCACACAAAAGGGATTTCAGGGTTCCAGCTTACACAAGTAACATCATGGGTATTCCACTTTCTTTGAAGAGATAGGATTTTAAGTAGCTTCAAAGCGCTTATACTCCAAACTTGCATCCTCCTTTCCCAGACCACCATCCTGTTTGCCCTCCATCTTCTGCAGGGGACCACCCCTTGTTCTCCATTAGGCTTCCCGCTTCCCCATGGCCACTGGATTGTGGGATAAGCAGCAGCCAGGCTGGACCACCTGCCTCCATCCTGAGCCCATCCACAGAACAGYTCCTGTCAGCTCTCCTCACCAGAGCTCTGGCTCACGCCTCACCTTAGTGCTAGAAACACTGAAGACAGAGACCCAGCTCCAGCTGAGAAACACGTCAGGGTATCGCAGCACTGTGTGGAGCTGGAAAACGAAGCTACAGAGGGCAGCAACAAATGTAACAAAGAAAGATTTCATTTATTGTTTCATTAAAAAAAAAAAAAAGAAGAATTATGGAAAAGTCTGAAGTAAAAAGYCACATTGTCTTCCCAAGCAAACGAGCTATCATGTTTTCATATACAAAAAAAAAAAAAAATGGTTACAAACGTTTATTTCGTTTCTTTTTACCTCTATAAATGTTGCATYATTCTAGTAACAATCCAGGTTATACTAGCTCAGTTTATTTGAACTTTTAGAATGATTAGAAGGCACTAGGTAAGTACAGTATAACTTGTGCATATGTCTTACTAACTGGCCATTTCAATTTTGGAAGSTAATAAAACTATATTTACAAAAATTTCAAGAAATTTGTACATTTTTCTTTTTATACAGGAATCAGTTATTTAATGCCATTTTCAACATTTACAAAATTACACAAAATATAGTAACATCTACCCTATCTACCCTGTAATCTGCTATATATGAACTGGAGGTTAAAGCAGAAAAAAAAACCACTTAACACTTAGACAAGTTCTAGCTATTTCATTTTACAGTCTTTTTAGTAAAGTCTCTGATGCCTTTCATCTATTTGAAGGCAAAATTATGCTCTGGAAAACAAATATATACACACATGCAGAAATAATACTCTTCCTCAGAATGACAGACAATAACAAAGATGTCCCTTCTTTGGTCATTTAAAGATTTTAGGATTTCTCTTTTGCTGCTTCTAAGCTACTCCACAAGGAATTCACTTCAAAATAATTAAATCCATGAAGTGTGGCAGGGCTTTCTCCACAGCAAAGCTGAGGTGGGATTATCTGGAAAAGCAGGATCAGCACCACTTGAGAAAGTCCTCATTGTCATGTGAATCAGAGCTGTCAAAACAATTATTAAACATTTAGCATCTTTCTTAATTGTAAAAATACATGGCAAATCACTTTAAAAATAAGTAGAAATAGTGTTCATGATAATCTAGCAGTCACAGTGTGCTGATCTGGTGTTCAAATGTGGTRTTAAATATTAAATTCATTCTGTTAGAACTTTTTTTTCAGTTACTACAAAATGCACCATACCAGAGCAAAAAGTTTTCATCAAGTGGATTTTAATAGGTTTCTAACCTTTAGAAACAGTGAATTTGAAATGGAAGGATTTCATGATAAACTAGGTGAGATTTTCAAGTTGCTCTGGGTTAGGCCAGCACTGTCAACCTCAGAGCTGTCATGCTAATGCATCAAGCAACTCGCTTTGCAGTGGATTCAACTCTAAATAACTTCTCTTTTACACTCCAAGAAGATGCCCTGGATTCCATTTCTCCACAACATTTGAAACGAACTGTCTTGTTACCATCACTGGCACCTGCATCAATATTGCAGTGCTGCTTGTGTTCCTATTAACTGCAGTATCAAAAATGTTTTGATTAAAACACTGCAGATTGGCAGTGGGTTATTTGCACRACATTCCCAGGATCTGGACTTCAAGAGACCTGGGCGTTTGTTTAATACTGGCGTGTTTCTAAGATGACATAGATACTGTAAGACAGAAAGAGTGGCTTCTTGCCAGCACCCTGGTACTTACAGCTGTAACATACTGACTGTTGTACTTTGATCTGGGATTCCTCTCAGGGAGGACAGGAGACAGGCACTGASAGGAGTGTTTGGAATTAGCACTTGAAACACATTCATCCAGAAACGTCTCTGTGGGAAGATGGGCCTCAGAATGGGCAGAAGTACTGAAACCACTCACGCTTTCACCCGAGGTGCACTGGGATGATTCTGAACTCTCTGTGACTACAGACAGGAGAAGGAGGAAAAAAAGAGGGGGGAAAAAAACATCACACACCAGCACAGACTACATCAGCACACCACGGGAAAATAAACTCCTACTTTGCAAAATCTTACAGCCCCAAATTGAACATAAACCTCCAAAGATGATCTGGAGGTTAATAACAGGGAGGACAATATTCTTTGACTTGTATTATTTACCTGTTTAATACCACACCCCCACATACTGATGAAACACTGTTGTTACAACTCAGGTACTGCAAAAGCAAAATGTGGAGGGTGATGCTGGTTTTGGAGAGCAGGAATGACACRGTGCCTCCGCTGTGGCATGAGCATCATGTCACCAACTCTGCCCAGGCCTGAGCAACAGTGATGCCTCTGGGCTGCATCAGATGTCATCTCTGTTGCTACTGCTACCTGATATATAGTTAATGGAGCAATGATATAATCACAGAAATCAGAATTCATTAACACATAGCTGTGCTCCTCAGCATTTCCAAATGTGTCTCCTGACAGATATATGCAGCAAGCTGAACAACCTTACCACGTGAAAAACATCCTTTCCGGTAAATTGTTGAAATCTACTTACTCATTGAAGGCTGGCTTCCTGTCTCCTGCTCCAGGTCATCTTCCTCAATGCAGCTCCTAATATCGTAAGACCAGTGGTAGGAGGGGAGCCCTAGCAAGCCTGAATGAGAGGGGCTGGAGCAGACGTGCAGGTTCAGGGAGCCCAGAATAGAGGAGGATGACTGGCTGCCAGAAGAAGACGTGCTGCTACTAGAGATGGTGGAATGGGGTCTCTTGAATGGCGTGGAGTGGTCAAATGAGGACACTGCTATCGATGCTCGAGATCTTGACTCTGTAAAAACAAGACATTYTGGCCATTAAGGAAAAAGAGGAGGGGCTGTTATCTTGAAAACAAGATCAGAAGCAACATCGCCAATTACATCTGACCAAGTATTACCTACTGCTCAAACAAATCTTAGTAAAGTGAAGAAAAACTACATTCTTTTCAGTTCCTGGCTGCTCTTCTGACAAAGGAATAAGAAATGCAGTGATACTGCAGAAAAACAAAGTGTCTGTAGGGCATGGATAACATATCATACCTGTTCCCTTCATGAGGTAGTCAATTGCTCGATCGCTTATGGCTGCTTCGCTGGGTTTGATATCCATAAAAGGTTTATTGCCTATTCCCATGGACACCATCTCTTGTATGCGGAGTTCTAGAATGGAAATCACACACACGTGAATATTGGGCAGCTCTCTGAAGATTTACTTGAGAAATAGAGTATCTTGATCTATCAGGCCCTTCCTGAAGGTACCGACAGTTGATTAGAACCTCAAAGCAGAAAAAAAAAGCTCACTTGCYTTCAAAATAAAATGGAAGAATCTAAAAAATACTTCCAAAATTAAAATTATAATCACCTTCACTGCACACATGCCCATTTCTTTGTGTCTACTTTATTAATGGATCAGAAAACAGTTTCTTTCCAGAAAAGAATGGAAATTATACTCTTTCTTCATGCTTATAAAGAAGGCCTAAAGCGGCATTTTGTTTCCCATTTTCCTAACAAAGGGGTTTGTGTCTGAGGTGTTGAAAGAGGGAAAAGTGAATTTCTGAAGTTCCATTCTGCCTTATTTTTTTTCTGTAAGACTGCAGGACAAACAAATTGAGGATGAATAAGCTACGAGGGTTCTTATATCTAAAAATATGATGGCATTTCATGACTTATCTAAGGTAATAGAAAACTACCTGTCAGGGATCTGGTAGCAACTACGGGGTCAGATTAGCCCAGGCACCAACGCAAAGGTCGTGACAGAAGAGTGAAGAGGAAGCTGTTGGGCCAGAGGGCTCCTTTTCCCTTTCACAGGGACAAGTGTTAAACCAAGACGATTATCTTGCCTAACCTCTATCTCAAATTTGGTAAGATTTAAAATCTCTGTCCTTCTGAAGATTGTTCTTGGCTTAAGATATATAAGAGCCATTTTGCACTGTGAGAAGTCAGTCTGTCTACTGGAACAAGACATTATGTGCTGAAATGTCCTTCTACATTTTGCATTCCTCACCTCGATTCCTCAAAGCCTGTCTCCACAGAATCTTTCCTATGATATCAGTCCACGCRACTTTAATTTCTGCTGAGTTTGCTTGAAGGATGTATGTATCCTGGGATCTTCTTCTCCGTCGGAACCAGATTTCAAACCTCAGACCGCTATCTCCAACATTTTCCGTCATTCCAATCTCAGCAGTCTGAAAAGCAATTCAATGACTATGACAAATGGAGCACAGCACCTTCCTTATGTCAATCATTTTCATCGAAAAACCTGCTCATTTCTTGGCAATGAAGCTGTGAGGGCTCCCAGCTGACTCCCTTTTGCAAGGTTAGCAGTTTGTCTGTGTTACATATGATCTCTTCCTAAAGAGTTTGAAACCACAGCAATGTTGCTCCTAAAGGCAGCACACAGCCTTTAATGGTCAGAGAACTGCAGCCAGTTGGTTAAACTGAGTCTGCAACCCAGGCTGTAGTAGCTGCTTTTCCCAGCTGAAGATAGATTCTGCTTTTCACAGTTGAATAGATTTTTCACAATTCACAATTCTTCACAATTTTTCACAATTCTGTTTTTCCCAGTTGAAGATATATCAGCTGGCATCACACATGCAAAATAAACTCCAGTTCCAGCCCCAAGTCACTATGGCAGTTTCAGCAAGCACATATAGTTGTGTGTATCTGCAAGAACACCGGCAAACCAGGATCCACAAAGCGTGGGCATGGCTACTTCCTTAAACCAGGTGACTGCAGATTTGGAMTTTGCATATGCCCAAACACTCCTCACTGATAACACACTCAAACAGTTTTTGTGTTTTATGCATTTACAACATCAGATAGGTAGTGCAATATGCATATTTTGATTTGAGGGAGCTTCCTCAAACATTGAAAGTACAGGTTCTTCWTTTTTTTTTCCATTGAAAAATAGCTGAAAATGATTTATAATGCAATTTACAGTGGGMCGCTAATCCCTTTATGCTGTACTGCTGGAGAAGAACATGGGGTGTTCATGGTAGACTATTGAGAAAGGAGCATTGCCCGCTAGACACATTTGTCTAACAGATTTAGTTTACCTTGAATGACTGTTTGTACATATAGATGTCATATCCCCCATCAATCTTCTTTGTCTTGCTAAATAAGATAAGATCTTCAAAGAGGAAGACATGCCTCAAATATTTCTTTCTTCCACAGCAAACAATAAACTCATCCTGACATCGCAGTTGCCCTTGCTCCTTCAAATTGACCTGTTGAGAGGAAACAAAGCTGAGATAAAGATCAGGTGGTACCGATTTCACCACGTGTGAGGAAGGAGGAGAGAATATCTGCCTCAGAGACCATGAAAATAAGCCCAGCCACAGGTAAATGTGGAAAAACTCTAGAGACACGTTGCTCCAGAGTGAGCCAGCAAAAGTGAATTAATACAGAACAATGTGAATGGGCTAGAAGTGCTTCCAGATCTGATCAGAGCGCTGAGAAGTTCAAGCATCCCTTCATCATGCTCACAGGCAATTCAAGAGCTGCACAGCTCCTCTGCTGCACACACCCTGCAAGCAGAAGCATCTTYGCATTCACTGGCTTCCTTAGCACCACCTGCTTCTTAATCATGGTGCAGAGCACTGACCAYGCTGGGCTTTTGATCCATGAAGGAGTCTCGCAGGCCCCAGAGCAGCACAGACCACACAGGGGGTCCAGCACTCTGGTATTTTCAGTAACATGCTACTTTGGAGTAAAATGCGCAGCAGGAAGTCAAGGGAACAGCAAAGGAACAGTTGAAAAAACGCTTACATCACACCCTTGAATGGCATCCATAGCAAGCAGGTCATTTCCATGGCGTAGCTGGAATTTCACCATCTCCTCAGCAGCCCTCAGGTCACTGAGTTCCTGCTCCTGGGTCTTCTTACACTCCTTGATCATGTCCTTCAGGAGGAGTGCATACTTGCTCATTCTTTGAATGGGCTTCAGCAAATAGGAGGCCAAATCCATCTTATCTCCCAGATTCTGTTGCTTGTTCTGCAGAAGTAACAGAAATTGTAAATACTGCCCAACTATGCTTCCTGAGCATCCTTAAAATCACTCAGTGACGGTCATGCAATTTCCATGAAGGGAGAAAAGGGACAGCAATTACTTTAAAGAACGCATTTCCATGGCTGGTTAGCAAGGCATCTGACTGGGGCTTGTTCTTGCTGTATAAAGCATACATGCCAAATTGTTCCTCCTAAAAAAAAAAAAAAAAAAAGAAAAGAAAAAAAAAGTGGGTAAGACAGTCAGTTCCTTTCTATCATCATTTTTCTTTCTCTAGTTAAAAATAAAATTAAAAATTCTCCATAAATATTTTGGGAAGATGAGAAGCAATCAGAGCTCACCTCAGGTTCCTTAAGTCTGTTATCAGCTTTCTCAGAAGTACTGGAGAACACAATGGAGCCAATAATTAAGAAGAAAAATCTAAACAGGCCCCAAATTAAACTGGATGGACAATAACCACATCATAGCAGCTCATGTACTGCCAACTGAAACATTTACTTTACTTTTCACGAAGAATTCCATGGGGGAAAATTTGGGCTTATTGCAAATCTTAAGCACTAATATTAGATGATTAGAAGAGAGACACAGGGTGTGGAAGGGGCTAAAGATGGTGTGTTTGCCTTTTGATGGCAAACGGTGCAACGAGAGACTCCAGTGATCAGCTTTTTAAGGCCAACATTTCAGTAAGGCAGGAGCATCTTTACCCAAAGCACTAAATTCTTGGCTGCATCACTCCTTGGATAGCTGCCAATGGGCAGAGACAGATATGAGAAGGACCAGCATTTCAGCTAATCCATGTKCCTTTGCATGCCCTGTCCTGGTTCACATATGGCTGCAATTCCCACGTTTCTGTACTCGTTTAAAATAAGGTTATAATTCTCCTAAGTCACCTTTTGCTCCAAAGCAAACCAAAGAKCAAGACTGTACAGAAGAAGGAGGAGTGACGTGATGTTTCAAACCGCAAAATGTTTAATACTTGATTTTACTTTCTCCAAGCACCTGAATCACTTGTCCTTTACTGAAAAATGTTTGAAGCCAAAAGGAAGCTGGACACAGAACCATTTACCGCATATCCAAAAACCCAAGGCAAATCGCAAGGCCAGCTTTGTACAAGCTCCAAATTAAATCTGTGTGTGTAAAAACCATACACATATCGTACCTGCCACACAAGCAATACCTTTGCTTATTAAAATTCTATTGCCTTAAGCACACAGTTGCATCTCTCTCCCTTTCAAAAGGGGGAACCTGCAGTGTTACCCACGTGGTGCTGTTTGCCATGGCTTGAGAAATGCAACCCAGTAAAGCAGAGCTGGACGCCAGACTGGCAGCCTTGGAGGGCCTGTCCTGCCTTGAGGACACGACTTACRTGTTTGAGGAAGCAGTGGCTGACACACAGCGGGACATCGCGGCAGCGCTCCAGCTCCTTTAGGAAGTACTGGCAGTGGAAATCGTAGAGCTTCTCCAGGTTCCCAAAGATAGTGTTCYTCTTCCCACGTAAATCCTGAGGTAAATCAGTTCTTTCCATTTCTGGAAAATAGTTGTTGATGATATATCCTAAGGATCTAACATACTCCCTTTCTGTTGTGATCATCTCGTCCATTATGTGTTGCACTTTGTTGCTGCAAGACAGAAACAACTGCTTAACACTGACTGGTCATTACAAGGTGCAGTCTGTTGGTTGCTGTTTGAGCTTGCACTTTTTATTCATCTCTACCCACTTCTGAGGGAAAAAAAATACTCTGGTATTGACTGCTTAGCCACTTCTGAGATCTTTTGTCTTGGGTTCCTTCTGATTTCAATTACAGCTTTCCCATCTTCCTAAAGGGGGCTGGTTTTCATGAATGAAACAGATTGGAGCTGCTCCTAGGAAAACTAGCCATGAGAAAAGGCAAAGGTGTTTGCACCACGCTGAAGGTACTGTGCCACGCCAGACYCCCTTACTGCATGTGCAAAGGCGTCCGGATTTTTTTTTCATTCTTCTAATCAAATTGGAAACAGAGCAACATGCGGAGGGCAACAAAGATGATTAAGGGACTGGAGCATCTCTCGTATGAGGAGAGACTGAGTTGGGCCTGTTTAGCTTGGAGAAGAGAAGGCCGAGAGGGAATCTGATTAACACGTATAAGTTCATGAAGGGGGAATGTAGGGAGGAAGGGGCCACRTTCTTCTCATTGGTGGCAGTGACAGGACAAAGGGTAATGGGTGCAAGGTGCAACACAGCTGCAACATCTCCMTGTGAGGWRGAACTTCTTYMSTGTGAGSGTGCCAGAGCCCTGGCACAGGCTGCCCAGGGAGGCTGTGGAGTCTCCTTCTCYGGAGATCTTCCAAACCCGCCTGGATGCCGCCCTGTGCCMCRTGCTCTGGGTGTCCCTGCTGGAGCAGGGRGTTGGACTAGAKGATCTCMAGRGGTCCCTTCCAACCTCAACCATTCTGGGATTCTGTAACATTTTTGGGTTGATAAACCAACCTGCAGTCGAATATTTATGTTCTTCCTCAAAAACACAGTCTCTGGAAGTCTGTGCATTCCCACCCAGAAAGCTGTTCTTAAGGCTAAAGCCTGTGGCCGTTCTCAAGCTTAGACCTGACCWACCGTTTCCAGCAATGCTTGAGCTRAAGAGCGTGAAGGGGAAAGCGAAGCAGGGGAACAAGCAAAAGGAGAGGTGGGGGTGGAAATGAGGGTGCCATTTTGGGTGTAGGCAGCAGATATTCTGACAAGACTGGAAGAAACCACATTTCATGTAAAATATATATTTTCTTTGGAAAATGAAATAAATAAATAAATATAAACTCATGTCCAGTAAAATTCCTCTAACATCACGGACTTCATTCGCTAAAAAATGGAACTATCTGGTCCCTTGTTACAACCAGTGTTTTTGTAGAGTTCCTTCTTTTAATAACAACTTCTCACTAACTAAAATATAAAGCAGTTAAAGTCTTTTTGAATAGTTAATAATATAGAAATGTATTTTAAAGATGATAAATAATAAAATTATATTAAATTTTAAAAGAAYAAAAACTATTAAAATACGAATTACAACAAAAATTGCTGCTGAGTAATTCTGTCTTTCCCCACTACAGAATATTTACCAATTTTTTTAACATATGGTTGAGACAAATCTCAGCAAGCAAAGAAATACTCATATTGCTAAGAAGCTTTTGTTCAGATACCATGAGAAGCTACATGATATGTTGTTTTGCCCACTCAGGACCCTGAAATGATGATGAATTTTACTTCAAGGCGACTCTCCTTTGGTGGAGGTCTCTGTGAATCAAGGAACAATTACTGATTTACTAATTCAGCAGGGATTAGTAAAAATACTTTCTGAAAAAGACAGCAGATTTTTAAAAGCTTTTATTTTTGGTGCCAGATTGTATAGATAAAGGCACATTTTTGTTTATTAATATTGATTTAATATCAACATTAATAATGCTTCTTCAGAAACAGCACTGCTCAAYTGCTTAACCTGCCAAGCTACAATATGCCTTAGAGGGGGATATTGTATTGTATATATACTCTTTCTTTTTCCAAGAGTGGAGGGAAGGAGAAAAGGAGGGATTTCAAGTCTACTAGCAGATAAAAACAGCTAGAGGAGTTAGGAGAGAAATTCTGATTGAAGTGGCCAATTTAACTGAATTTCATCCCCTGCTCCCAAGGAGCAAAAATCAGAGCATGTCTATAAAACTTGAGGAGGGCTACAGTTTAAATCCTGTATTCCCTACTGTTTCTACTCAGTCCTTAATTGATTTCAATGAGATTTTCCCCTAGCTTAAAATGAATAAAAGCTTATTAATTATCTCTATTGTCCCCTCAACAAACGTAACTCAGAAAATTCGAATGAYACAAACGTGTTTCTTCCAGACCTGAGAGCACTTCCACTTTCTATCACCTCTTTTGATCTTTACTGTGGGGTAACCATTTCTCACCTTCCGCTTCTTTTCTTATCCTCTTCTTCCACATGGTGAATCCTTGACGGGGAGGATAAACTCCGGTTTCTACTTATCAAAGGGCTTCTACTATTGAAGCACTGCAGGTATTTTGTTTCCCTGGTGTTATTACTGGCTACCTCGAGTCCTTTGATATGCACTCCAGTGCAGCCACGGTGCTGAACTTCGCCGTGGCTGCTTTCATGCTGCCCGAGCTCAAAGCTCTGYGTTTTCTTCATGATCTTTTTGTGGGGTTGTCTCCTGTGGTGGGCCGGCGGCGAGGCGATGGGCTCAGCGCACGAGGGGGCTGAGYGTGCGCTGCAAACACCGTCCACGTCCTCTGAATTCCAGCTCCTCTTCTCAAGCTCACCTGGAAGGGAAGCAAGCCACTGGAGGGGAGATGCASGTATTTCCATGGCTGCTTCCATTGGTTGGTTTGAGGTCCCAAAGGCTAAAAAAGACGGTGCTTCTAGTGGCCGAGTCCTGTGTACAGGCTTAGCTTTGTCCACCCAAATACTGTCCTCGTCATTAGAAGAGGGGTACCCAGGGGCCTGACTTCCAACATCAAAGCCATCATTTCTCTTTGTAGTGCGTTCCTTGAGAACTTTGTGAATGCATTCCCTGTTGGAATCTCGGAAGGCTTCAGACAGAAATTCTCCTAAACGATGCCTTGTTTGCTGGCATTTTAGCCCCAAAACCTGCCACTGCTTTTGTTCTTGTTTGCCTCCCAGAGCTAAAATCATCTCACTCATTTTTTTAAAGTTCTCTGCAGAAAGTTTTGTACCTTCCTCATAATAGGTTTGCAGGCACTGTATCACAGATGGAGAATACCTGGTCCCCACGGTTAAATGTGCAAGACACTCACTGCAATGTAACATCCACTCTTGTGCCTGGATTAGAAGAGAAAAGTAGAGTTTAAGCTGCAAAATTTTGTATATATAAAATATTTCCTGTTTAAGGATTTCCTATCACTTAGGAAAAACTCCCGGCACAGACTGTGRGAAAATGAAGCACTGATTGATTCTCTCCAATCGCATGAGAATATTCCTATGCCTTGGATAAATCACAAAAGGAGAAAAGAATAAACATTTGCCACATTAAGAAAGCACACTAAAGAGGAAAACTATTTCTCATTTAGAAAAAGAACTGACCTGTGTTGTATCTAATGTCAGTAGCAGAGATGTGGAGAGAGAACAGAGCGCCAGGAAGAGAATGACATAAGAGGCCATGTGGTCTTTGTGTCTGCTATCTACTGAGCTTATCAACCCCCCAGCATGTGTCCCACCATGCTACATACACACTACTTCTGTCTTACAGAAACTAGAAAAGCAGGATTCATTTATAACAGAAAGATTTTAAGATTTTAGATTCAGGAATGAAAGGTCAAAATTATGCCTAGAAGATCATACATGCAATGAGAATATAAGTTCAGATGGAACATGACAAAGAGCACACTCAACAGATGTCTCAAAGACCTGCTCAGGTGCTTGGCAAAGGGAGAGGGGATCTCAAGGGCAACCCATCAAAGCTTCTCTAATTCAACATTTACTGGCTGAAAACTGGTTAAGCTGAAAATTATGCACTATTCTTAACACAAATCTGGCTTATTTTACAGTCGATTCCTYAGGGATCTACAGCAGTAACTCCAGATTACCTGGTCTTTGCTGTTGCGTGACAGCTGCTAAATGCCCTGTTCACTTGCCCAAATTCTTCCTCTAGTTCTAATCTTTCAGGGGCCTATATTGACTGCCAAGTAACAACGTGTCTGTTGACATTGCCTGATCACTGTTATAAAAGATAAGGTCCACCTTAAGGCAGAGATGCAAAAATATTTCTATTACCATCTCATAAAACTCATACAAATTGACCAGCTTTGTCAGCTCAGTCTTCCTCTTCTCCGTCTGAATGAAAATGTTATTCAGATATTTCTTGAAGTTCTGAACTTTCTCTTCCATGTTTAGTGGATGATTTCCTTGCACCAGCTGCAGTCCTTTCTCATAATAGTGCTGTTGAGGGAGGAAGAGAAAAAGCGATAAGCTATGTAATATACTATTTACTTTGTTATTATTCATTTATTTCATTATTATTTCATTAACGGTTTATCACATTAACAAATCTTACCGTGTCAGCTGTAATTCACATGAAAACTTAAAAATACAGCATCAGTTTTGCTGAATATTTGGATTTTGCACTTATCTGTTTTAATGCAGTGTTCTGCTTTTTTMATTTTGGATTTGGAAAGGTATAGAAGGAAAGTAAATATCTTAATGGAACAGAACAAAGATTACAGAAAATTGAAAYGAGTCTTTACAAACAGCAGGGAAAGTTGCAGTAGTAATTCATCCCTAAAATAACAGCTGGTTAAATGCATTTTCTAATTAACACACCTATTCTCTTGCAAGTACCAGTTGGACTTGATCTTGAAGATCCTTTCCAACCAGCCATAATGATTCTGTGATTCTATCATCTTTATCTCAAGTGAGAATTTCAATTAGTAAATTTTTCAGCGAGTAAGCACCTAAGTCTCTCTGTGTAGCTTTGCTTCCCTTCCTAAGTAACCCCTATTTTTGTGTCATGCAGCTTTTGCTGAATGTGACTTAGTGCCTGGCACAATAATCAGCTAGCCTTGCCTCCATCTTACTTTCCCTTGACATACAAGTTTTTTTTTCTGTRTTTTGTTTTGATTTTGGCAAATGTGGGCTTCCCAGGGCTCTGCAGCAGGTTATGCCATACAAAGGACTTCAGTGAGGAGCCTCTGAGCTAGCCCTAAGACTGAGGCRCAGTAGAGCATGAACTAAGCATGCTAGAAATTGGGAATTTCTCAGCTCAGGTGCAATGCATGTTACACAAATCACTGCAAAAATGTGTTGCTATGTGAGTTTTATCAGGAGAGCTGAAATCAGGGAGGTACACTTTGACCAAAAGCTCTTGGAGAGGTCACAGTCACTGTCTGAGGGGGGCTGACAGGAGCCCCTTCTGCAGATCTTCTCACAGGGCTGTCCTCAGTTGAATCACCTGTGCTGGCAACCTTTGCCTGTACTGGAGACACTTGGTACATGACAACATCTGATTGGTCAAGTTTGGATATATTCCCTGTTAAAACCTCCGTTTTTGATACAATCCCTTGGCCATTGTCCACCTCCTTCCAACCTCTACAATCAGTGCAATACAAGATATGAACTAGAGTCTTTTTCCCAAAAACGAGGCATAAGGTTATATCAATTCWCTTAAGGTTGTACATCACTTCACAAATTATGCAAGATTATACAGATACCTGCATGTGTGCTACAGTGACACAGTGGAAATATTGCTTTTGAGGTAGGAAWTGGTATCTCTTCTTGCTGCTGCAACCAAGCTCTGGTGCTGTACCAGTTCAGTCTGCACTTCACRTAGAGGTGCTCTGACCAAAGCTCCATTACCCAGTATAGACTGGGAAATGCCTGGAATGCTGCCAGTAAGAGTTAGCATTTTTCCACCTATTAGGCAACTAAGCATGCTTCTGTCTTCACTTCAAGACTAAATATTACAGTAATCCATTTTATTCATCCGTGAAAACTCAAAGGAAGTGATCTGTATTAGCATGTACCTACCTTYGTCTTGTCCATGAAATCTTGGAAATCTTCTTGCAGCTTCCTCACCTTTTCCAGTGAAAATCCCTCTTGATCTAAACAGCCAAGGTATTTCTCTCGCTCATTTTCAAACCACTGTTTTATCTGCACAAAAATACCAAACCAACCTGTTTTTCCCAATCAATTAATCAGACATTCTCCATACATAAATACAGTGTGCAGAAATAAGTTCAAATACTTCATATACATCTTCCTAAAGAAATTCTGCTTGCTTATATTACAGCTCAATTTGGCCTGCTTGAAATTCTAATGACTGTAATTTATTTTGCACTCAAGAACTGCTAGTGTTAATAGCACTATTCATGCATTATCCATGCATGCTTTGAGCGCACCAATATGTGATCAATAATATACATCATGTTATATAAATCCAGCTCTATAAATAAATAGACACTTAGAACTGCAACTTGTTTAACCTGATTCTCCAAGATTAGTACTGACCTGATCGCAGCCTTCTTCAAATTTTCTTGTTTCTGCAAGATTCTCCAACTGCTGCAGGCATTTATTAGATAAGAGCACCAGCCTATGGACTTCCTCATCCACTTGATTATAAAGTCTTGTTGCAATCTCTATGGCATCCCTATTAGATGGGGAGGAAAGATCAACAGAATGTTTCTGACAAAGCCAATATCAGAAGAAATGAGTCTTTCAGAAGGCATTAATCCCCTAGTTGGCTGAAGAACTTTGAGTGATGAAGAATGATGAAGACTCAACTCTTTTTTTTTTTTTAAACTGAACTTGTCAAATGCAAATGTACCTTACTGAAAACCACACAAACATGCAAACATGATGGTTCCACTTTTCAAGTTGAAAACATCCAGAATATTAAATGTGTCTCCTGCGGGCTAAGACGACTTTGTGAGCTGTTGAATATATAAAGTTGCCTCCACTTGACAATGATTGCATCAGCCTGGAAATCAATTCAAACTCTGCTCTAACAAAACTTCAAATAMTTAAAACTTACAGCATTTGCTGAATTAGAACTTTACTACTACTACTTTATTTTTTGAACAAGCTCTAAGCTCCTCCAGGATTCAGCTGTACCTCATACTTTACATAAAGAAGTAGTAGTAAAGTTCTAATTCAGCAAATGCTGACACAGCTATGCAGTAGAGGAGCTGTCGAAAATACAACCTTACATTTCAAAAGTAGTAAACAACTGTTTTCACTTCTATAATTCTCCATCACTGTAAGGGTGGTTGAGCACTGGAACAGATTGCCCAGGGGTTGTACAGATATTGAAAGACTAGACTAAAGTGCAGACTAGACTGTTCAACCTCCTCTTGCTGACCATGCTTGAGCAGGGTGAGTGTTTGACCAGAGAGTCTCCAGAGGTAACTTCYAAGCTCCTCTATGCAGTTACTCTGTGATTCATGGTCAGCACCTTTTGAAGAGTCTCTACTTACCGATAGTCTTCTGTGTGGCAGGTCTCCTTTCTTAGTCTTGCAAGGACTGTTCCACCTTCTAGCCTCAGTGTTACTAACAAGGCATCTTCCAAAACGAGTTTCATCATTGTCTTGTGCTTACTGATTAAGTCACATACATCCTATGCAGAAGAAAAATAACGTGCCATTAGAAACCTAGGCATTGAACATTATCTAGCTCACACATAGTTGGAAAAAAAAAAGAAAGAAAAAAGAAAAGAGAGAACACTGGGATTTTGCTTTGTGCTTGTTCCACTTGCACTACCTTGTCRTTTTTGTCCAAACACTTCTGACCAAACATATATAAAACACACTAATCCAGGCAGAGCTGTGCTTATACTCAGCTCTGGCCAAAGTTCTCCTGACCACACAAGCTCAGGCGGAATGGCTCTATYAGAGAGATGTTCTGACATGATAAAGAGCATTAGTGAGTGACCTCTGGTCCAGTGACTGCAGTGCAAAACAACACTCAGTAACACTGAAATTCAGGCAAGTACGATCACGTTTGACTATCCAAGGTAAAACAGTAAGATTCCTCTTAAGAGCTAATAGTTCTGTTTGCAGCATTGCAGTTTCAGTCAAAATAAAGCATTTAGTCAAAAAATCTAGTAAAAGTAGCAAGCTTCCTTGCTGACAATGGAGACATTTACACTTGTCCTTTCCACCAGGACTCACCTGGGCAGTGTTGAGGGTTCTGTTGGCTGTCAGGGAGCCCACCGCGTCCTGCAGAAAGCCAGTGGCCTCCCTGCAGTCTGTAATAAAGGGTTCCAGTTTCTGCATTGACAAAACAAGACAACAGGCACAACTTCAGAAAGAGTCGAAAGCAATCGCTTTGATGTCCGGAATTTAAAAACACAATGAACAGGCAAAATTCTTTTTGTGGTAAATTTTTGGTTCTTTTACAGTGTAATTAAATTGATCCACTTAGTGTTACATCAACATAGGCCACACTGGACAAGAAGAAATAACAACTTCAGGTGTTTTGGCGCAACTTCACATACTTTTATGGTTAGCCCTGCTTTTGAAATCAGAGTTTTAACCAACAAGCAGGACAGCTCCACCAATCTCTGCAGAAAAGAAAAGGACACACGGAGAGAACTGCAGGTCAGATCCACAGGTAGGATAAATTCTGCTAGGTAGGAATCTCATGCTAGTTATTCAGATGCRAGTTAGACCGAACATCAGGTGTGTCTAGTTAAACAGAATCTCTTAAGACTAAAAAAAGAAATGCTTTGGGAAATAATACATTATGAATCTCCCAACAAAGAAATCATTGCACACTACGCAATACAAAGTTATTGTCCCACACTGAAACAACTAGCGTTCAATATAATCAGGGATTGAAGAGAGCACAGGACTCTGTGGAGGAAAGGAGAAAAAGGGAAAACGATCAGTCTGAGCAGAAGTTAGCAACTGCAAMCAAACTTTTATTTATTTATTTTTAATGAGTAACAAAAACTATTAAATTCAATGAAAAAAATGAAAAGGAATGACTATATAGCAAGGACTCCAAAGCAGATCCTACCCTTCGGAAACATATCCAGTCATTGTGGTTATATTGAAATGTTCCATCAAATTCTGCTGTCAACTGCGTGCAGTCAATAAGCTTATTCAGGGCCTTCAGGGATGTCAGAATTTCATACTTCTCGGGGGAAAAATAAATAAATAAATACATTAATAAATAAAGCTTTAGAAAACTTATGAACTCTAAGGCAAAGACACTTAATTTCCCTCCCCCAGAATCTATGGTCTCTTAAGAGACCCAGTTACCCAGTTAATGTAAACCACTACACACGTGTTACATGTGTGTGTGTGGTGGGGTGTGCGGGGTCTCCAAGTCTCCCTTCCACATGGGCYGTTTTCCATCACTGCGAAAGGAAGGGCACTGAGCACTGCTGATTTACAGAAGCCAGGAAGCTGGTCCCAAGAGATGTACCTCATTTGAAGAGTTACATTTTGCTTTTTGTAGTATTTGGAATATATTCAGAAGTAGGGTAAAAAAATGTGTGTGTATACACACACACACACACACACACACACACACACACACACACATTTTTTCCCCCCTACCTCTGAATGTATTCCAAATGCTACAAAATGATATATGTTTTTATATATATATATATATATGCTATACATGTTTTTATATATATGATATATATATATAAACAATTTATATAATTTTATATATTTTTTATATATACATATATATCTCAAATGACCGATCTTGCGGAGCTGTCTAAGCTACAGGGCAATGATACAGAATATCAATAAAAATCCTTTTCTTTGGTATAATGATATTTCTCCCAAGAAAAGGAGATTTTTACATTATACACCAGATAAAAAAAAAAAATCCAGAAGCACAAACTACTTTTCTGATTGACACTAACTTAAATAACTGCATCTGTGCTCTAAAATCCTTCATTTTCCTTTTAAACATCTATGCTAATTTGACACTAAATCATTCACTGCTAACTGTGGTACCACAGATACCAATACACAAATACTGTGTTATTGAGAGGACTGTTTTCAGCACARCTGTTCCAACAGTCCACAGAACTAAGTAGTAGGCACCGAGACACAGAGAAAATTACCCTTAAAATTCAACCCAGAAGACTCACCTTTACTAAGCAACACACTCAAAGAATTTTGCAGTCACTTTTATTGGAAGAATATTTCATATGAAATTTATACTTACAAATACCTTTTGACAGCTCTAAGCAATGTCTTAGCTTACCTGAATTGGTATGTCCCGGTCCGGCCTAGAAGAACATTCCTTATCAGTCAATAAAAGGACACTGTGAATTGAATGAGGAATTGCATTCTGCAAAGGAATACAAACGCAGTTACAGAAAGGTAGTTTCTGCAAAATTCATCATCTCTTTCCTTTTCTAACACACTATAGAAAGAAGCTTCTCTGATTAGTTGTTCCTCAAAATCCAACCAYGAAGTCAACACGGTTCTCTTGAAGCATCTTGAACTCTTCATTCCACCACTCAGTCACTGCTCAGATCTGGGACAATTCCACAATGCTAGCAGGATTCCTAATAAAATTACTGCTAATTTACAGAAATTAAAATATGTTTTACCACACTATTTGTTCTAAACCAAAATGTTATTTATTTGCTCAACCTTTTATTCATTTATGCCTTTCTCCTAAATCAAGGTAATGGCTGTGCTAAAGAGCTGCATTCCATCAGGGGTAAAGGACACAGGGGCTTCAGTTTTCAGCACATTCTGTCTTTGAAATGTGTTTCAATCCAAGCAGCAAACTAAAATTTAAAGAAGATGAAACCAACAGCACGTGAATCAGTAGAACYATCTTCCCAGGATGCTGATCCAGTCCATGAACAMTTGATACGCAATGTTTACGAAATAYGGACTTAAGTATGATACATCAGTTCAAATTTCACTTAATTTGTTTCTGGAGAAAAATAATTCTCTGTCGTAACTTTAATTATTTTAACCTTATTATTATATATTATTTACATAATATATTATTATTTATTCATTATTATATTACTATATTTATTTTAATCTTATTTTTAAAACTATTTCTGCTTTAACTTTTTCCACCTCATCCTTGTGAGCCCTTACTCTGCAGAACAGCCACCAGGGGAAGAGAGCTCCTATTCCCAACACATTGCAATATGTGTCACAGCATGTTTTAAAACCAACACTCCTAGCACTTCATTCTGCACTTAGGCAGGATGCTTCCCTCGTGCACTACTCACCTGCATTGCTGTTAATGCTTTGAAAAGAGAAGAATGAGGCTGGCACTTCCGTGCATCCACCAGCAAAACGATTCCCAAATCACGGACCTCCTTCCTAGCAACAAAAGAGATATGTGTGTTTTTAAAGCTATCTTCTTTTAGGGAGCAAACTCTATGCTGAAGGCTTTTAGCCCTTTACCAGAGCAAACGGACTGAGGAGGGGTTCACTTTCAATACATGGTTTAATCTTAAGATACACTTCAGGTTTTGTTTAGAGAGAGTTTTTGCTTAAAATAAGGAAAACAAAGCCAAACAGTAAAAAGCCTTAGTACAGAATATGTGAAGAGGTACTACACTCTTTCTGTTCTCTTAGAGTGTATCTGTGAACCTCACCATCTTTCTTACTTTTCCTAGTCAAAATGACATTTATTTTGTTTTCCCAGTACTTGGCATTCTTATTTTCCCATAATTTGCCACTTCTATTATGATTGTAAAATGGACAAAAAAAAATTATATCAACCTTCAGGTTTGCAAAATTTAGGCCAGGGTTTATATATTACAAGAGACAACTGAACTCGGTGAGAAAACCCAGTATGTCAGTGTGAGGAAAATCAAAGCATATGGGCTGCTAGGTTATCCATATGGACTCTGCATTATATATTTTTAGAGAGGAAAAGACAGCTGGGGAAGGAATAAAACACAACACCATTATTCTTAACAAAACCAATAAAAATGTCTGCATGTCAACTGCAGACCTGTTATAAGACAGACTACATAAGTTACCAAAGAAGTTATATTGCTGACAAACCTGTGGAATTGGCAAACTCACAGTTATCTTCTACAAACAGCAAGACTTCATTAAAAGACTTCCTGAGAAACTACTTTACCATGTTTATTTATCTCACAGAATGGTTAAGGTTGGAAGGGACCTCTAGAGGTCATCTAGTCCAAACCTCCTGCTCAAAGAGGTCTCCTGGAAAAAATAACCAGTGCTAAACCTGCAGGATCAAATATGAAAGGCAAACACATAAACCCAATTTCATGTGCACAAATCAAATCGGTTGCAGTTACAGAAGGATTCCATGAGGTCTTACTTCACAGTTCCACCTCGAGCTAACACTTGAAGGATGCAGAGCTCAAGTTATTTCTTTTATGCTTCCTGTTGCTCAGAAAACAACAAATGAAAACAGAACTAAAATTGAAAATAACCCTGTTATTAGACTAAGGGCTTTAGCCCAAGTTCTAACGCTAAGTCTTTAGGTGCAAGTAGACACACACGTGGTGTTTGAGCCCAGTTTGCAGGGCCCACCCTAATAAGCCTCTCCAAGGAGCAGCTGTACATGCACTGCCTCTAAGGACAGTGCCAGAGGTGTGGGGTTACCTGAACAAAAACTCAGTGCATGAGGAAGCCGCCTGCACCTCAGCTGCACACGTACTTGACAGGACGAGTGGAAGCTACTCATAAACCMGAGGCATAGAGGAGCATGGCAGACACAACGAGCTTTCAATTTTGGTACCTTATTTAAAAGGTGTAACAGAATAGTACATTTACAAAGCAGCAAACAGCTGTCCAACCACAACGTGATTATTTAATCACATAAATCAAACATTAAACATAACAGCTAACAGAAAAACAAGCTACAAGATTGAGACCTCTCAAGCTCTTGTTCCTGCCAGTACGTGATGTTCATAAAAAAAAAAAAAAATTAGTGCTGCCTGGGATGAGGAAGCACTTAAGACTTTTCCATAATAGCAGGGTCTCCATAGCCCTAATATCTGTGTTAGCATAAAAAATAAAGTCAAAGCCCAGCGGGTTGGCTCTCTTCATACCTGGGGATGCTGTACAGATACATCAGAAGACGAGCAATTGCTGCACTCGTGCAATGCTCTTTCAGCCAGATGGCGTGTCTTGTGCAGACCTGTATCACCGCCCGGCCGCTCCTGTCTCTGCTTCCTGGACAGAGAGACGCAAARCGAAGGTTGGCAAAAAGTTTAGCTAGGAACGGGAGATTTGCAGGGAAGGTTTTGCACGTGCGTGTCTGAAAACTAGCAAAGCTCTCTTAAAAACACTCAAGAGTGTTTCTGCTTATGTGATTTTTTAAGAGGTTGTGGTCGAAAGCTGAGATAATCATCCTCACATGATCAAAGCAAAGCCCACAAAGCTTTGCTGTTCCTCCAATTAACTCTTGCAAATGAAACACTCTTGTAAAAGAGGCTGGCTCTACCCAGCAAAACTGTACTTTTATATCAGTCGGCAACTTGTCCATAATTTATCTTTGGTATTGCCAAACACACACATTTATGAAAAAAACCACACATTTATGCTTTGTGCACGTTTCACCTGTCACTGGGTAGGGTGCCAGTCGCACAGCACGTACCGCACAGGGAAAGGACTCCAGCCTGCAGCAGCTCCTGGTCCGTGTCGAGCAGCTGCCGTGGCAGCCTGTGGCCAAGGCTGCCCGCGTTGGCAGCGAGCAGGTCGCGGTCACGGAGCGCCAGAACGGGGGAGGTATCCGCGGCTGCGTCACCCTCTCCTCCCTGGAAGCCGGGTTTGGCAGGGGTTGCTGTCGAGTGCTGATAAGGGCCTGGACAAATGGGAGAATTGGTTATTATTTGTTTTTTTCCCCTTAAGTTTTTTCCCTTAAGACTGCTCTSCGATAATGACAGATATGTAGAATATATCCAGATGCAAAGAAACAAAGATATGTAATCTGCAGATTATAATCTTGTTTTAAAAGAGTTCAGGCAGCAAGTTGAGCACTTGAAAGTCTGGGATTGAACTATCAAGAGAAATCATTTGATCTTCCTGTGATCTTCCTTCTGCATTTCCACATGCATGCATTTCCACAGATTAGGCATCTGTTGGTGCTCCATGCCCACCTCTGAGGCCTCCACTGCACAGGGCTGGCAAGCACAATTTACACAATGGCACTGCATGGAGAAGAGAGCAGATTTCGGGGTATTCCGCAAACTGGCAGGTGGGATCCCATGGGAAACAGCTGTGAAGGAGYTGACTGAAGCTCGCAAGTCTTTCAAGACAACATCCTCGAAGGGCAAGGTCCAACCACACTGAGGCAAAAAGTAAATGCAAGAGACCAGTTTGCCTAGGCAGGCAGCTCGGGCGAGAGCTCCAGTGCGGAAAGATGGAGATGCAAACGGCTCCAAAGAGTGGAGGTGAAAGCTGGGACAAGCTACAACGGAAGAATTTAGATACACTGCCCTGGCAATTAGGGATGGTGTTAGCAAACCCAAAGCCCAGAGTTGCGACTTAAAGGCCATATTAAGGGCAATAAAAGTTCCTACTGCTCCCTCAGTAATAAAAGACAGAACAAGAAAAATGTAGGACCACTGCTGAATGGGGCAGAAGGAGAAGTGACAGTAGACACTCGTAAGGCTGAACCATTCAGCGCCTTCTCTGCCTGAGTCTTGGTCAAGTTAGTCTACAGCAGTAGACAAGGACAGGTCGGAATCACAGAGCGCTTGAGGCAGAGAGCTCTGGAAGTGATGTCCCCTATCCAACGTGCCCTGATCTAGCAGGGTCCCCTAGGGCCTGCTGCACAGGACCCTGCCCTGTCCCAGTGCCCTGTAACCCCTCCCACAGGAAAGCAGCTTTTCCTTATGTTCAGGGAGAACTTCCTGGGTTCCAGTTTGTGTCTGTTGCCTCTTGTCCTACCACCGAGAAGAGTCCGGCCCCATCCTTTTTACATCCTCCCTTCAGATCATTACAGATATATAATTATTAGTTTTGGATCATCTGACAACTTGCTGAGGGTGCTGTCCCTTCATTCAGGACATTGATGAGTAAGTTGAACGAGGYTGGTCCTCAGATTGACCCCTGGGAGACCCTGATGGTTCCTGGCCTCCAACTAGACCTTGCACCATGCACACATCTCTCCTGCACCTTCTGGACCTACCTAGGAGCACGTGATGGGAGACGGTGTCAAAAGCTTTCCTGAACCCAAGGCAGACGACATCCATTTCTCTCCCCTCCTCTCATCTCACCATGCAAAGCTGCTGGGTGGGTTAAGCCATCATTTCTCCCTGCTGACTACACCTGCTCGTCCTTCGTGCACTTGGAACTGGCATTCGGAAGGAGCTGCTCCACCACCCTTCCAGGGATGCAGGTGAGGCTGGCTGGCCTGCGATTCCTGGGTCCTCTTTCTTGCCCTTTTTGAAAATCAGGAGTTGCTTTCGCTTCCTGCCAGTCCCCAGGCATCAGTCCCAACCACCATGATCTTTCCAAGACGATCAAGAGTGGCCTTGCAATGACACCAGCGGGTGAACCCCATCAGGGCACATGGGCTTGTGTACATCCAGGCTGCTTAAGCAGTACCTAGCTCAGCCCTCCTCCACTGAGGGAAACTCCTCCTCTCTCCAGATTTTCCTTCCAGTCCCCAGAGCCTGCGGTTCTCCTTTCTGTTTATGGGTCACGGCCTGGAAGAGGTGCACGCAGGCTGGCAAGATCTGCTAAGAAAAGCTATTGCACAAATGTGACAGCATTGGTCTAAAGCCAGGAATAACATGGCTGAGGATAAGAGCACCCCCACAGAAAGCACAGGAGTCACTTGTTCCTGCTTTAAACATGCAGTCCAGGAAGACACGTTCAAGGTTTGTCACAAACATATCAATTACATCCTGCACCCGCAAGACTCATGACGCTCAAAACGTGTTGAAAACAAACACACATCCAAAAAAAATGTCAAAGCTCCAAAAAGGAACTGCAAGGGATAAACAAGGATGAGACATTAGAATTTGTCCAGGTTATTTTTCCACAGGCAATATAAATCTTTTCTGCTTGTCATCTGCAGCARCCTGGCACACAGCCACAGCCATTAGATTGTCCTGTTTGAACACGAATCCCAGGACTCCCTGAGGTGCGGGGCACACTGAGACCTTAAGTGAACCACGAGCTTCCAGTTTGCAGCTGCTTGGAGCATGGGCAAAGAAAGAGGACATCTCTCCAACTGTGTCCATATATACTTACCAAGATTTTCAGGTGATCCTCCCAACAGCTGTATTTTTCTTTTAATTCCAAAAGAGAATATACAAAACATCTTGAAAAGCACTTATGTGAAAATATTTAACACAGAATGTTACTTTGACACTAAATATTCTGTCAGAGTAACACCAACAGAACTGATAAAAAATGTCAATTACTGCAAAGCAAGCAAATGTTTAAGTTTAGATCCAGAAAAGGAAACTGTCTAGATGCAAAGGCTATTTATTCAGCTAAAACCATATGAGGATGTTACACAAAAAAAAAAAAAAAAAAGAATGATATCTAAAGGATTTTTATTTTATTTATTTTTCTCTTTTACCTTCATCTCCTTTGTTGTGCTTATGGCTTCTCACAGGAGTGGAAAACGACCCAGAATCCAATTTTCCTGGCCTCGAAACACATCCATTTAACAACCTTTTGGGGTTTCCATCGGACACAGTGTGCAGGACCTTGTCAGGTCTCTGATCTGACAGACGTGGACTTCTGTGCGCCCTGTCCAGGGAGCGCGAGAGTCTCGGCCCTGCCTTGCACTCCGCTGCAGACGGAGTTTCAGGAGGTGCAAACACTTTCTTAAAAGCCAGGGGAGAATCAGCAAGGCTTAGGCCTTTCTTCACGTCGTCCTTTGGAAGGAGCCTACCAAATAAGAAGTTCCCCTTCTCTGCCTGACCCTCACAAGCTCTGCCTTCGTTCGCAGCACAYGGGTCGGCTCCGTGCTCTGAAGCTTCCTCTTCCACGACGGACTCCTTGGAGCTGAAGCTGACGTTCATGGGATTCTGCAGCGCCTCGATGTACGACTTCCTGAGCAAGCGCCTCGCCTCGAGGCGCGCCGAGTCCCTGCGCGGCGGCCCTGCCGGGCACGGCCCGCTCAAATCCCCGTCCAAAGGGAGGCTGCGCACAAGGCTCTCTTTTTCCAGTTCCACCATGGATGACARTGTGTCACCTTTTAAAATCACGAGGTCCTTTCCAGGCCCAGCAGCTCTGTCCTTGGCGAGGGGCCAGGCCTCTGGGCTCACACGGCCATCGACAGGGTCGGCCTTGACGGCGCCTTCGGGAGCCCTCGTGCTCCCGAGTGCCAGGCTGCTCCCCGGGGCCGGCACGGAGCTCTTGAGGCCACCGGGCTGCTTTGGGATGGGGGCTTCTCTCACGGTGGAGGCTGTTTCGCTGGAAGTGGAGCTGTCACACGAGCTGCTGCTCTCCATGGTGTGGGTCAGGGCATCGGCGGRATCGCTGAGGAGCCGGTCGCAGGGATTCCCCGCGTAATTGCACAGGATGGTTTCAGTCGTGGGAACAAAGATGGGGTTAACGATGTTCTTCCACGGGGTCCTATACACGGCTGAGCCCGTTGTCAGCAAGCAGCTCCTCAAGGGAAAATTCTCTCTTTCATCATTGAGCTTTTCCAGAAACGTCGCCGTAAAAACGCAGCCATACATTGCTTCAGGTATGGTGACTTCTTCCATTCCTTGCCCACCCCTGGAGAGGCATTTTAAAACCAGCCTGGCCAGCTGCTTCCCCGCAGGGGCTACCTGCAGGTAGAAGTCCCCCGGTTTCAAGCAGACGCGGTGCAGAGATGMCAACTGTATCACCACTTTCTCATGGATGCACAGGGGCCAGCCTTCATGGTAGAAGATGAGGCCAGTGTACTTGGCCTGTCGGGAGAAAAGAAAGGAAAAACCTCAGAAGAAAAACCTGGCTTTTAATGAGAGCATCGTGTTCTTTCCGAAAAGCAAGCGGGATTCAACCATAGTTCAGCTGCCCATTTGCCTGCAGTATCCCCAGGGTTTTGTACCTTATAGCATGGCAGGAGGGAGCCCAGTCAAGATTATGTCCAATAGGAACAWAAAATAGCTCTGTGGAAATAAAAGAGCCCCCTCTGACCCACCATCTCTCTCATTTCCTGAAGGGGAAACTGTTTCTTTAACTAAATCTTTAGCCTAGCTTTCCAGCTGCTGGGTAGAAAGGAGTTTATCATAATTTTATATTACTAGGTATTATATTTTAATGAGCCACATTAAACTTTCCAAAGTAATATTAAAAGTCAAAACCATAAAAGCAAAAAAAAAAAAAAAAAAAAAAAGATGCTAAAAAATTGTGTTTCCAAGATTTGAACTTCCTAGT
>NW_020455461.1:962164-965391 GCF_003342845.1 Nothoprocta perdicaria | reverse complement strand
CTTAAGATCAAGAAGAGAGCTTAAGAAGTCTATTTATATATATATGTGTGTGTATACATATGGGGAGTCAGGAGCTCATAGGGCACCAGGCCTCGATGTGCGGCCTTCGAAGGGGACGCGTGAACACGATGGAAGAGAAATGCCCCAAAAATGGCCTCGCTTTTCCAGGAACAAAGAAAATGCTGATGGAGGAGGGAATTTCAGAGTGCTATGGTAAAACGTACAAGTGAAGCTTGGAAAGTTCACCTGTCAGACCACTTATGTGTCTCATACAAACCCCAAAGTTTATGTAAGGCTTAGATTTACAGCAAGTTTAGGTTACTGCCTTTTATTAGCTGTTCTGTTGATTCTGCTACAGGGAACACTTAACAATCTCTTTAAAAAGGCTAAGTCTTGCTCCAGAAAAACGTTCTTCTTCCTGTTTCTTGTTTAAAAATCTTTTAAACAAATTAGCGAACTTAAAGCAAASTTCTGGTTAGAAGAAAGACATTTTCAACACAGGTTTTAATAACACCAATTTTGGGGCTTCTTTCCAAATACGCTGACTTTGCAGTGCACTGAATCACAGGGCATAAAATAAAACATTACGGCTACAACTGAGGCTAGTTCTATAGAATAGTCATACGTGGAACTTTTTTCACTATTCCTGGAGAGAAAAAAAAATAATAATTTAAAGGAATGGCTTGATAAAGTGTTTTTATTAAACAGGAATCAGCTGCTTAATAGTCTRAGCACACTCCCCAATTAAATTCTCATTTGGAAAGGAACCTTACTACACACAAATAGAAATGTATATGTAGCAAAGGCAAAAATACACAAAAACTTACTAGGATGTCTAATGATGTCTTGCCAGCTGCTCACTGCAATCTTGCAATCTACTATTTGTCTCTTACGATCCATGTGAGAAACACAMGTAAATATAAATGTTTTCTATCAGAGAGCAACTAAACTTCAATGAGAAAGCCTGATGGATGTAAAGATGCTCAGGTTTAAAACTTTCCTCGGCAACTGTTTTTGGATTGGATCCACTCAAGAGGATCTTAAAGGGAACAAAAGAGATAAGGGCTCAACCTGCTCTTCACGGATAAGRTATCTATATCTAGAGACAGAAATACTTTTCTTCCAGCTAGTTATGCTAAACAGGTTATTGACCAATGTCTTTATACCAGCAATTTTGGGAGGTGGGATTCACTTTTACAGCAAAGTGCCAAGATACCACGGGGTGGATAAGGGAGGAGGAGAAAACTTGAGGCCAGTTGTGAGGAAGGAGGCATTGGATGGTTGCAAGACCTCTCATTAAGGCAACACGTAACTGCTGGAGAGCTCCCTGCAATGAAGCCTCCCATTCTGCAGGTGCAGCTAAGGAGTCACCAAACCCCTTAACGCTGAAAGCCCAAGGGATTCTGGATGTTGGACAACCAAGCGCTGGATCATGAACCCTTCTCCCCTTGTCAACTGCAGCCTGAATACTGTAAATCTCCAAGGCATTTCTTGAAYAGCCCTGCCTCTGAGACATTTCCAGTTCATGCAGTATAGATACAGRCACATTTCTCACAAGTGGAAGGGAAGAAAAACAGAAAAGCCATGGAAACGTAAAGCTTTGCCTGCAAAATTGCTTTTGTCCCCGCTCATTCTCCAGGACCACATCTCCAGTTAAGACCTGACCCTGCCACACTTCTAGTCCCACGGGCCCCTTCCTTATTCCCCATGGGAAGAGCCATGCACCTGAGCGGGAAGTAGGACTAGGAACCACAACTGCACGGTGCATTTGCACGGATTCAGTTTCCAGTTGTTCTAGATAATCAGCACAAAGGCAGTAATTGCAAACACAGCTCTCCCTTGCAGAGTGGAGTGGATGTTCAATAATTGCTTCCAATTGCCTATCAGCAACTAGGTCTTCGATATGTTTGTCTTACATTTTTGGGGGACGAATGGCTTCATTACGATGTTGCCAGTATTTTTCTCCAGTTGACTTGTAAGTTATTCCTCATTTTTGTTACTGTGTTTCCGCTTGATCTTAGGTTGATCTAATCACAGACAGAGGAAGGAAAGAGAAACTTGCCTAGGTTTTATGAAGAGRCTGGGGGAATGAGAGCTTTCAACTACTGATAAGGTGGGGAGTTCTGGAAGGGACTGATGAATCCAGGCACGAGGTTTTGGCAGCTGTTAGGCRGATTCCAGCAGATATTTGTTTCCTAAATCCCAAGCACAGGCCTGCRCAAGCTCAGCATCCTCTTGGGAGATGCGGTTTTCAGAGGCTGCCATTTGGACCCAGTTCAAGGGCGTCCTTGTTTCCAGGATAAACACATCAGGATGACACAGATCTAGCCTAATGTCATTTGTACTGGAGAATGGGAGCTGGTTAAGCACTGCCTGCGCTTCAACACCTCTTGTAAACAGAGGTGAACATCACCACCTCATGATGTCCATTGTAAGATGCAATAATTTCATTCCAATGCCTGATAACATTTATCCCCATWCAAGATAAAACACAGCTTTCAACTATCAGGACACAGGTACTTTTCTATAGGTAGTATTTTGTTGGCAAACTGGGGAAAACCAGCTGGATTGAACCTTCAGAATGACAGGAACCCCTCAGAAACAGGCACAGGAATGGGAGGGGGCAAAGCCAGATGTTGGGCACGGGAAATGAGGTGCAACAAAGTGCTATTCAAGGAAGTAAGGAAAAGACTAGCTACAAAGATGCAAAAGGGAACAGGAAAACGATCGGGCTTTCCAAAAACTGTGTCAAGCCTCCTTACCTTTTATCTGAAAGGCACAGAAAGCTCTGATGAACAGACAGTCCTTTGAAATAGCAGGCTTTTGCCTCCAAAACGGGAGCTGGCAAGCATAAGGCACAGATCAAAATCATAGAATCACAGAACCCTCAAGGTTGGAAGGGGCCTCAGAGGTCATCCAGTCCAACCCCCCTGCACACGCAGGGTCACCCAGAGCACGGGGCACAGGGCTGCATCCAAGCGGATTTTAAAGATCTCCAGAGAAGGAGACTCCACAACCTCTCTGGGCAGCCTGTGCCAGGGCTCTGGCACCCCCTCTGTTAAGAAGTGTTTCCTTAAGTTCCTGTGGAACTTTTGGTGCCTCAGCTTGTGGCCGTTTCCTCTAGTCCTATCACTGGCCACCACTGAAAAGAGGCCGCCCCCTCCTCCTCACTGCCTCCCTTGAGGTATTTATACACGCTGATCAGGTCCCCCCTCAGCCTTCTCTTC
>NW_020455461.1:927374-959234 GCF_003342845.1 Nothoprocta perdicaria | reverse complement strand
CCACTGAAAAGAGGCCGCCCCCTCCTCCTCACTGCCTCCCTTGAGGTATTTATACACGCTGATCAGGTCCCCCCTCAGCCTTCTCTTCTCCAGGCCTGTTCAGGCCCAGCTCCCTCAGCCTTTGCTCATAGGGCAGATGTTCCAGGCCCCTGATCATCCTSGTAGCCCTGCGCTGGACTCTCTCCAGCAGCTCCACATCCCTCTCGTCCTGGGGAGCCCAGAACTGGACACAGTCTCCAGATGTGGCCTCACCAGGGCTGTGTATAGGGGGAYGATSACCTCCCTCGACCTGCTGGAGACRCTCTTCTTAATGCACCCCAGCATCCCRTTGGCCTTCTTGGCCACCAGGGCACACTGCTGCCTCATGGTCTGAAGAGATCTGCAGACCTGAAGAGCTCTGCAGCTAAGTCACCTAACTGCAACTTTCCTGTTTGGCATCCCGCTTTTTGCCCCGCTCTCCCGTGCCGGAAAAGCAGGGCGGGCGGCGCTACTTACGCACGCCTCCCGCTGGACGCGCTGCAGGGCTCTCTGGGCGGGCACGAGGAAGTCGAGGAGGCAGCGGAGGCCATCGCCCCGGTACGGCCTGTCCAGCACGCGGAAGAGCTGCCAGAGGACGGTGGCAGCGGTGGCCTCGAAGGGCGGGTAGAGCGCGGAGAGCGCGCTCTGGATGTACCCGTCCAGGGGCTCGGARTCCTGCAAGGGAAGAAGTCACTGAAGAACTTGCAAAGAAATGCAAAGACAGAAATTCCCAATGCACTTGCTGCACCCCGCTACATYCATATACTGCATTCATATACACATTCATACGCTCACAGTGCATGGGGAGCTGCCCTGGTGYAAGCTGCACGGCAGCCTGGAGCAGAAGGAAGTGCTCTCGCTGCCTTGCATGCAACTGTCCAAACTGCTGCCTTTTAACGCGCTCCGCAATCCGCTGGAATGCGGCTCACGACAGCTTTTGCAATTGGAATTATTCACATTATGAAATGCCCAAACACTAAGCTTTTATTAAATGACTATTTCCCCGTACATTCTTTTGCCTCACCTGAATTTATGTGCTGCAGTGAAAACACGTTGGGCTTGGTGTTGCATGTGCAGTAAATAACATTTATGGATTCCAAAAAGACTCCAGTAAACACTTTTATATCCTAAGCTCGTCTATGCTAACAACCTGAATTTCTGCTTTCTTCAAAACCTACTTGTATCATAAAGTTTCACATTCTTGGTTTCAACAGCATAAAACACTGTCATTTTGCTTTATGACTGCTGTCATTTRGCATTTCAAAAACATCCAGAAGATTTACTGAAGTATGAATATGTGGAATGATCTATTTTTTCCTCCCCAAAGAAGATTCCTAACTACTATTTCATACTTTCAATAGCCAAAACCTCATAACCATTCCTGCTGTATACATTTTCACGAGCACTGGACTGGAGGTACTTTGAGGCCCATTCTTTTAGGAGATATTTCCCAACACCTGCAAGTGTCTGCCTAAAGAAAAAAGGCAGCTAGATGCAGCATCCCAAATAGTCTATCGAGTTATGCTCATTTGGCTTAAAACTTRCAATAAATTCTGTGTGTGTGACTGTGGTTAGAAGTGGAGAAGGAGGAGAACAGGAAAGTTCCAGAGATGTGTGCGGGAGAAGCGAGAGCATCCGCCAGCGCCGCCTCCCTAGAAGGAAAGGGCTGTTTTGGAGAAGGGCAGGAGGCAGCTGTGCCAAGAAAGGGCACAGAGGAGGTGCCCAGAGGAAGCAGACACTGTCAGGGATGACGGGGAGCGGGCAGGGAGTCCCTATGTGCAAGGCAGCAGCGCAGGCCGCAGGCAAGGAGCACGGCCCGGGACCAAAGCACTGMGACGGGGGCAGCAACGTGGAGCTGGTTTCCGATCCCCCAGCCACGAAGCAGGCCTTAAAGCACTTGTTATCACCTCAGTCTGGCAGCTGTGCTTGTTTTACAGGTGCCGAGTTTGGTGGAACGCCTGAACTCACGGAGCAGCAAAAGCAGGTAACAAACCACAGCGGAGCTGGGGCCTTTGGGGAGCAAGGAACATCATGGAGCTCTCCCTTAGGGCTCCACAGACACAGAAACATCAAACTCAAATAAATAAATGATATGTTTGCTATGTAGGAGCAACCCTCTACCAGAAATAAAGCAAATGGATCACCAAGGAGGAGAGATTTCCCCAGGCTGAGACCCTGGGACAAATCCAGGACGGGCAGAAAGGCTGCAGTCACTGCAGAGCGGTGCCGGGCAGCGCTGCTGCCTTCAGGCTGGTGCTCTGCAGAGGGAAGGAAACGTCTGTGGGGAGGAAACTGCGCTGATCAACTTTCTAGTCCTCAGTTTACTCCTATGTCCTTGAATCACAYGTGTAGAAAACGAAGAAAATCATTCTGGAATCTGGCAGATTCTGGAAGAGAAAGTGTTTTTGGGGCACCAAGGGTAGGGAGAGAGAAGCAGAGAAGAGGAGAAAAGCAGCAAGATTAAGAAATCCAGATGGATTCCAGATTAAGTGATTTCACTGACTCCACTATCACCTCGGAGCAGACTCCAGAGATGCAGAACCGAAGGGCTTAGATCCCAAGGGAAGCCAGCCCCAGAGGCTGCCCTTCTCCCAGGGAAGATGGGAGTTAAAGATTAAGTGAATGACACGGAGCTTCGCCTACACCTGGCCAAGKATTCGAAACGATGCCATGCAGAAATGCTAACACGGTGCAGGGCTGTGTTAYGCTACCTAACCAGCTCTGGGGCGTCCAAGCTCCCAGCCCTGGCAACACARCACGGCCGGGTAAAGAGAGTCGCCTTCCCGCATGAACAGCAAACCAAAGAGCAACCCGGAGCAAACACCAAGAGCCTGGACAGACACAGCAGGAGCTTCTCCACGCAGCTCGTCCTTCACATGGAGCCGCTGTGGCACAGCGGGGAAGGCAGCTGGAGCCCCCCGGCCAAGCGCATGTTCCACATCCAAGGCGGCAACCTGCACACGTGGGACGGGGGCCTCTGGGCTGGGCCCAGATCCGTCAGGAATGGGAAAGAATGTGGAAAACACGGGGCTGCCTGGCGTGTTTGTGAGGAACCTGCCAGGTAAAAGGCTCCCCAAGAACATATTTCTCCATAGCAAATAAATCGAGGCAGCCTGAGAGGCCACGAGAACGCTGTTGCATGGGGAAAAGGCAAAGCAGTRAGAGAGAAGCTGTAACCACTGCGTTACGTCGGATATTGCCTCAAACAGACGAGCCAGGCAAGCAGCCGTGGAAATCAGCTAAGCAAAACACTCCTCCTGAGAGGCTCGGGAGCCTTTTCTAGCAGCTAATAAAAGAATCACCTTTCACAGGTACGGAGCCACGCTGCGCCGCGGMGGCTGCACACACAACCACCCTTCAAACCACTTGAAACTGAAGCCTGTTCTCARGACAGGCACTCATCCCCAGAGAGACTGGTGCGTTTGTTGAACACAAACGGTGCTCTGAAGCAGGAATCCCTAACATGGTAACGATGCCTCTACCAGAATTAATGCCAAAGAAGAGGTCTTTTGCACTGAGGTCTCAAACAGCAACACCAGCAACTGCTCTATCACACTCCCATCTCCTGGTTTGTTTTGACACAGGGGTCAAAAAGCTGCTCTAGGCTATCGAAGTTTATATTTGCCTACCAAAACAAACATATCAATCACTATCTGCAATGTCAAAAAGACTCAAAATAACTAGTTAAAAATAAAACATAAAGACTCTCCAAACGGAGGAAATCAAACAGAGGAATATTTATCTTATTTTTTTTTAGTATCATTTCCACCTCAAGTCAAGAAACAAAACGCCATCAAGCAACCTTGTAAAAGTTTCTCAGCATTTCACATGACCAACCCTTAGGCCTGTTCAATACGAAGGTATTATACAGGCAGGTGATTTTTCATTTCACACCTAGATATTGTGCCCGGGGGAGAAGCAGAGCGTGGGTTTCACAGCCAATAGCTCCACTGAGCCTCGGTGCCACTGGACTGCCCGACGTGGAGCGTGTTCTGCAGAGAGGAGAAAAACAACYGCTGAATATGTCCAGGTTTGAAGCTCAGCCTTTCTGCTCAGTTTTGCACAACCTGGCTATTCTCTTTGTGCCTATGGTACATTGCCTTACATTGACCTGTTTTCACCACAACATCGGAGGGCAAAGGCCTGTGAGGTTGATTTGTCAAACTCTCCATGAAAAGCAAAACTGAAGCAGCAGGTAAAAAAGGTGCCGGCTCTCATGATTCTGCTTCTCAGACATACACATTAAATACGATCAAATATGAAAGTTTTGCCATCTACTTGGTTGCRATGACCAAAACACACAGGTACTTGCACGCTCCTGCCAGGCTGATCRCATCAGAGAGCTCAGCAACACGCTCGGCACGGAGCTCACCCTGAGCACACAACCTGCTGTCTTCTCTCCAGATTCAGCTGTTCCCATTTTACAYGGCAGAGATCCACTCAAGTAATTTAGGAGCAATGATCAGGAGTTTGCTGTGAGCAGGACTACTAGTTGGCAGGGAATTTKGCCATGTACAGCCTCTCCTCTGGAGATGGGAGAGGCTCAGGGTGCTGGTGAGAGGTGCGGATGTGTCTGGGAGGCTCTGGTACCCGGGGTCCCATTGTCACGAGGGATGACATGAAGACAAAGGGAGTTGTCCATGCTTAAGCTCCAAATACTCATCCTRGAGCTTCCCACATCCACGTCTGCTCTCACCTGCAACTTCCACCTCCAGCTGCCGTGCTTGAAACACCTTTTCCTCTTCATCTGCTTTTACCTACCTCTCACATTCAAAAATCCTCTCTCTGCCGGTCGGGACCCATGACACTATATATTTACGTATTCCCAAATGACCTCCTGAAGAACACCAGGACASTACAACGCCTTTTACAAGCAGGGAAGGGGGCTCACGGGAGGCTGCGCTCCGCRTTTTGCGTGGCGGCCCTGGGAGCTCTTGGAGCCGCCGACCTCACCGCGGCCAAACGCGGCGCCAGGGCAGGATGCACAACGGAATCCCGGGAATGCCGGAGGGGAAACACCTGGGAGGGCAGCGGGCACTTCCGCGGGCGGCAGGCGCGGACGCGCTCCCGGAGCAGCTGCTCCCTTCCCGCCTCCCTTCCCGGCAGCTCTGCGGCTTTGCTCTGTTCATGGCCAGGGCTCCCCGTGAGCCTCCTCGCTGCTCCCTCCTCGCCAGAGCCGGGCTTTCTCAGCAGCAAAAGGGTTGTTCAGAGCACCTGCAGGTCCACAGGGCCCCAGCTCACCCCCAGCACAACCTTCCCCAGCCCCAGAGGCCAGTTCTCGGCATGAAAACCAGCCGGCGGATTTAAGTCCCTAACAAATTCACAGGCAAGAAGGTGTTTTAGAAAAGGCCCCAAAAACAGTACATTTAGACTAACTAACAAGACAGCCAATTGCTTTAATTTTTCCATATATGAGAGGAAGACAGAGCAAGAAAGCAGAGAAACCGAGGCCAGACAGGGCTTTTCTCCCCCAGATCCCCATCCCACTCTCCTACCAAAGCTGCCTGGGGACAGGAGCCTCCTGGTACCGGAGCATTCCAGAACCGCGGCACTCGCGTCAGGCTGGCATCCCGTCAATTCATCTTTCCTTGGATAAAATCTCGCTGCCAAACTCCCTCCTCCTCCAGCAGGATGAGGAATCCTGAATTCAGCCCATGCAGACGAGCTTGAGGAAACCCGAGTCTCCACAGGGCGTGTTGCTGCGGAGCGGGGCAACCCCGACCCCCAAAGCCATGTGGTGGAATTCCCTGCTGCTTCCCAAACAGGGGCTTATCACACAGTGCTCGGCAAGCACCTACACACTGCTGTGCTGAGGAGACCAAGAGAAACTCCCAGCATCGATGATGGGACGTCTGGATACGTCTAAGGCTTTATCCAGAGGGATAAAAACAAAAACAGCCCAAAGGAAGCCTGCCAGTAGCTGCCTTACAGCCTCTCCTGGAGTAAAACAACAAGTTTACCGCTCCCCACAGCCATGTGTTACTTTTCAGGTTATTTATTCTCTTACTAAGCTAATAATTACCCATTGCTTTTTAACTAGCATCTCTTATCTCCCCAGAAGTGACCAACTGACTCAATGAATTCAAAAAAGGAAGCAGATAAAGCATAGAAATTGGACACTGAAAATTAACCACATCAGATGCACAGGCTCCTTTTAGCTATTGTCATTGAGAGGTAAAAGAAGTCAGATTTATGTTGTCCTCATGCAGCCTTTAGCCAGATTTCAAGGCCTGCTCATGTTGAGGAAAACCAGCATATTGAAACCCCCAGATCTCTTCCTTCAGATAAATCTTCTTTATCACCACAGACTGCTCTGTAAACAGGAAATGTGTTACCCACTCCTCGGGAAATACTACACCTTTCTCAAAATAACAGAGATCAGTAATCAACATTCTAAATCTGAGTCCTAGGTGCATTTAATATTATAGAGGGGGAATATTTTTTCAAATACAGGGGACACTAAAATCAGCAGAATAATGTGGTGATACATTTGCATCAGCAGAATAATGTGGTGATTCATTTGTGAGTACATAACGCACCTCTTCTTCAGAGTTACAGGCTCCCATATTGTGCTATGAAAACCTAACTGAATACACACAATATCCACTGTTCACAAGCCTCATCAGTAACCTGATCCATGGTTTCAGTTGAAAACACAGTATCAAAATGCAAAGTTTTACACAATGAAGAGTTTTGTATTAATTGAGGGGTATCTCCAAGATTTACCTATCCATCTACTGCACAACTTTGTTTGTAATGATTCTTATTTAAGAGATGTTTTTGCATTAAAATATAACCTACAGTTACAAGGTGTCACCAGAAAAAGTACATTTAACACGAGAAGAGTGCTCTCCTTCCTTAAAAAAAATAAGAGGAGGAAATGCAGAAGCATGGCTTTGCACAGCAGGGCTCCAAATAATTCACAACATTCACTGCAGCTACAATTACCTTGCCCAGTTTGAACTTGCCTGTGGTTTTGGAGGCATCCTCAGTTCCGCTCAGCCTCCTGGCACGCCGGCTTCATGGACCAGCAAAGCAACCTCTGGAAGAGGCAGCAGCGTCTAATACTGATCCAGGCATGGATTATCCCAAAACCACAGGGGCGTGCAGGAGATTTCACAGCTAAAGAGACACAAACAGCTGGCCTAAAGCTCGGAGGCTTTGACTTCTTTCATGCATTTTCCTCATATATTGCACCTTCACTTGGCTTGACCCTCCACCAAGCAGATCACTGTTCATATTTACACCAGTGAACATCACCAACTTGCCCAAGAGCCTTCCACAAGAGACACACACAACTCTTTGCACCCCTTAAAACCCAACTTTCCTCAAAGTGCAGCGGCATCCTTCTTTTCCTCCTCACCARGCTTTTTTTTTTTTTTATCTCCTTTCAGTAGGATTTAGATCCCATCCTCTCTGCCCTGCAGATGTTCAAGGCCCTGCTGTAATSCATGCTGACACTAGAGGGGGGCAGCTACATGCAGTATAATTATATAATGGTCATGCCAGCCGCTCCGAGCAGGTTTGGATAATACCAAGATTTTTGCAAGTAAAATAGACTACTGAGTGAGTATGAATGTGAGTGAAACAACACATATACTACACATACAAATTTATATTTTTCATATAATACACACACACACACATATATATATATATATATATATATATAAATAAAATATTCCACCTCCATGTGAAGAAGAACTTCACACGGTGAAGGTGAGGGTGTCAGAGCCCTGGCACAGGCTGCCCAGGGAGGCTGTGGAGTCTCCTTCTCTGGAGATCTTCCAAACCCGCCTGGATGCCGCCCTGTGCCCCGTGCTCTGGGTGTCCCTGCTAGAGCAGGGAGTTGGACTAGATGATCTCTAGGGGTCCCTTCCAGCCTCAACCATTCTGGGATTCTATTATATATATTCACAGCCCAGCAGGGAATCCTACTGTCCACCCACCAGCTGGGAATTAGCCCTTTTCTCCTCACCACAACACAGGTTACAGAAGCACCCACTTTCAAAATTCCAGGTAAAATATGGCATCACATCTAACTTCAAAAATAAGGAGGAAAATATGGGGAGAAATTGGATTCTTTTCCTACTACAGTCCGAAATTCCCAGGAATGATGTGTATTTTGGCATGCCCTCCTAATGCTGACAATTCTAGAGCTGGTTTTTAAAACAAGCCCCAGCTTTAGCCTTTTTTTTTTTCTCTTTTTTCTTTTTCCCCACCCCCCTCAGTCTCTGGGATTCAGARAGGATGGCAGGAGGACACAACGAGGTTCCCCTCCAAAAACGTGAATAAAGCAAAGCACAGAAACCATCACACCCCCTTGGGTACCAAGTTTTGAGTCTGCCTTTTGTGCAGGAGCCGCAGGAGGAGTTACACAGTGTGCAGCCAGACAGCCGTGCAACAAATCCAACACAACTGGTCAACTCCTCTCAACTAATTCAGCTAGAAAAACTCAGGTCATTCCTTGTTCCAAGGAGGAAGGGGAGCAGCTACAGATGATTTTAAAAGACTCAAGAGCTTCCCAGCTCCAGAGGAGGCAGCAAGTCCCAAAGCAAACAGGGAAAAGATTTACAAGGGTTAAAGAAAACTTTAAAACTTTTAGATTATCATCAATATCTTGGGTTTTGTCCATGGTAAACAGTCTGGATTTKGGCTGTTAGTGAATGTTTATGGATACCAGCTCTGGCCACTAAGTTGCTAAAGAAGCTGTACTCTCCCTCACTTTAAAAGGGAGTGGGGCAGATGGTTGCAGCTATGTTACCTTGTCAGCAAAACATGAAGTGGAAAAAAATTGTCCAAATGCTGCTTTTAAAGGAAGCACCTGGAAACGGTTTTGTTCCACATGATAAACAATACAAAACATTAAGTACTCGCATACAACTTTCCTGATACTATTTATGTGTTAGCATATCTCTTATTTTTCCTGTCACTTCAGATTTAAAACAGAGGATTTAAAAATATATCTATGTTTATGAAGATGAGTAYAATATGAGTTCGTTGGGAAACCTTACAAGCTTATAACTCCTAATACTTTTTACTTCTAAGTGAGAGATCTTGACGGGCACCTTTAATGTCAAGGAATGTGAACGAGTTCCTGTAGTTGTGGACCAGTTCTGAAGCTAAGGAAAATCAGCTGCTAGATTTAATAATTTTAATCAAGAACTCAACAAAAGAGGTATTTAAAAAAAAAAAATATGGAAAACAGGCATTGTTTCCTTAAGCACGGACTGAGGAGATCACCATGGCATATTGGCAACCCTGCGTACAGTGTCACTGCACCCAGACCACAAACCACAACAGTTTCAGCCCCACTGTGACAAGCCCGGTCTCCAGAAGCAGCCAGAGAGACTCCGCGTCCCCTCTCCAACCTCCCTGRCTTGTTAACCACCACAGACCTAAGCTCAGCCTAGGGCTATGGGGGAAAGGCGCCTCCCTGTGCAATGCACAGGGGCCAGGCATCCCGACAAGAACTATCCATTTGATTCAACCCTCTTGGGAAAACTACCAAGATTATTAAAAGGTTCTCTGAGACATCAGTTGGCGTTTTGAAACACAAAACATTGGATCAAATGGTTCTAAATGCAAGTTTCATGACAGCACCAGATTTTTTTGCCCTGCAATTTGSAGACTGGCTCGGGGAGAGCTTCTTTCTGCACCGACACTTCAGTCTAGGTTAGATCCCTGCTCCCCCATCTGACACCGTAAGGGCTTCCTCAGCACCACCTCACAAAAACCAGTAGCACAACAGCAAAGGGAGGGAAACGTTTTAAAGTCATGCAAACATATTCAAAAAGTGCACACACTTCTCATTTAGTTGGAGGGAAGAAAAACAAAACACTGTGCTAATACTTYGTGATAATATAGGGAATAGATAAACAAGATCTATTTTACCACAGCCAAYACATATATCTTAAAACAACCACATTGAACAATAACAATCTCCAACACGGTCCACTGGCCCAGTTGGTGTGCCTAAAGAGATCAGCACACAAAAAGACCAACGTTATCAGCATTATCTTTTGCAGGGTCCATCAATCCTTGTAGTGAGGTTCTTTGCAAAGCAGGGCTTGGGACTACATGTTGACAATTAAGGAAAGGATCTCTAGARTAATAACAACAAATAAATAAATAACCAGAAGCCTCCATACACACTGTCCGCTCTTTCAAAAGTTGTAAGACCGAACTGACCGACTGATTTACCGAAACACAGATACCTTGAAGTGAAACAACTATACCCAGCCCTACCCCTCTCCTGAAATATCAGTGCATTAAAACTGTGCTTTAAAGCGCTTTAAAACTTCCTTTTWTAACTGCAGCGCTTCTGCATACTAACAGCACTTCATTTTCCTTTCAAATAGTTTTCAGGGACTCATTTGCCTGCAAACCTAATGCATAAACTTGGGGGTGGGGGATGGGGGAGGTGGAAATCATATGCTGTTTTCCCTATCTGTAAATGTACTTTTATCCCAAATTTGGCATAAATGTAAAATACTGTAGATAAGAGATCTTCACGCCCTGGAAGCTCTGCCAGTGCAGAGCTTCCTCGAAGGCAGAGGCGACCGCAGCGCTCTCCAAACACCTTGGTTACCCAGCTGGCACAGCCCAGAGCCACCACTGCATCCCGGGATCTCCGGGATCCTTTCCCGGAGCCRCCAGCCCTGCCCGCCTGGCCTACCTTTACACCCAGCCTACCTTTATGCCCAGGCAGCTCCCGCCTCTGGCCTTGGGGCACCGGGGCTCCATGACGAGCCCTGCCCGTCCCGCCTCAGCGCAGAGCCAGATCCCGTAACATCCATTGGGCCAAGCGCGCGCCGAGCGCCAGCGTCGCTCCGCCGGCTTCCCTCGCCATCGCCGCTTCCATGGCGGGCCCTGCGCTCCGCCGGGATGCGGGGTGTGGGAGCGGGAGGGCCGGCAGCGCCGCGGTGCCCCCGGCCCGGCTGCTGATGCAACTTCCTCGGCCGGCCCCGCGCCGGCACCTCCGCCCCCCGCAGCCCCTCGGGACCGAGTGGAGCGGGAACACAAAACAAGGCAGCGGCGGCCACCGGAGCGGCGTCGCCAGGGCCACTCGCGGGGCCCGCACGCCGAACCCRGCAACTTTCTGCTCAGTCCCAAAGCGGCCCCGAGGTTTAGCTCGATCCCAGAGAAGGYGCCCAGGACGCTCCGCGTCGCTTCCAAGCCCTCCGCGAGGGCGCCGGCCGCCCCGCTGGAGCCACGGGCTGCGCCGCGAGGGCGGGACGGGACCTGCTGCCGGGGCGCTCGCTGGTGGGCCACTGCTCCAGGCGGCCTCCCCAGCAAGCCTGAGCAAACATCCCCCCGGCCCAAGCTCTGCCGCCGCCTTTGTTCTCCGTGCAAATCCGGCAGCACGGATTCCTCGCTGCCCCTCGCGCGCAACAGGGTCCCAGCCTCAACGAAAACACTGGTTTTCACCACTCCTGTGGTCACACGGCTCCTTTCAGACACGTTCATAAACTACTAAAGTGACAGTTTTTTATTTTGTTTTGTTTTTTTAAGTGGAGGATCATCTGGAAACTCCCAAAGTTTTCCCTGGAGCCACCCSCCTCGGCGAGGGCACCGCACAAGGCTCTGCCCTTTTGGCCTTTCGCCCCCGATAACGCGKAGATTCCTCAAAGCGCTGCAAGGCACTTGCTCCCAGGAGGGGCTATGGCATGTCCCCGTCCCCCGCTTTGTCACCGAGGAGAAAATACAATCCCCTGCCCACGATCCGCACTTAATGCTGCCGGCTGAGCACAAATCGCTGCGCTCGGACAGGCTGGATTTAACTTTTTGGAGGCATCGCTGCCATTAAGCACGCACGTAGATCACCCCTGCAAAGGGCTGTCTGCAAAATGCAGCAGGCACCGGGGGAAAAGCCAGACCCTGAAATCATCCTCATCCCCCTTTATTTTAAAAAGGAAGTCAGCAATACTCTCTTTTTTTTTTTTTTTTTTTTTTTTTTTAAATACACAAGAAATAAATACCTAAATAAAATTAATAAATTTGGGCTTTCCTGCCAATGGTATTTGGACTGCTCGAACAACATCTATGTTTCAAGAGGATTTATAAATGAGGCTTGAAAGGAAAATCCTTCTTTCCAGAGTCCTCGGTTTCTCTTTGCAAGCCTCCTCTTCAACCCCAATTCCAGGCGTGTTGCTGCACTTCATCCAGCTGCAAAGGAATTTGCCRCCGAGACCCTTTAACACGCCATCCGTATGAAACTTGCCCTCACTTCCAGATGGCCCAAAGCTCTTTTCATGAGCCAAGAGAAACTCCAAACTGAAGCCTGGACACCAACGGCCTGAGCAGGCAACATGGCACGGGGTGCCCTTGGAGGCAACCACCAAGTATTTTGGAGATCTGAAAGTGACTGGCTAAGATAGTTTAGGATTTAACCAAGGAAGGCACACTCCCACACTATATTTTAAAGTTAATTTTAGGACTAATCTTTCACTTAATGTTCTTGTAAATTATAAAGCCAAGCCACTCTTTCCACAGTCAAGTGGGCACAAACTAGAGAATAAAACTTAAGATAGAAAAGAGTTAACACAGAAAAGACTCAAGTACCAACAAAATAATTTAAAAAACCCTTTCCAATTAAAAATGCACAGAAAAACTGTCCACAGCAATAAAAGGGAGCAGAGTAAACCATTCTGTTTCCATTTTAATGAATTGTTTCAGTTCAGGAGCTGATAAAGGATGCTAAATAAAGGCAAGGAGGAGACAAAGTTGTGCAGATAGCAAGGTAACCTTTAAAGGAAGATACAGAAGGCAGAAAATAGCAATTCAAGCTTATCTTTTTTTGTGCCTGTTCTTGTTTTGCTCTTTCAAGAGCTTTGCGCATTTGTGCRATCCACAGGGATCACAAAAACGAGCAAAGGTCGCAAGGCAGTGTCTGACAACCGCAGRGGTCTTCCTCAGGTTTTCTGCAGCTGGTGAGAAACTTAAAAAGAGACTGAGTAGACCTGAGTGTTTTGGCCAGCCCTAGCAATATGCCATGCCACTTCAGTCAGTGCTTTTTCCAGCCATAAAACAGATTACCTTGTGGCACCACCGGGATTCAAAACCTACCATTTACACGTGTCCAGAAAATTATCCACGAGGGCTGCTGGAATACAGACCCGTGAGGCTGCAGCAGCCTAGACCACATGGCTCTGGAGGAGCTGTCATAACTTGGCTTAGAAAAGAGAACTGTAGCTCAAAGGCATTTGGTCAAGTTCTGCACACTCTTTTTAAGTTCAGCACAGATAAGACYTGAGTCACCCTTACCGCCCCTCTCCCGCAACACACCATGATTTATAGGCAGTAATTGTTAAAGAATCAGATAATAACCCCCATAAACTCAGTGATCTGATACCTCAACCACCCACAATTCAAAACACTAGTGTATTCTGGCATACAAGCACAATATACCCAGCAGCAAATATTTTGAAGTGCAGGACAGTATTTTAAAGCAATAAGCTTATATCAMGCATTGACAGTTAATGATGATCCTTCTTTAACTTAAATATTAGCTGGAATCAGTCTCTTCTTACCTTTTAAAAGCTGAAAAACACAGCTCTTCATATAAAGAACTTAACCTAATGTGGAAATAAAGGAAAACCTCAACGCTGGTAAGTCAAGACCCAGAGACCAATTTTTAAAATGCCTACAGAAATATTTGCAGGAAGCAAAAGCAGGAAGATCTGACCCAGAATCTTTCATCAGCCTAATCTGCCCTGGGAAATATATATTGTTTCCTCATTTTTTTCTAACTATACTGAACAGTGACCACTACTGTGTGCAGAAATTACAAGGGTCCATTTAAAACAGAGCCTGAATTGAATGAATACTTAACCAAAAGCATTTGCATCAGCTTTGCTCTGAAGTGACAGATTTTTGGAATTTATAAAATATTTTCTRTTTTTTTTCCCCCCTCAGGCCCAACAGTGGAATTGGTCAGCTTCGCTGAAGATCTCTCTCAAAAGACTGATGTCYCAGTAATCTCTCTCTAAGAGTTTTTGCTTTGAATGTGTCTCCTGTAGTATTAAGGGTTTGAGGCAGAACTAACCTTCGGTTCACAGGTCACTTAACATATGGAGCTTTAGAATCTGGTCTAGGTACACAGCTTTGTCTGAGTGCTTTCTGTTTGCACAAAGAAAAAATATTCACATGGAATAAAAGTTCTTTTGCTCCYCATTTTCCAGCTTTGCTTTTAAAACATAACTGCTTTGACAACTCCCCCCCACCCCCCTCAAAATAGAAGTTGTCAGAAGATAAAATTTTTTTCTTCCTATTGGAAAGGGACTTACAGAAACAGAATATGGAACAGTGGTAATCATTAAAAACTAATTTCAGAAAGAGCTTAGTTTGACATGTATGTGTGTGTATACACACACACACACACACACATATACACACACACACATACATACACACACACACACACACACACATTTAATTCTACAATAGGTAAACCTGTATAGCTTTAAGAACTCCAAAAATATTTAAGGAATGCAGAGGGTATTCATTTGCAGAAGCACAGCCCCAGCACTTTGTGCTGAGGAAAGGAAGGTACCAGAACCAAAGATATAATACTTAATTGCTTGTCCTTAGACCACACCAGAAATAGTTAACTGATGATAAACACTAGTCCATGCTTCACAGTCTTTCAGTAAAGAATAACAGAAAAAAAAAAAAAAAGAGTAAAATACTATCATTCATGCTAACAGCATTTATCACTTTGTACTAAAGATGCAACAAACTGCAAACTGCATAATGCATTGCAGCAAAGAGCAAAACGGAGGTTGGCAAGACCTTCCAACTGGGCTGACAGTGACACTTTCAAAGGCAAATACAAATCTATTTTGCATGCTCTTCCCCAAGGCCATACTCCACTAAAAACAAAGTTCTTATGTTATCTTATGCTATCACACATCAAAATTTATGTATTCAATAAACCACAAGCTTGTTATGCCCTGTGAGCTCAGGAAAAACACTTCGGACATATGTGTGTGGTCTTAAGTTCTGTATTAAAATGAATTTATTTTGATTTATGATAGGAATAGTAAATATAATCTACTGCCTTTCAACAGTTAAAGCATTCAGACAGAAAAAGAGAGTCAATAAAACATATCCACTAAGCTGCTCACCTTCACAAAGATACTAATGTTAAGTAGCAAAGATACTAATGTTAAGTAACAGCAAGGCACATCAGATTTCTTAAACAGTGTTTGAAAATCTGTCAAGAACAAAAATAGATTACGTAGAGTGTAAGATATATAAATCCAAAATTTAGTTAGCTTAAATTTCTTGTTATGAAGTGTTGTTTCCAGTTAATGACTCATTCACCAATCCCATCAAATTAGGGTTCTTAATCAGCGAGATCTAAGTCTCGCATTTATAAGCATTTATAAGCATTTATAAGCATTTATAAGTGATATCAAGTGTATTTCTCTGTCAGATCACAAAGGACTAATACTAGGAGCTTGTCTCAGTTGAAAATTCAGCTATATTAAAAAAAAAAAAAAAAAAACCAAACAAAACCAGAAAACAAAAAGCACAGATCTGCCCTCAGACGGCTCCCACCGTCACTGGGAGCCACGTAAGCAGTCACTTCAACACTGTCCCTATGATGTCCCTATGAACGAAGGTCCGAATAGTTTTGTACAGGTGCATAAAATGGTCTCCATGGATGAGACGCATTCTTTAAGCTACCACATGTGCTCACAAACTTTCCTCCCGAGTTAAGCTTTATCAAGCGGTCCACGACCACGGCAGCCAGGATTTGATTTTCTCCCTCAAAATTAACAAGKTCGGCCAATAAACAGTAACAGAGCAGGGCATCGTTAGCACCATTACAGTTATATTCAATTAATACACAATATGAATGTACAATAGTACATTCATATACAATTGATATAATTATTACAATCCCATGCTACTCACCACCAGCTGTAGAGACACACTGTATAAGAGGACATATATAAAATACTGGGTTTRCAGTAGATTTCCTGCCTGCCCCAACTGACTCGGATAATTCCAGCCTGTTCAAGACCTCTCCTCCAGCTGGAAAGGATGCAGGCACAGCCACGGTGGCACTTGGGCAACAGCCTGGGAAGCAGGAACAAACCRGTCCAGCCACTACCGCAGCTTCAATCCCACCACGGGATAGTTCAGGACAGGGCAGGAAATCTGATGCCCAAGTTCCTCAACCCCCAGCGCCCATAGGAAAACTCAAAGACTCCTTGAGAACAGGAGGACTGTTGGAGTCAAGAGACTTCTTCCTTGGCAAACATTTGTTGGTTTGCTCTCAGAAAAGGTCCACGATAACTGTCAGCAATGGTGACTCCATCCCCGGAGATGGCAATCAGTAACTTCAGCCAGAATAAACGACCTGCACTGTTTGAGAAGGGCTCAGGGGGGATCCCAGGGCTGCATACCAGCAAGGAAACAACAGGCAAGAGAGCAAGAATTCATTGGGGAGGATTTTTACGTTACTAAGTTCTTACTCATTTCCCAAATCCTAAGGRTTCACAGGTTCAATGGTTATGACTACCAGCCCACAGAACCATGTAGATCTATATTGGGAAAGAGGTACTTTATAAATACTTAGTGAAACAGACCCGATGAGGTTAAAGCTTAATTTAAATATCACCACCAACAAAAACTAAAGAAAAAAAGCCTAAAAAATCTCCACCGGTCAAAAAGCTGTAACATCCTAGGTAAGAAGGGTCTCGAGTCCACATCAACAGCAACAAAATCACACATCAGTTTAAAATAAWAATAAATAAAAAAAAAGGATGCAGCATGTTGCCTCAAAGATCAAATATTTCTCCCTTTTCATTGCATGCTGCCCTATTCAAACACAAAATCTGATCAGAAACATTTGTAAATGGGTTCTGCATTAGCATCTCACCTGTAGGGGAGCCTAAAATCGTTCAGGATTACCTGCAGCAACAGAAAACCGATACCGAATCTACACACAATGCACCTAGTGAAAAAAAGTGTCACCCAGTGTGACCCACAAGGGCCTACAGCCTGTCCCCCCTCCCCGTTGGGAAGGACCACAGCACATTTGGCTGTTTGATAAATGACTTGATCTGTGTTCTCTGATTTCCCATTCTATTAGGACTTTTTGCTGAAAAGGTTAAATGAGCTGAATGACAAAAGGTTTCAAATTAATCTTTCCCCCCTCCTTATTCTTCTCTCCCGAGGTGAAAACAGCTGCCTAGTCGCATTCTCGCTCTGTGTCATATAGTCCATCCACAAGAAGGCCTCACATTCCTGCAGGCTCTCTCAGACAACTGCCCATCAGGAGCTGGAGGGGACAGCTAATACCAAATCCCAGAATGGCTGGGGCTGGAAGGGACCCCTAGGGATCATCTAGTCCAACCCTCCTGCTCCAGCAGGGACACCCAGAGCAYGKGGCACAGGGCGGCATCCAGGYGGGTTTGGAAGATCTCCAGAGAAGGAGACTCCACAGCCTCCCTGGGCAGCCTGCGCCAGGGCTCTGGCACCCTCGCAGGAAAGAAATTCCTCCTCACATGGAGACGGAACTTCCCATGTTTCAATTTAACCCCCCTTTCCCCTTGTCCTACATCTCCTACCACCATTCAGCACTTGCTGATGCCTCCCACAACTCAACACCCACTGCCACAGGCACATTTMTGCTCCCTGCCCACTTATCAGCTCTAGAAAGGCTCGGACCAAGCTAAGAAGCCTGGCTGAGCACAGCATGCCTTAGCTGAACAGTAGTTCAGGACACACTCACACAGGCTTCAAAAGCAAAGCAGGAGAGCAACTGCCACCTCTCTACTCAGCTCTGTCAGATTCGCTACACTTCTGTAGAGAATTAAACTAGAAGCAATGAACTRCAGCTACAGTTATCTCTGCAGATCTCAGATTGTGTTTATTAAAGTATAAACGTGTCTATTACACATTCAGAAAGAAACTGTCCCTATTGGCATGGGGCAGCTCTGCAGTGTTTCTCTCTGTCATTCTTGTAGACACTTTCCTCTCAGGAGCACAATTGGAACAGCACAAAACAGAGCACAGCAGAAAGGTATTCTGAGCATCTTTCATTTGTTTCCCAATTTGTGCCCTTGTCACCCAAATCACACACATGCTTTCTCTAGTAAACTGTCAAAAAAAAATTCTCAGATGTTTTCAGACCACAGAAGATATGCCATCAAAAACAGAGATACTACCACAGAACAGATGAACAGCCCTTCTGCCAGTGAAGGGATACTCTTCTTATTTTTTTCCTCTCTTTTTTTTTCAGTGGTTGCTTCAAACCTCCAGCAAGTGGCCTTTAGAAGTGTGGCTCACTTCACGGGTGCTATTCAGCCTCCTAAAGCAGTTCTAGAGCTTGCTCCTGAAATATTTTATGTTCATAAATCTTACAGAAGCTTACYATTTTACTAAGCCAAAATAACTGAGCTTAACAGACTCCTTAAAAGTTTGTTATTAAGTGAATACCATGCAATAGCCAAGGTTTTTAAACAGAAGTGACCAGTTTAGAAAACATTTTCCATCTCGACACTCTTGAACTCTAAATTAGTAAGGAACTTTCACAGGTCTGCTCCTGTAAGATTCCTCAGAAAGATACAAGTGACATCAGAGATTTTTATGTGCAAGAGATGAACAGAAAAAGTAGCAGCTTCTGTCAGTTAGGGAAAGCGATGAAAAAAATCTACATTTGCTAGCACCTAACTTCATGTCCATTCTTGTCTATAGCTAAGCATTCCCTTCTTGCAAATAAAACACTGCCTGCTTCCCAGCAAAGAGACGGCAAGCATTTTACATCATGCAAGTGACCTGCCACCAACAAAAACAACTGAGAAATTTAACTTGTTCAATTTCAATAAACAGGCTTACAAAACCTCTCTGTTCCCAATCTCATGTCCTTACATAGACAAGGTGAATTCTGAGCTACTTATTCTTTCAGATAATGATTAAAAAACAGTGTGCGGAAGGGAAGGATACACTGCAGCATGGTAGGATGCCACTCAAACATGTGCTTTCTTCCAGAGGCAGAAAAGCTTTTATTCTCTCCAGACATTCAAAGATCAACTGTCCTACCCTTTTGCCTGGTACATCAGGCACCGAACACACATCTCTGTCTCCCCATCTTGCATACAGCCAAATTTTCACACAGAAGAATCACACAGAAGACACAGCCAAATTTTCCACGTCTTCCTCTGACCAAGGACCTAGCCCATATGTTAAAGAGAYGAAACGAGGGGTACTATCAACTGCAGATCATTGCAACTCACTCCCAGAGAGCAGCTTGACGGGTCTATGGCTGGGTCCTTGCAACGCTCTGCAGCTCCTGCCTCCGGAGCAGCTTCTCTCCTGCTCTTCCCCACAGCTGTGGGCTCAGATTCCCAGGGGCAGCATGCCAGGCACCGCTCTGCTGCTGGTCACACTATACAGCTTCGCTCTGAAAAACAAAAGGGTGTTTGTTTTATACAGCAGATAGTACCTCCGTGTAAATATGTTTAGAAGGACTCGTACCGGGCTGTTGCCTGAAGGRTGGAACACCAGCCACAGCGCATTCCTGTTTGCTGACACTTCTGAAGAGGTAAACTCCACCACCACAGCATTTCTGCAGGGGATCCTTTTGGTCACAAATGAAAATAAAAGCACACCCTCACCAGAAAAATACAATTTGAGTAATTTACTCTGCTAGCAATCAAAATATGTGAGAAATGAAATAAGAAATGGAAAAAGTAATTTTCAGATGAATGCTCTCATTCTGTTTGTGGCTTACTCCTAAGTCACATTTGTGCTTTYAAAGAAATTAACCATACTAGCACATAAATTGTTGCCACTTGGTCAAATGCTTTCTGTTAAGGCCAGAGAACATGCAAGCCTGTCGTGCTGCTACCCCCTGCACATTAAGACAGTAAATTCTGAAGCCACCACATTTAAAATGTTATCTGACAGCAGTCACACATACAGCAAGTAAATCATTGGGTTATGATTAGACAGACAGCACGGAGAGCATTAGCAAATACCCCCGGGTTGTGTTTGAACACACGGCTAGCATTTCCCTTTGGGGTAACTTACTCTTTTCAGGAAAGATTCCAGGTCAAGTCACACTTCAGGTGAGTGCAGAAAAGAGCAAATTGCCATATTTCTAGTCTGAGGTACATAATCTTTTTTTTTCCTCTCTGTTTTAATCATGTACAGGAAAGAGGATTCCTGGATTTAGCTTTGCTTATTCTGCCTCCTTCCAACTCTAAAGAACTGTTTTCCACCAGATATGTTTTTCATTGCAGCAAATTCAGCTACCAGGTGCACAATGCTGTCTTCCCATCTCACACTCCCCTCCTGAAACAACAGCCTCCAAAAAGGTGCTTTTACTGTCATTCAGCTTTAGAAGGTCTGGTCTCATGAAAAATAGAAATACATATTATTACATTCTTATTAAAATGCTATGCATTAAACCAATACAGACTACCTTATCTAATACTACTTTACCTAGCAGCCTGAGGGACCTGGGAACCCTGAGGGCAAGCCTTGCCATTAAAAACCGAGGCAAAAAAAGGCACCAAGTATCTCAACATTTTCCATATCCCTTTTACTAGGTCCTTGTCCCACTGAGCAACAGGCCCATATCTCCCTGTACGACTCATCTTTCTTGTTGCCTGTCWCATCTCCTGCTAGTTTTAGCTCAGACCTTTCCTAACTCCGCTCCTGCGAGCACAGGCAACATTCCTGCACTCCTCCTAACTAGCCAGTCCCTGCTTCCACCTTCCGTGTACTTCCTTCTTGTGTTGGTGCCCAGTCAAAAACTTCATCTTCATCCATGCTGGCCTTCTATGGTGCTTGCTCARCTTTCTGTTCATTGAAGTAGACCATTCTTATGCTTAGGGAGGCTGTCCATGAAGACCAACCATCTGGTTGGTCCCTTTGCACTCTAGAGCAGTTTTCCTTGGGACCCTGCCAAGCAGGTCTTTAAGCAAAGCAAAATTTGCTCTTCTGAAGCTAAGGGTTGCAATTTTGTTCTTTGCCTTGCTCTTTCCTCTCAGTCTCATGGCCATTGCAGCTAGGGATGCTCTCAGCCTTCATCTTCAACTATTTCTTACCCATTGTGGGTGGCAAGCCCAACACAGCATTTCTCCCAGCCAGTCCTTCTACATCAAGGATCTGTCTTTAAAGCACACAGAAATCTCTTGGATTGCTTGCACTCAGGCACTTTGTAGACTTCACAGCACTAAGTACTATTTCTGCCAGGACCTATAAACTGCAAGGCTTTCTCCAGCTGCCTAAAGAAGCCCTCACACACCCAGCACATCACCGCTTCTTATCCACCTTCAGTTTCTACTGGTTCATGACCTGTTTCAGGACAGGGGTCCCTACCTTCCTCCATACAGAGCACAGCCTCTCCTTCTCGCCTTCCCACTCTGTCTTTCCCAGAAAGCCTTCTTCTATCCATTGCAGCACTCAGATTAGGAAAGCYATCTCACTGTGGCTCTGTAATTCCAAAGAAGTGGTAGTTGTGTGACTGTACACAGATTTCTAATTGCTCCTGGTTGCTGTGCACATTTGTGTACAGGTGTTTGAGATGGGCTTCAGGCAGTACTGGATTTACAGGAAGAGGGCGAGAACCTCTCCTGCTGCGCTGTCCCTTAGGAAATCCTCTGTGCTCCTTGTGCCCACRCTTCTCTTCGATTATGGTAGCCTCACTAAGTTAGCAACCTTGCTTGCAGCCATGCTCTGGCCTGAATGTCACACCTATCCCATTGCAGCTCAGCAACCCTTGCTCCTCAGAGGYGCCATGGTGACTGAAACTAAAGCTCTACCTACCTTAGCCACACAGCCAGATGTTGACCCATTGGATGAGTCCGCTATTACTCGGACCTTTTTCCATCACTAGAAGGACTGATGAGACAAGACCTGGGATACCTGCCCTTCATCCTCACCCCCAGAACTCTGCATCTATTCTTAAAATRCTCCATGTTATCCCAGCAATATTGTCAGTAACCTTGTGGAAGAGCAAGTAATAGGGCCAACATGCCTTASAAGTCTCTCTGCAATACCGCTGATTTCAGCTCCTGTCAAGCAACAAACATCAAGACACTAGGTCAAGAAAGTGATAACTCCATCACCCCACAAGGCAGAAGCCTCCAGCAGCCATCACTCATAGCTGTTTGGCTCCCCACTAATTATCACTCACCGATCATTTGCAAAATGCACAGGAGGTAGAAGCAGTTCTGGTGCGCCCTAAGGGYAACAAAACAGGTAGAGCCTCTTTCCTGTGATGGTGCCAGAGCCCTGGCACAGGCTGCCCAGGGAGGCTGTGGAGTCTCCTTCTCTGGAGATCTTCCAAACCCRCCTGGATGCCGCCCTGTGCCCCGTGCTCTGGGTGTCCCTGCTGGAGCAGGAGGTTGGACTAGATGATCTCTAGAGGTCCGTTCCAACCTCAACCATTCTGTGATATTCAGAATACGGAGCATTATGAACTAGAGATGGGGACAGAGCATCTGTGTGTGTGTGTGTGTGTGTGTGTGTGTGTGTGTGTGTGTGTGTGTGTGTGTGTGTGTGTAAAGGTGACACCTATCTTTAGGCAATGTTTACTACAATTTAGTAACCAGAAATTAATTAGAGTTAGCAGCACACACCCACAAGTGCTCTGCAAATGTAGCAAGAACCTCACCAGACTTTCCACAGCCAACCAGTATGAGATCTGTGTTCCCACAAAAGCACTTACTAATAGATTTTGACTGCCAAAAGAACTTAGGACTAAGTCAACAATCATCAAAYGAGAACAATACAGAAAAGCTCTAGAATAAAAAGGATGTTAATAGGAAGATATTGATATAATGCTTTCAAGTCTTCTTTTGGAAAAGAAGTTTTTTCTTCTAATTTCATTTTCTCCTCACTAAGCGCACAAGTTAATTCACTAGTACTCAAGGACCTAAAGTTCAATGGAAATGGTAAATTACTACCTAGAATTAGGATCGTTAAATATACATATATATATATTCTAAGAATTTTTGACAGAAAATATCCTCTAGCAAAAATTCTACAGGTTTACGAGCCACTGTACGAAGACTTACGTTCTTTGATAATTTTGAAGGTACTGCTTCTAGTTTCATTCAAGGCCCTTTGACTTCTGTTCCGCATAAAGCAGTAAAGACACTGCCAAAACATTCATGGCTTTCCAATGGTCATACTCTTCCATGAGACCTTTCTCATACTAGAGTTCTACCCTAATAAACATACTCAGTTTCATGGGGCAGTGTCAATACATGGTATCATCAACACTCCTTTCTCTTTCTGAAATCAAAAGGCTTTTGGAGATGCAGAAATGCACAGAGTATGTAAGTGGAAGGACCATCTATTTCTACAGCAGTAAAAAGATGGCTTTTTTATTCCCAATAGAAATTCCTAATGATTTATTTATTAATAGAGCTGATATTCCCATGAGTGTATAACGTGATCACCAAGATATTGCTCTTGCTCAGCTTCAATCCTACTGTTTCACACAAATTTCAAAACAGGGATATGCCAAATTTCAACYGCCACTTCATTACTCAGGCACTCACTTTCATAAGGTCTGCAAATAATTCCTTGCAGTCAGCTTTTGTCTTCATTATCCCAGTAGTTCTGTAACACCATTAGACTTGCACATCCCACTGCTCAGTGCCCTTTCCAGGGCATTTGTGCTGAAAAACAAAGATGCCCAGATATCTCCACTGAAGGTCATCAGTGGAGTTCATAAGAGCTTACCATTTTTTTTCCAAACTTTTTTTTTTAAGTTAAAAAAAAACAACAAAAAAGGCTTTTAGTTATCCATGCAAGACCTTCTTTCCTCTTCCATGACTGCTCAGCTTTCCAGATCATATATCAACTAGATCATCTTCATTTAGATATTTCTTGAAGGGGTCAACATATKAAGGCTCAAACCCTGATTCTGTCCTGGCTGCATTGCCTAGACATCTCTATGATACCTGCAACCTTTTATGTGAGATAATGTAACTAGTAAATATAATATATAAGATACACTGTTATAAAATATTTTGTTGTGTATATATATAATACTGCATAGTGTTAGTTAAAAAATCTTGTTTTAACAAGGCAAGCACATTTCAAGTCTGATAAAAAATTACACTAGTCTTCAAAACTGCAGAACATACAAAAATATGTCCAAAAAAAGTTAATATGAAGCGTGATTTAATTATATTCCATATGCAGGAAGATCTAATCAGCTGAATAGAAGAAAGGATATAAAATAAAAGCTCCCAAAGAATACAGCTGCCACGCACACAGGGCAGCACAATGCTCATATTTACTAAATCCCAGAGTCAAGTGACTGGTTTGGGTTCTCAGTCTCTTCAGTGAACACCTTTTCATGAGACCCCTACCCTGCGAAACTAGAAGATTTCTTCATAATAGCAAATTCTCTGATCCTCATTTGAGAGCATATTGCATGGTAAGAGGGGAATGGTGCAAATTACAGCTGCAGCAGGACTATGCCTTAAAGAATACAAATAAGTTACGAGAGAAAAAAAAAAATAAAGGGAGCCAATTTAAAAGAGAAGGAAGTCAACCCTTTTTAAAAGGGAGTTTCCCAGGCTATTCAATACTAAGCATTTTTTGCCAAAATACTGAAATATATTTATGCTTCCTGTATTTTCAGAGACTAGTTAGCTTTTATGTGCTGCTGTATAAGTTTTAACTTATACAGCAAGAATCACAGTCCTACTTTTCTCAGCAGTTAAACTACACCCATTCTGGCACCCTTCCCACCCCCTGGGTACACATATAATAGTTTCCACCAGAAATATCATTTTTAAAGGTATTCACTCACTCCCAGCTTCTCCTTCTGACGACCTTCCTCTGAATGTGTGGTCCATTCAGCATCACTGCCATAAAGCGGCCCGGCTGAACTGTCAGCTCTTTTATTATCACAATAAACAACTTCACCAGCTACTTAGCAACTCATGCAGATTAGAGCTCCAGTGGAGTAATCAGAAGCCATAGTACCTTAACTAAACAGGAAGGTCCATTATCCGCGTGTTTTAGCACAAAATTATGGAACGGTAGCAGTTAGATGTGTATGGTTAAAAAGTAATTACTGACATGCTTGCTGTATCTTGCAAAAATACCGAGAAGGTGATGGTTAAGCATTCACACAGTCAACGGTGTGTTTTATGGAACAGCAGTTACTAAATGCAACTGTTTGGTTCAAATGAGGTTAAATCTCCTTCAGTCTCAACTGCACTTGAAGGATTTTTTTTAACAGTGAATATCCAGCTTCAGAGAGAGAAATAAAAAAGAAGGCTCAATGGAGAGGATGAATAAGTTCATACACACAAACGTGGCAGAATCATGGCTTGCAGGAAGACATCAGCTGGGTGACATCTGGTAGTCTGTGGCAAGAGGCATCCTTAAGTTCAGGAGGTATCTAGAATACCTCCAGCTTGAGAAGTAAGTCTGAGAAGCAACACTGAAGCAAAAAAACAGGGATTTCAGGGATTTCAATTGTCTGGGTAATAAGGATTGTTCTAATAGTAAGAATTACTAATGGTTTTTCCACACATGCAGAACTCAGGGACCAGTTGCCAGAAGCAGCTTGTTCTTCTCTCCCACCTGACAGTAACACTGTTAAGAGTGATAAGTGGAAGCTTTTAGGCACCAGGAAAAAATCTCAGTGAGAAAGAGAGAAAAATAAATCGTAATAAAATATAATTTGTGGAAGGAGGCAGGCAATAAAGGGAACCAACTAGAGAAAGCAAGGAACCCAAACATCTCCAAGGTCTTGAGCTCTACCTTGGCTATTGTTCAACTTTGCAGTTTCTGATATACCCACTACTTCCCCCAACTGTTTATGTGCAAATGTTGAATTTAACTTGTTGAGCTTCACACATTCGGTGTCAGCCTGATTTTAAATTAGGAAACTTGTGTGACTGTTCTTCACACCGCAAACGAGACAGTCTCAACAACCCCCACACACTCAAGACGAGCCTGCCAACAGAAGAGACCTCCTAGGCAGCAGGTCCAGCGCTTGCACTTACCCTTCCACATTTCGGAGATGGAAGGGAAGACACTCTTCCTAGGCACATTAGAAGGAGACAATTTATTAGGGTGCTCTTGCTCCTGCATGTACCAAGCTGAAAGAGATGGGGTGCTATTAATGTACCCGTGCACTCAGGGCACTGGCTAGTCAGTTTTCCTGGTTCTCCTCTCACGCATCTCTCTGAAAGGCACTGCATGTCCTGAGATGGGAGAACACACAAACTTTGCTAAGAAAACAGACTGAATCTGTCACTTGCACCACAAGCAGATACTTCAGCCTTCCCCCAACCACAGGGGAACTCTATCCTACCAGCCTCCTCCCTCCTTGTCCCTAACTATGTTACTATCACACCAATTTTTCAGTCCCTTTCTGACTCCCTGTACAGGTGATTATCACTGGCAGTTCTGTCTAACTAACATGCTCGAGCTGATCATCACAAACTGCTCAAAGCCCAAGCTTTCTTCAGCAAAATCTCTCATACAACACACATACAYACTATGAACGTGATGTTAAAGCCAAGTGTAGTTTTTCTTCTTCCAGATGCTGATAGAGAGGAAGTCAGTTTTTAACTGAGGATGGAAAGAAAGAGGAGAAAGAGAAATATTTTCTGGCTCCTTCTGCATTTTCCTTCCCTCTGTCTCAGGTTCTCAGGCACATGGGCTACAAGGAAACCTGCTCTGCTCAAAACTCAATTGAACTGAACGTGGAAAGCAGCAGAGCCGGTACCTTCCTCCAGCAGCCCCCACTCCTCCTGTTCGCTCCACTCCTCATATCTTCCCCCCTTCCCACACCGGTTTTCTTTTCTAGTCACTTACGCTAAGAGCAAAGTTTCCTCCTCAAACACTCCTTCCAGAAACACCAGGCAAAACTGGCAGTTTTTCATTTCAAAGGCATCAGAGTGCAGAAAAACAACCCAGAYGGACAAACACGATCCACAGCTGCTTGTGACCATGGATAAGAGAAMAGAAGCACACCAGAAAATTTAGGTGGCTTAAGAAGTTTACATACTTTTCTGAAAACATCCCTGATGGGTAGTGAGATCTGTGAAGATTCACTTACTTGTCCTGTCTCTTTTATTGCAAGATGAACRAGATCATTATGGACAGCACTGGTTTTCATCTGTTCTCGTTTGGTTCAACCCAAGCATGAGAAAGCCCTGCTYGATTGTGACAGGGGCTGTCGCTCCCACTAGCTCCCACTGCCTGGCACAAAAAATATAAAAAGGATTTGCTTTTCAATTATTCTCTGATATGAAGTCACTTTCTCAACTAAAGAAAGCTTCAGACACTTGTGCTTTTGTTTTMATCATTAGACCTTCAGTTTGGGCTTTCTTTTAAGGTCATTACACAAGAATGGGGAATCTTTTTATACAGAAAAGCAAAAGAATCCCAGATGTCTCCAGGACTAATTAAAGAGGACAAGTGGGCAGGGACTAACTGGCAGGTTTTGTTCGAGACACCTGGTTTTCAAGCCTCAGGTGCATCTTCCTGTGAGTCACCAAGCAAGTCTCCTGCTCACTGAGCTGCCCATCACTATCAGTGAAGTGCTAGTAACTAGTACTACATCTTGAGCAAAAAAGTGTTAAATCAGAACCAAAGATTTTTAATTGCAAGGTTAACAGGTGTTACAAGTATTACAATGACTGTTTATGGTTACATTCCCAAACATGTTTTTATAGCAAGGTCCTGAAAAGAGAGTTTACATTCTTTCAAATGATGGTTTGTGGTGAAGAAAGTGAGATCAGGCAGCAAAATTTGTTGTCTCCTCCAGCCACCCAGCTCCCCTGGTGGAATCTGCCAGCCTACAGTCAGACGATCTAATCCACTAAACTGCTGCTCTGACTAGTTTAGAATATTACATGCAAACTGTCTTTATTTTAGGCAAGTGAATGGGCCTGAGAAGTTTCARGAACTGATCAAGTGAAAGAAGCGCCCCTGGCTTAGAAGGGACAATATCTACCCAAGGCATCAGACACCAGCCACGTGTTCAATGTGCAGAGATCAGTGAGTACCATCCACACACATTTTAAGTCATGACAATATTAGGCTTGAGGGTAACAGTTTTGATGTGAAGTATTAAGTGCAGTAAAAATAATATACATGTAGAGATTTTGCACGCTGCTTCAGTCTCTAGATTTCTTAAAAAGGATCTTATACTGATAAAAGTTGCTGTCCCTCCTGGAAATACAAATTTAATGACTTTTAAAAAGAAGTGAAGTTTTTAAAATAACTACAATGTTCTAAACCAAATTCTACAAAGCAGAGCAACTTTAGCACATCTTTCATGATATCTGTATTTAGTTCAAGTTAATACTTAGTTTTTGCAGTTCTCTGTGTCTTGTGCCTCTCCATTGCAAGGAAAGCAACCTCTTTTCAGCAGATCCTCCTAATTAAGTGCAAGGACTATTGCACCCCACTGCTGCCCCTCTTAGCTGGTTCAGTGACTGAGCAGCTTCTAAAGCCTTCTCTTAGCTAGAGGATATAATGCCASAGTTAAAACAGCAGCTACTACTCACACTGAACAGCGTAGAAATCTTCATGCTAAAATGCCTTCACTTGCAAGGAAAGAGTGAAGAAAGYCATTTTATTCAATCCTCTGCTACCAGATAAGAGTATGAACATGTGAAAACTCCGAATATCAGAATGTAGAAACATCTTTGTTTTTCTATGAAACAGTCTTTAGGGTGGCAGTAATGAAGAACACTTCCTCTGCGCTGGAAACACAGAAGATAAAACTACTGGTATATTGTGTTTCCCAAAAGCAAATAAAAGTATCAGTTCAAACTAACTGCTTGGTGACCTTATCTAGAGGGAAGCATAAGCAGCATGGGAACCAAGGTCATTTTACTGCTCCTACATGGCACAGTCTAGACTTGCACAAGGGAAACAACTGTATTAAGGGAACGGACATCTGCAGGCTCTTCACTTCCAAAGGATTACTCAGAAAACATGGGGTGAGGAGGGAGTGTGAAGTTAAAAGCACCTCAGAGCCACACCACCACCCACCAGTGCCTTGGAAGAAAGGCACTGAACCCGGCGGGACTATTCCCATGCAGGGTTTGTAGGAGGCCTGTAACAGGCTGTGGTCAATGGCACAAAGCAGGGGCAGGAACGGGCAGGTCTGCAGATGGAATCAGCAGGAAAATTTGCAACCCCCCTTTCGAGCACAGCTAGCGATCTTGGACTGCCCCCGCACACGGAGGTGCCAAGCTGCTTTCAGGGAACTCTACTAATGAACACTCTCGTCTCCGTTACGCTCCTGGCTTCCCAGCTGGAATGATGCAGAGCAGAAACACAGCAACCAGAAGGTCTGCTTGCTGGAGGCACTATGGAAACCCTGAAGGAGCCCTCAGAGCCTGCTCAGATGCCCAAAGCCAGCTCCAACCCAACAGCTCTCCCACACTCCACAATTCAATCCTGGGATCCCACACAAGGATCTCCACATCCCAACTCCTTGTTCTGGCTCTCGGATATGGCACCCAAATTAAAGGCCTACTGTGAGGCTTCCTCTCCATCCTCCACATCTGATACTACAACAYGCAGGAACGGAATCAAAGGCCATAATATTCATTATCAGCCAGGTTTCATAAGCACAGAGATCATTCGGAGCAATTCCATGTGCCTGCCTGTCCTTCCACAATTTCTGACCCCTTTGGTTGACCACAGGCAAATTCAAGAGCATTAAGAATAATTACATTTTGTCAAGTCTTTCGGAAAGAAGTGACTAGGCAGAAGAAGAAGAATTGCAAAGGGCTTAAAAAAAACCCACCATTCACAACTAGTCACAAACACAGCCTGGTTTCTTGTGAATTTGTGCAGTTCTGCGATTCACAGAATAGCTTGTTTTCCCATATACTTTTCTGTAACAACGGAAAGAACATGCGTGTTCCTCCACCTCTTCCACCCGTTCACCCTTAACACTCTGTCCATCAGTTGTCAGACCCCCACTTCGTACAGTCTCTCAAATGAGATAAAGACCATCACCAAGGAAGCTGCACCCCCTTCTTTTCAGGGCAGAAACGGGCTGCTTCACACCCTAAAGGAGGGTAATACAAGCCACTGTCATCAATAGGGCCRAATAAGTATTTTAAACTATATATAAAAATACTTCTGAGATTTACATCATGGACATAACGTGTCCACAGCTCAAACCCAAGTGGATATACACTTAGCCATCTGTTTTCTCTTAAACCACTCAAGAGCGTTGTTTAATAGGCAGGGATATACATTTCTACTTCAGCCGGTCAGGAAGAGCCACATGTCTTTGGCATCACCAACTACTTGGGAGAGCAGTTCCCACTGGACAGTGGAAGYACCAGCAAAGGTCTGAGACCCCAGCAAATTGCCATGCCTTCCTTTTTACTCTCTTCCCTTTGGTGTCTGTTCCCTTAGGTGCAAGTATTTCTCACCACCATCAGYTGACACAGAAGAACAGCATGTAAAGCATTCTAGCCTTCTACATTTCATGTTACTAACGAGCCAGAAATGGAATGTATACGGGTTGCACACAAAGCAAAATTAAAATTTCCCTTTAATAGCGCAATCTCCTCTAGTTATAGCTGTTACAGACACAGCATGGATGACAAGCGTGTCTGTTGATGGAAAAATGAGATTAGGGAGGACAGAGGTTTGTTTGCCGCCTCCACTCTATCTTTTGAGGTTGTCTAAAACTGTATTTTAGAAACCAAAGGCCAATGGCTCTTGCTCACAGTTCATCAGTTTTCCGGGTTCATTAGGAATCCTGATTACTTTTTAACAATGCATTTGTTATGAAATGGCACAATAAACTGGGCTGAAAGCAGTCCTAGGTAGTTTTGCAACACGGAATCCACAAACTCATGCCACCTTCTTCGCTTGGTCCACAGGCCTTATTTGTGTTTGCTAGATCTTTCGTATCAGCTATAATTGAGTTAACAGAGTATAACCGAGTTAAGGGCTGCTTTAAAACATGCACGCTTCTGTAGCATCCTTCCAAATAAGTAAAAATAAAAGGCGTTTCAAAGATAGAAAACCTGAACGAAGGCCGTCACTCACAGAGCTCTGGTTTGGTACCTGGGAATAAAATAAAATAAAATAAAATAAAATAAAATAAAATAAAATAAAATAAAATAAAATAAAATAAAATAAAATAAAAGCCATTTTGGACGGGGGTGGAAATGGGGGAACACAAAGCGAGGATCCCACCGGCTGCGCGGCTCGAGCGGGCAGGACGGAGGGCCGTGAGCCTGAGCGCGAGCTTTGCTGCTCCCAAGTCTCCACAGGGCAGGGGGAGCGCGGAGGGGAACTCCAGAGCCAAGCCGGGAATCCCTGCGGCGCACAGGGGTCTCCGCAGCAGCCGCCGGGTGAATCATTAACCCCTCCGCCCGCTGCCTTTGCGCGCCTCTTTTCCGCCTTTCCGGGCTGCAGGTGTGTGGTCGGCAACTTCCAAAGAGGACGCCCGCGTCCGCTCCGACCCGCGGGCACGAGACGCACAACGGCCGCGTGTCGAGGAGAGGAGGAGAGGGAGAGGGAGAGGGAGAAGGAGAGGGAGAGGAGAAGCGCGGGCTGCAGGGAGGGGGCCGAGCCGCGGCACGCTCGGATCCCGCCGCATTCCCGGCGGGCGAAGAGCGCCGGCACCGTGCGAAACGGCGGCGCTCGCTATCAGCGCCCGCCTTGGGAACTTGGCGGAGAGCGAGATGCACAAAACAAAGTAAAACAAAACGGAGTAAAACAAAGCAGAACATCCCGCGACTGCCGCAGCCCGCCGAGCCGGGCGGAGAGCCCCGCTCGCCATGGCGGGGGCAGCGGGCACTTACCCGTGCGGCCGGGCCGGGCAGCGGCGCCGCTCGCTCTGCC
>NW_020455461.1:873081-927173 GCF_003342845.1 Nothoprocta perdicaria | reverse complement strand
CGGGCGCCATCGCTGCGCGGCCCCGAGCGGCGCTCCCGCTCCCGTTCCCGCTGCAGCCGAGGGGGCTCCGGCGCCGCCGCCTGCCGCGGCCTCAGCAGCCGGGGCCGTGGGGCCCCTGCAAAGCGCGGGGGAAAATGGCCCCGCGGCAGTGCGGGTTGGGGAGAGAGGAGCCGCGGCGCCTGGACCCCCCTGAGGGCCGCGGGTTTTGCCTCGTGGTGACTGCTCCGCCGCTCCCTGAATGCCCCCGAGGCTTTGTTGGGAAAAAGTGACTTTGCTGAGGTGGATATAAGGGGTTTARGTGTCTGGGAGTTGCCAGCCAGTTAGATTTTCGTAACAACAAAAGGTGATGCGGTGGTGTCCTTTGAGGAAGCGTTCAGATACAAACCCGTGTTTCAGAGTAAAACTGTATTTTGTGGCACCTCTGGGCTTTTGGGGTCATTACTGAACTCCTGACGTGCAGGCTCTGGTTGATTGGCTCATTCCAAAGATAAAAAGTGGTGATTCTGGTGTGAGCAGGTGGGAAAAAGGATTTTGGTGCAGCTTCATGTGCTCTCCATGTTCCAACCATGCCTCTCCTTAGTAAATCTTACTGTTTTTTAGGCAGAAAGAGGGGGTTCAGGCGGTTGGAGAGCTCACGTGGAACAGGAAGAAGCCAGGCTCCAGGTGTGCATTCCACAGCGGCCTGTTTGCGTGCGTCATGCCAAGCCCTGGTGGCATGAGCTCACCAAAATAACCAGTCCCTTAGCAAGTGAAAGTTCACAGCCCTTGCCAGGTACAATATTTACCATGGATGAGATTACGTACGGTATAGATGCTACTTATGCCCTCTGATTATAGGTTCGGGGCCTACCGGTTGCTCCAGCARCTACCTGAAGTGACAGGATTTGCACTATGTGATAAACAAATGTCATTTGGGCAGCTCTATAGGTCCTGGCACTGTGCATGCAAGAGAGCAGGTACAAACCCTGATACATGAAGCACAGTGAAAAGCCATTCCTAGCCTCTCCTGTATGCGTATGCAGGGCTCAGGCCACTCACATAAGGAAAACACRTTCCAAAAATGCATTTTGTTGTGCAAGATTTACTTCACCTTAACCAAAACCTGAAGGTATGTTGYATGTTCTCTGCTGGTGAAGGAGATAAACTTGGCAAAGGATCGGTTTTAAATACCACATTTTAGTACTTAGAGAATGCTGAACATTTCTGAGAAAGTTTCAAAAATAACAGATTTCCTTCAAAACTTCAAAGCTCTTTTCTGGACTACCGTGTGCCTAAGAAATTTTCAACCCAGATGATGGGAATTTAGGCATGTTAGTAGAACATGTAATAGAACATTAGTAGAAACAGCAACCAGATGTTCTCTCATCKGTTCTCTCATCAGCCATTAATACAGCATACCATGAACAATATTCCTAATAACAATTTATCATCAATTTTCAGAAGTAATAAAGTAATTTTCAGAATTTTCAAAAGTAAATAAGTACTGGTTTAGAGGTTCAGTTCTTTTCAGTCTTTTGATTTCTGACATAGATGCCCTCATATGAAGTACTGCAGCCAAGTTCTTTCTTCTTTCTGATCCACCATCAAAGTCTGTGGCGAGTTGACTGGTCTGTCCTTGAGTAAATAAACCATCTCTGTTTGAAGTGATCGATCACAAAGGGAGAGTGCAGGGTGACGACAGGCAGCAAAACAGCAAAGTAGGAGCCAAAGGAAGGGCTGGAAGCTGTGTGTCAAACCTTTGAATGCTTACAAGTACAACCGTAGTCTCAAGATTTAAAACTTTTATTATCGCACTCAAAATTTTCTTTKCCATGCAGTCTCCTAAATATATTAAGGTTTAGAGTTGTTCTTAAGGCTGTCTCTTAGACACRTTCAAAAAAAAACTACCCTGAAAATGTCTATCCCAAATGAAGCTTGGCAGGGGTCACAAACACCTWGGGACTGTCATATGCAAAGTGCAGTGTTTTTTCCCCCTTCTGAGGAATCAGGACACACGATCCTTCCAATTGCTCTGCATATATTTGTCACATTAAAAGTGGTCTTAATTCGATAGATCTCACTGATATAATAGGTCCTTTAATGTGAAGGGAAATATTAGCACAGAGGACATGGAACTGGATCTAGTACTTGCCAAAAAAGGCAAAGTACTCCTTTGTTCACATTATCTAGATTCTTAATACGTAACAACTACTGTATTTACTTAGTCAAGGATATTTGAACATGAATTGAAGATGGTGTGAGAGCAAAGGAAATAGTTTACCATTTATATCAGCCATTCAGGCAGGAAGGCTCCCACATCTGAGAAGAGAAGAATACAATTTATTCTGCTCCTATTGCATATTCATGTCCCGTCTCTTTTCAGCTCATGTTTGGAAACACTTCCATCTGTAGTTAGGATTCAGTGAATGTTCCTCCCTTTTAAATTATTCAGTGTGTGCTGTGTTTGTGAAGTTTTCTGTAAATGCTTTCTCAGTCATTGGTTCTTACTGGGGAGAGCAGACCGAAAGYAAAAGAAACTAGTGGATTTTATGGAGGTCAGTCATCTTAAATCATCTTTGTGAAGTGTTATATCTTTATACRGGAATTTTATTTATCTTTGATCTGAAATCCAGTGATTAAAAAAAATTGAAATAAATTGATTTGATTAAATCAAAGTTAATGAACTGATTAAAACAAGAAGTATAATTTCAAAGGTAACGTTTAGAAAAAAAAGTATTTAAATTATCTCTGTAGAGATGTCAAATGCAAACTTTTACTAACAGACTTGGCATTTCATCTTCACTGCCAAAGCAGTTATTTGATTTCTTCTCCTTTCTTTTACTTACCCATGTTAACAGTGGTCACCGCAGAAAGATTCCAGGCAGAGTTTCCTTTGTCACTACTCAAAGCTATCAAAAAGTACCATTGGAAACACGCTTCTGCACAAGTCAGGTAACTACTGTGCTATTTTCTCTTGAGAAAAAAAAGAACAACCAAGGGAAAAGCTTGTGTAATTTCTTCATGACCCCAGGCATAAAGACCATATACAGGTAGTATATGTACCTGTCCACATGTTCAGTGTTATCCATAAACACAAACCATATAAAACTTTTCCCCTAGTCCTCTTCAGTGTGTTTGAGTGGACTCTGTGCATTTGGCACCCTGACCATGATTTCTTTTCACAGCTCTTAGCCAACTTGCCTTCTCTGACAGGGTATTTCTGCATAGCAAGGGAAAGAAGCACAAGCAGACATCCCTCCTCAAACTTCTTATCCTCTTTCTTTGTAAATCATTSGACTTTTTCTTTGTGATCTAGATAATTGAGCGTCGTGGATACATGTTCACATTGCACGTGTCTCAAAAAAAAAAAAAAACCCAAAAAATATCCCAAAATTGTAACAACCTTTTCCTCTACCCAGAGGGGAAATCCTGGTTTTGAGAGATGGATCATAGGCAAAAAAAAAGATTGACACTTAGGATTAGGAACATCTTGTGCAGGCATCTGCACATATCATTCAGATTCAACCTCTCCTACTTTTAGGGCTGTCAGACGGGCAATGGGATGTTTATGCAGCTCAGGTATCATTCAGTTATTTACTGCCTTGAATGGCAGCAAAGAAATTGCAGTAATAGCAGAACTTAAACTGTAAAAGGTTGCAACAGTTGAATAAAAAAGATTTTTGATACTTTCTTTTAAGAAATGGGCCTCACAAATCTGACACTTACATTCTGCAAGGGTATAAAAGATCAGTCCACAAAGAAAACCATCCGGTACTTACCTGCTGTAGTGAAGGAGTCACTCCAAGGCAGCAAAGCTAACACAGTTCTCCTTCTTTAGGTACTTCTGAGCACCACCTGCTAGTTCTCCCAATGCCTTCCCGGAGCAGGCATTTCTATAGCTCTTCTTGGTGCCAATATAGTGCATAGGAAAAGTTAGTATTGCACTAGTCAGATTCTGCACTTTGCTCTTTGCGCATGTTTATGTTACTCATCTGAGCAAAACCAGTCCTAAAATGGAACAATGTGTTTGTAGTCTAAACAGCTAAACCATACAGAGCCACAATATTTGACATGAAAACAAGGTGCAAGGACCAGGGTGACGAGGAATAGGACAGCCACGTAAGACAGTGCCTCAGGACAGCATCAGTCACACAGCAGTAATCCCTCCACATGCCACGTGGGGGCATTTCTTATTCTGAGTTTGGGAAAAGTCAAAGTAATTGAAAGATGGATAATTACAAATCCYTTAAGAAAAGGAGCTTTATGTCACCTGCAGAAAACTCATCTGCCCTTTTAGCTCACTAATTCCCTTCATTGGCTTTCCAGTAAAGCTCCCTTTAGAAACACCTAACCAATTTAAATATGTGATTATACATAAAAATCTTTCTGCTAGCTTACCCATGCTAGCTTTTATTTTTTTCTTACAGACACAGAGAATTTCTGCCTGTACAGTCTGGGTGGGACTTAAGATATTCCCCATAAAAAGTTCCAGAAATAGTGACTCTTTCAGGCCATCATCAAATCAAATGAACGTGCATTATGAGCAGCTGGGTTAACTAGCTGTGTGTGGTCACCTAACACGCAGAGCACTGTGCTTCGTTCTGTCATTTCTTAAACCTTCACTTAGAATTTTCATTTCACAGCCCTSCGCAGCCTTATGTGCTCTACAGGTACTATGCATGTCACTTGTTGAGATTAATGTCTCAGATACACAGCAAAAGGAAGAAGGATATGAAATTAGTATATCATTAATAAAAAATGGTTTCATATGTATGAAGGCTACATATGAGACTACATATATTGTCCAGTTTTTGTTCTGGATCTTCTCAGCAGTGGAAAGAAAGAAAAATGAGGATCTTTTCAGCAGTGAAGACTTGTGTTATTCTTACTTATCCTATCYCACACATCAGTCAACATGCATTTTATCCTAGTGTATTCTTAGGGTGCTTATGCCAGGTCTGTGCAATAATCCCCTCTTGAAATGTGTAGAACTGSGTTTCACAGCATGTTCTGAACAGCTTGAGCTATGATGACATAATRTAATGGCACTGCATGGTGACACACGACCTTCAAGCTCATCATTTTTCTGCTAATGACCCAACTCAGTAATGGATCCAACTCAGGCAAGTTATCAAGAAATAATAYCTTAGGCTGTATCTATACTTCTAAATGAAACAGCATTTGGGAGTAATTCCTGGCACAGAGGTAGTATAGAAGACATTCACTTGGATACACATATCTAAAATTTTCCTTTGTCCTTTTCCCTTCACATTATAAAGCAGAGCGGGAACCGAGTATTATTTAGGGACATCTCCAACTTGGGGTCTGTATCACACGATTTTGCATCTGCTCATTCTCAAACCTTTTTTACACACAACACACATTATATTCTTTGCTTCTGTGTGGTGTGTGGACTTGCAGACAAGTTCCTGAATTCTGCCCTTGCAGGTGGATTTTGATTAGCACTCATTGCAGTAGCCTACTGCCCATCATGGCTGGTGTGACATCTTCAGCTGCAGTAGATCCTGCTGTGCTTCTTTGCTGCTCATCTTCATGCCAGGCTGATTGACTCTTTCTCTGGTCAGTTCACCAGCCTACTTCTTCCTATGAAAGTGGTGGCTCTGCCGGTCTACRTTATATCCTCCTCTCACAGGGCTGCTAAGCCATACCTGAGACAGATGTCAGCAATTTAAATGCTGAGCAGTGGCATGGGAGGCTCCTTTGATCACCGCTGTTGTCAATCTCTTGACAGTGGCAAAGAGAACTTGTACAGCTCCATCCAAACATTCACACTCATCGATATACCCCTGACTAAGGAAAAACCTGGCTCACAGGCTGCTGGGAATGACCTTTGTAGAGGTGACGGGGGTRGGAGGCAGCATGGGGTAGGCAGGGAGGTGTGAAGATACCAGGTCTGCTGGAAAGCTGTTGAAGATTCTGCGGGGCTACATAGCACTGTYGTCCACACTGCCTGTGGCCGCGGTCCCTGGGGCAAATAATCCCCTAAATTGCCCTCAGGCTTTCTCTCAGACAAAGCTAATTGGATTTCTGTGGAAAGGAACCTAATAATAAAATAAGAATATTGCAGTGACCATCAGAGGTTCGATGCTCCAGTTCATGCCCTAGCATGGCTTTTTTTAGCAGGGAGACATACTTTTAGCTATACATAACCGCCTAGGCTAGATCATCTGAAAAAAAAGTTCAGAGTCTTTATATATTCACCCTTGGGTATGAAAAATAGGACTTATCCAGAGCAGCATTGAAATTTCTAGGTCTTATTTTCCCCAATGATACAATACAGCTTATATTTAGTCCCTCAAAGTCTAGTGTTATAAAATCGTAGCCTGGGAAGGCCAGTGAGAATAAATGTTTACATTTTCTGAGCTTATACTCTCTCCTCCTCCTGCTTCCCTGCAGATTCCTTGAACTGGTGTCTGATGTCCTTTGCAGCAAGTTCAGACCTGCATATGCTCTATGGTTTCTGTYGTTTTAGTAGATAGTAGTAAGAGCTTGTACATGAAGCTTTCCTCTGAAAATGACCATTCTGCAGGTGCTGATTCATCTTGCTTTACTACATCTTTCTGGATGGCAGGATTTTGTTCATTCAGATCTAGTTAGCAGAATAAAATTAAAAAAAAAAAATAGAATTAGTTTCTCAAGTTAAATTCAGTCGTTAAATTAAGTTTTAACAGCGAGCCCGGTCTTAACAACTGCTTCTTAACACTGACTTCATTTAGAATAAAATTATCTCTTTGCCTTTTTGAGACAGGGCAATGGAAAATATATATGTCAGGAGAATGCACCACAAYAGCATCATTACAAACTCTCTTTGATTTTTGTTATGTGGGCAGCATGAGCTTGGACCACAGCACAATTCTACAAGTTCTACCATGCTTTATACACATCAGAGCCCATCTTCTGCTCAATTAACTGCAAGTGCTCAAATATCACCAGGTCACCAGGTTAGATGTAGAGTAGCTGTAGATCATCTCTACAGCTGTGATCATCCTGTGATCAGGAGAGATAGAGGAGATGATTCACGTTTGATGGACAGTCCTCTGAGAGTATCCTTTTCTACAGATGGAGACTATAGCAGCTGGGTTTTTCTCTTTTTTCTTATTTTTGGAGTGAAGGGAAGAGGGAGGGCAAGGAGAGAAGGATCCTCAGGTGCTATAATATTCTTTGGTTCTCCGATCTACTCATATTCAGATATACATTTATCTGAATGCATTCAGATATACATTTACCTGTGCATGCAAGTTTCTGCTTCATAGCACTGTTGATGTCATGTTCTTTAAAGGGCAATTAATTGAATATAGCTTTGTGTCAGTAATACTGTGTGTGCTGAACTCTGCTTGTGGGAGTTCTTAGACCCAAGCTGAGGGACMCTGTGCTCCTTTCAGAACTTCAACCTTCACTTTGTCTCTGGCTTGTTATGACCAGCTRTTCTGAGGTCACGTCTCAGTTCTGTTCCGTTATGAAATTACATTTCTGACTTTCTTCCTCAGTCCACTGGAAGTCAGCCAGACTTTGATGTGTTTAAAGTATTGAAATATTGGCCTTACAAAGTCAATAGGAATTCTGTCACTGAATTGGATAGACTATATCAAAAGTATCACAGTGGTCAGCGTGAGACTCAGAACATCTCCCATAGCTTCTGTTGCTGAATTTAATAGTTTGAGTTCCATAAATGACATGAATAATCAACATTACATTATTGCCACTTATTTTGAATTTTCTGATTCTGATTTAAGGGAATGGAACATCTCTTTAAGGGAATGGAACATCTCTCGTATGAAGAGAGGCTGAGTGAGCTGGGCCTGTTTTCTCTGGAGAAGAGACGGCTCAGAGGGGATATGATTAATATGTATAAGTTCAGGAAGGGAGAATGCAGGGAGGAAGGGGACAAGCTGTTCTCACTGGTGGCCAGCGATAGGACGAGGGGTAATGGCCACAAGCTGGAGCACAGGAAGTTCCCTCTCCAGGTGAGGAGSAACTTCTTTACTGTTAGGGYGACAGAGCAGTGGAACAGGCTGCCCAGGGAGGTTGTGGAGTCTCCTTCTCTGGAGGTCTTCAAAACCCGCCTGGATGCCACCCTGTGCCACATGCTSTAGGTGKGCCTGCTTGAGCAGGAAGGTTGGACTAGATGATCTSTAGAGGTCCCTTCCAACCTTAAATATTCTGTGAATCTGTGATTCAGGGACAGAAATCCAAACAGTCTACTTTCTCCAAACCCTTGAATGAGAAGTCATCTCTAAGCGTGCCAAATCAATGAGTCTTTCCAAAGCAGAAGGATTCCACCAAAGTGATACAATTTATTGCCAAACCTCTTATCATGACATACTATTAAAACATTTTTAAAGACATATTAGCAGAACAACTTGACTTGTTTAAAAATATAGGGAGGAAGTTGACACTGCTTGGAAATTGCACACCAAAAAACATCTCCAAACAGCAGCTCTCTAAAGAGTGACAATTTAAGGCACATGATTATTTTACGATTTTTGTTACATAAATCTCTGACTAGACCATATATTTATAAAACATAGTTTGAAATAAGTAGCTTCACAGCTCAGAAAGACAGAGTTCATCTCATTGCAGGTGACACACTTGTTATTTTAACATTTCTAGGTCATAGTGCAGCATAATAAACATTGTTAAAAAGCATCCTACCTGTGGAGCAAAATGTAGAAAGACATCACACATCTCTGCACTCCATCTTGTACAACAAGGTAGCCCATAGTTACATGTTCAATAAATAGCAATTGCGGAATTCCTCACAAACCACAAAACTTGTCTTTCTTTGACAGAGCATTTCACAAGATAAACTCTAGACAGACTTTCCAGCCAGCGTAGACCAGCGAGAACTGAACCACCCTCTCTGGAGGCAGCACGATTTAGCAATGGATCTTTCCAGTCTCATTCATTGTTTCCTCACACAGAAAAAGAAGCTGATGCACATACCCATCCTCTCAGCAGCTCTAAATCTGCAGAACTGTGATGAAATTATTGGTGACTGACTCATTTWAGTCTGCTGAAGAAGCGATCAAACACTTGCACCTGCAGGATATTTACTGATACTCAAAAGTTCGTAGAAATATAGCATAGAGTAAAAACCATGAGACAGATGATGAATTTATGACCTACTCTTATTATATATCCTGGTAGATTCCTGCTAGAAGTATTTGCCCTGGAAAACAATAAGGGATTATAATCTACTACATGCTAGTGGAGATCTACCTGTTTTCCCAACATTTCACCAATGTGCAAATTAGGGGCTTGAAACTTTTTTCATCACAATTCAAGTTTACAAACTGTGCCAACAACAGTCCTGTCGAAAACACCTTCTAGGGGCATAAGACCTTCAGAAATGGTCTAAGATGTTCCAGGGAAAGGTCTCTTCACTATCAGAATTGGCCAACCTGTGCTTCACCTGTACGACTATGGTGACAGAGCCCTTTATAACACGGGCAAGGCCTAAGGCCTTTGAGAGTAAATGGAGAGTAAAGCCCTTTGCATACAGTGCCTTTCTTTCTGTTTTTCAGGCATTAAAAATGGCTTAGTGTTCCTCTCTGTTTTGAAGAAACTCCTACTYGCCCACAGCCCTCTCCAAAGCCTACAGGATCAGGACTTAGGACTGCTGTATTTGTAAACACTCTGGTGTCTACTGATCCTCCTGCATTTATTACTTTAACATACAAGAACATGAAAATCTCGTAACCTGAGATTTTCAAAAGTGCATACACTTGTGTGTGCAACACCTATCTGGCAAAAATTCCCACCTGCTGATGAGGACTTGCAGATGTTTTATTGAGGTAGCCTTTACACAAACAGATTATGAATGTTGTAATAAACCTACAGAAAATGCAGCCTATGGTATAGTTCTTCTGAATGCAAGACCGTAATGACCTCTGTACAACAGCAATAAGAAATGAAAGCTTTTAATTAAAAGCCAACATCTCGCCAACATCTTGTCAATTTTGGTGTTAGGCATCATACTAAAAGATTGGAGATGAGGTTTTGGCACATTGCACTTTCCTTGTGCTAATATCCGAGATCAGTAAGGGTCCTGCTTTATGTTCACGTCAATGACTGAAATTCCAATATTTGTTCCACTTTTACTATCTGGAACAACATTAAAAATAGTCTCCTTCATCAAAATAATAAGTTCATGTTTATCCACTTCACAAAAAAAAAAAAAAAAAAAAAAAAAAAACCACTATTTACATTACCAAATTATGAAACCATGTCTCCTGACCCTCATTAACTAGTTCTGGGTTTAGTACTGGGTGATGGAGCCTTTCATTTAGAGACTTTGATTTCAGAGAAGTAGTACTCTGAATCCAGTCTCTAAAGGCATAGGTTATCTAGCTAGCTAAACTAGCAGACATCTGCCATCACATCTCTGCAATCTGTACTAGCCTAATGAGCATCTGTGCAAAGAGGACAAAGATAGGGAAAAACATTGAGTCCAAATGTTCATAGAGTGCTCCACTCTTTTAGGGTGCCTGGGTGACTCTAACATTGGACAAACAACACAGACCCAGATTCATTTCAAATTTTGGGAAAGGTGGAAAGTGAAGTACCCACTAATTCCTATAGGTAAGGTAAATTTTGCCACAGAAAGCATCTACTGGATCCAGTGTAAAGCAATTCAGATATTTCCCTGAACTTGATTTAGCTCATTTACAAAATGTACATGGTTCTCAAACAGAAATACGGTACTCATCAGGTTCACAGAAGCAGCTAAGCACTCATTAATGTCACAGAACCTTASCAATTTATATCACTGAAGAGTTCAAGCCAAAGTTTCAGGACTGGAGCCACTCAAGGCAAAAAAGGAGCTATGTCACAGGTCTATGTCTGAAGCAGTCCAGCAGGGAGCATTATACATCTAGGAAAGATCTCGGAGTGTTTCTATTTGTTAAGTCTGTATCAGAGTCAGCTTTCACTGCTGTCTCCAGCTGGCTTGACAAAAATTAGATCAAATTCATACATAATAGTGCAATACTAACTATTGGAATTGAACAGAAAAGTGGAAAATAGCAATGCAATTTCCTGACACAAACAAGTGTATACATACGCAGTAGCCAAAATACCTCTGTACAGTACTTTGAAACATCAACATCCTGAGTCATTGTGGCACTTAAACCATGTGGTAAAGACAAAACAGCATCTGCGAGGCCAATACGCTGATCAGCTGTTGAAAGAGGGTTGTATATAAATAACCAAGATGATCTAACAATATTTGGAAGACACACAAGCAGCAGGACAAATGGTAAGTATTTACACTTCTACATGAGTGATGCTATTTAAATTGAGCAGCTTAATTAAGAATATAAAGTGAGATGCTTGTGACCACACAAATCTTAAATTCTGATCTAATTCTGGGTGTTCTTCTATTCCAGTGCCAGTAAATGGGAGAGATAAAGGTCAAACTCTGGCCATCCTGAAGTCCTTGACTAAAACTCAAGAGGCCAGGACTTTCCTCTCCCCTAATCCCCGAAGGCTTCCCACAAAGTCAATATCCCACAGTTACACAGTGATGCTAATATCCAAGAGCAGGAAAATATTTTTTCTTTAACTTGCAATTAAAAAAAAAGGCACTGATCCACTCCAATGAGAATAGACTTAGCAGGCAAAAGGCTCGCCGTTGGCTCCTCCTATATGAATTTCATACATCAGAAATACTGCACTCCATTACTGATACAGCAAATGCAGCCAATTTCTTTAAATGTATTTACTGGGAATATATGGCAAAATATTTCCAGGTAATTTCCAGGTTAAAATCCTCTGAATATTTACCTTTCGAAAAGCTTCTTATTTTAGCCCTCCAAAAATAAGATTCATTTTTGTAACAGTCTACATGAAAGAATAACAAGGAGGCGTATTTTCCCTTCACCATGCACCCTTTCAGCATGAATGAGGACTTAAAAATGTAAGTGCAATAGAAAGCCCCAGTGCTTCTGCCATCCTGGGGCCCCAGCCCCTTTTACATCAGAAACCATTCTGATGGAAAGCAAACCAACAGGTTTCTCCCTCTTTCTACAGAGCCCTATATTCAACTTATTCTCACTCAGCTTCTCCTTTCAGGGAAGTCCCGGTTCACAGCTGGGTTTCCTCTTGTTCCAGTGAATGTGGAGGGATGTGACAAGATGCTGGAAGCGATGCTAGCTTCTGAAGCTTAGGGTGCTGCAAGGGTTTTGGCCTGTGGAACGAACGTCGGCTCTGCACGCGCCTGGCTGCAGCAGATCGGTAGTTTGCTTGTACATCAAGCAACATTATCTTTTCTTGGGGCTCCTTTATATAAGAGTCTTCCAGCCCTTCGGGCATAGAGGGAGAACTCTCCTCCTGTGAATTCTCCGGCTCGTAGCTGACTTCCGAACAGTAACCCGAGTTTATTGTTTCTTTGTTGTTCATATCTGTTTCTGCTTCCCAGTAGAGATCAGGTACATCTGGGTCACAAGAAGTTACGTACTCAGAGACAGTAGAAAGAGATATATTCCCTCTATTTTCCAGGGAAGAATAGGCTTGTGTCCAAGGCATTTGAAGACAAGATGGAAAGAAGTGGAGGGGAGTTTCTGAAACATTTGGTGCTTGGTTTGGTTGGTCRGATGTATAAGGAGGCAATTTGTCATCTGAAGAGGAGTATTCTGTCATTTCAACCTCGTGGTCCATCTCACCTAKACGGCAAAGAGAAACATATTTAGACACAGACTTTCTATACCAGTGCAAACTTGATTTAATTTTAAAAAGTGATTTTCTAGGAGTCCTTTGAATTTGGTAGTTTTGCTGAAAATCTTATGAAAGTGAATGATTTCAGACTGTTTTTGAGCTGGGAAACCGTAGTCTGTTCTAATGCCTTTATCTTGACTGAATATGAGGTGGAATTGAGTCCGGTGCTGAACACTGCATAATACAAGTATTTAGGAGATGRAGCCATTATCTGGTCACTAAGATGCGTCTTTATTTTTGAACCATTTAGTCCCAAGGCTCAGCAAAGAAATCTTTCAGACACCTTTGAAATAAACTGTGGTCTTTAAAATAATGAACAGAAGRTATCAGCAAACTATCAATTCCTTCTTACCTGTAGACTACAGTTTTCTGTATGCTTTACATTGTGCAGGCAAAGTTCACATTCCTACTTCTAGTTTTCAATCTGTGCTGGAATTCCAGTGTCATTCTCCTTTTAGGATRTTTTGTTACAGGAGATAGTTCAGAGGACTGTTTCTGGGAGTAATTAAGCTCTGAGCTTGTTAGCCTGGGCAATCTAGTTGCCCCAAATGCCTCTTAAGAAACACAGTCRAAGCCCAGTGACTTTGATATATCAAACAAACTTGCACAAGAACTAACCGCGTAGCAATTCTAAATAATAAAGCCAGGTATAATCAAGGCAATAGAATGGAGGAAAAGAACAAAGGTTAGCAAGAAATAGTTCCGTAAGTAATAAGACAGTATTTTATGACAATATTTTCAATGGAAAAAAAAGACTTGAAGAGATTTTCAATGTGGATAAATGTCAGGGAGWAGTTTCCATTTTGGAATGCTGTTCAGGGTTCTAGGTTTTACTCAGGATATTGGAATTTAATTCACAATCTTTTAATGAATTCAACCTGTAATTTAAATTACTATTTAAAAAGAATCAGAAGATATACTAATAGAGAATTGAGCATTCGAATCAACCACATTGCTGCATTCCACTTCAGTGGAGAAAGTAACTGCTGCCTGGAATTACTCTCAAACTTCTACATCTTCTGAAAGCCAAAACAGGAGTGATAGCACCTTCTTTTCTATTTTTCACAAATTTCTCTCCAGCTAAAATTGCACAGCAGTTACACACAGGATGAGATCTTTGTCTGAACAGAAGTTCGCCAGCTACCTGCAGAAGTACTTTCKGTCTACCACATTCCTTTGTGGATACACAGAGCATACTAGGTCCCACACATGTGATTGAGGACTTCCCGGCAACTAATTCCCAATGAAATTGAGGACTGCATTTCATTGCATAATCTCCGCAGCGCCCTATGCTCTGTTCGATGATGGCTGAACTGTGACCTGAGCCATCTCATTTACAGCAGTATGTCAGTTATGGAAATGAAGGCTGATCTTTAGGGTGTGGAAAAATGTTACAGAACAAGAATTAAAAGGCCACTAAGATATTCATTTAAATCCAGAGTTGGTTTGTTTTGAAGTCTCTAACCCATTAGCAACATCAGGCTGTTTAGTGCATCAAAAAGGAATTTCCCTGCATTTCTGTGGTTTCAGAGCAAGATATGGATTAGGAAAAATTCACACTTAAAGGGAAAGGCAAATGCCTGGGCTTTAACCAAAACTGTAATTCTGCTTTTCCGTGGTTTTGGCTGTTGTGCAGTTATCTCTACCTGTGTAAGGGAACTCTGAGGCTTAAAACTTGCTTCATTTTTAACTCCCTCTTATGCAACTCAATGGTGTAATCAGCAGGTTCATTTGGCAGTTGCACTGATAAATGAGAGGGAGCATTTTCATTGACTAAGCTCAGGATAAAGAAGAATCTGACCCGGTCTGAAGAACTCGTGCAAGGCCTCTTAGTGGCAGAGGCAAAATCACAATCTGGCCAGGCTAAGAACGCGCAGTTAAGCTCAGCCCATTGCTGGTCTAGGCCTCCTGTTCCTACTGCATATCTGATGGGTTAACTGGAATATTTTTTGCTTAGCATTTAAAGTGTTCAAGTMAAAACAGAGAGCCAGATCCTTAGTTGTTTTAAAAACAACTGGGCATTTCACCCCAAATATTTACAGCTGGGATGTATTTCTATAGGAGGAAAATAGAAAAAAAATGTTTAGCTGTTCAAACAGGAGGAGAATAGAACACATTTAGTAGTAGAAAAAACAAAGAAAAAAAAAACAAGAAGAAACAACTTTGAAGAAAAAAATAGAAAAGTAAACTTATCAGGGCAGTAAGAGTAGACAGGAAGAGTGATTAAAAATAAAGATGATAATTTTGCTTTAAAATATTACATATGTGTTGATTCTGGGAGAAAAGATCTGGGTCGGTCCTCTGGGCCATCTGCTTGCAAGAAGGAATCTATGGATTTATTGCTGAGTCGGAACGGAGTGAGGCGTCTGAAGTTGTTTGGAGAATACGGGATCTGCACTCTGGCCCTTTGCGATGGCACCACGGTATCTTCACTAGATAACCATGGTGAGAACTTCATGTAGACACTTTGATCATCATCAGCTGAAAATACCGGGTTATCAATTCCTACAAAAGTTTATGAGTAACAAGCTCAATTAAATACGGTAACTTCTTGGCAACACAAGAAGATTTATAGGAGAAGACCTATAATGAAGAAACCCATTGGTAGATATACTATTATACACCCACAGGTTGCTCTCACAGGCATGGCTACTGCTAGTCAGCTTGGATTTCCTTTAAAGAGAAAAAATGGATATCAGGTGCAGTTATGGGTAGGATGTCTGCAGACAATGAATATAATTAATAAAAGAAACAATTAGCTCCTCCCTCAGCCAAAATAAAGGAAACCTAAGAATTGCAGAATTGCAGAACATTCAAATCAAAAAAAAAAAAAAAAGGAAACAACAAACATAGTAATAAAACCTTGACGTGCTCAAATCCATAGAGGTACAAGATGTGTCTGAGGGAGCCAATGTAGGCCACAGAACAGTCAAAAACATCATCAGCCTTTTAATTTGAACATATAGTATAGATATAAATCTATACTGTTTAAACAGTAAAAGAAAAATTTGAAACAGTCTATTTCTACCTCTTGCCACACACTTTTTTTCTGGATCAATTTCTGGATACCTTTACATAAACTCAAACATGGAATTTGTCATGATGCAAGTGAAAAGCTGCATCAACATGATCACCAAGAGTGCTGACACAAGTATTGATCTTCTCTACATCCAGTATGTTACCCATACAGTGGCACATTGAGGGCTCAGATAGAAAAGGACTTACAGAATTATTAAAGTTTAAAACCTTTGAAAACACATAATACTATTTGGTTTATATATCAAACTGTATTTTCAACCTGATATTTCAAAGCCATTCAGGACTGGAGGTCAAATACACTAAGTTTCCCAGAAATGCTGCAGATCTTCCCCTTTCTGTGACTACCATGGGTTTTGTATTATCTCTAAAATTATCTGGGACTATAACATTTCAAGAATCTGAAGGAACTGTGAATTTAAGATGAAAAAAATCACATAAAAGAAGAAATATGAAATGTATGGCACAGTAAGTCGATTTAAATATCAGAAATCATCTCCAAAGGACTGGTATTGGCTGGCCTTGTGAAATGGGAGAAGTCTAGGATAACGTTTTCTGTTGGTAGAAATAATCAGTGCCTTTAGCTCTGGATTATGCTCACAACTGCTGTATTATCTSCTGCAAAGTTGATGCTCTCCATACCTTTAAATATCCCAGACTTCTCATGTGTTAATAATAATATTAATAATACAATAATATTAAGCAAATTGACTTTCTAAGAGAGCAAATAATAATAATAATAAAAAAATCTAAAGCAATATCATTGCTCATAATTTGTTTTATATTTGAGGGAAAAAATCTGTATGTAGCTGATTATCTTACCACTMGGTGTATCTGTGAAATTTTGCTTTGTCACGTTAGCCAGGAAATCAACTCCTTTCCCGAGGTGCAAAGTTTCATAATCATTACTTTCTTCTGGCTCAGAAAACTCCAAATCTGGATGAAAAAAAAAAAAAAAAAGAAAGAAAGAAAAAAGAAAGTCCAATTTGGTTAGAGATTTCTGTAAGTTTTGATATAAGAGGTTACTTCATTCTGTTTTGATGCAGATAATAACTATAATTATCTAAGATATATCATTTACAAGGATCCAGATAAGAGCAAAAAAGAGCTTGAATGTATCCCATTTGTAGCTTCAACACCAATTAGATTAAGAAAGCCAGCACAGGTGCTTCAGCCTTGCATTAGTGCACGGTACTAAGGTAGAGATGGCTCATTCCAGATATGCTCTTGGCTGAGACTTTGCTTTCCTGGCACTGAAATGAGCACACACATAACATGGGAGCACTGTGTGGCTCTTAAATGCTCAGATCTGGTCAACTGTGGTCTGGTCTGGTCTACATCAACCAGTCACAGCATTCTCATCATTAGAAAGAGGTTGGCACCAGTATCCTGCTGCCACATGGTTTCTTAACGCTGTTCTACAAAGAAACTTTTATTTTCTTTTACAAAGAAATCATATTTAAACTTTTATTTTAGGTAGAGGATGAAGAGATTTCTGTGAAGAATGTGCTTTAAGGGGACAGTGTTGGATGACCTCTTTGAAAGTATTTAGATGGCTCTACCCAAGTAAAGAGAGTTCAGAGCATTACAATTACTCAGCATGCACAGTCAAAAAAAAAACCAAAAACAAAACAAACAAAAAAAAGGAACAAACACCCAAAACCACAAAATAAACCTCCAGAAAATGATTTAAAGAGCATATATGGGAAGAAATAAATCTCTCTGCTTTACTTCATTTCTCTTTGAGATCAAGAGATTGTCTACAATTGAGAATAAGAGTTTAGCAGCTTTTAAACATTAACCACATTTCAGTTCTGAAGGGAAACATATAATTTTATCATATACATGATACTTGGATATTAAATGTATCATACATGTAAATGATAGCCACATGATATAAATAATACTATAGCATTATAATTTGACCTATTTGCCTCCACCATGTCTTGTTACTCATAGAAGGCCAAAAGATGGCTAAAGCACCAGGTCRAAGTATTTTGCAATTTAAACTCACAAAGAAGATGGCAGATTTTGACTTTTTTCTTTCCTGTTTTGGCTAGTGATGCTCCCAGCACTGTGAGCTTCAAAGTAGATTTTTAACGTTGACTCCTTTATTAGGCTTTAGTGAATAGGTGTGAAGAATGAGTCAGTGGTAACTCAGATTAGAATGCCATTCAAACTACTGAATTGTATATGGTGTGGTAGCATATGCAGACGTACGTTGCTCTGGTCAGAAACGAAGACATGAGTGAAAGTTGCTCCATACAGCTTATTCAAAAAAGAGTGGAAATATCATCTACCTCACAGGCCTGCATCTTTTKTTTTTTCAAAATGTAATAATGACATTTTAAAATTGTAAGTGAGAGAGCTGATTCRTATATGATTTATCATGCTGTTGTCTAGAAAAACAACTTCTAAATCAGCAAAATACCCAGACACTACATTTGGAAGAATGAAGCAGACCTGCCTAGCTCAGGTTATGAATTGAAGTTCCTTTTAAATATCAGTCTCATCTTGGCATGCCATGCAGTTTTTCAGCAATTATTATTATTATTTTTCTTTTACCAACGATGTAGTTGGTAAAATGTGGTTAATGCAGCTAGTCTAACAGTTGGTTTACCTTTTTCCTTCAAAACAAAATCTTGTACTGGGTTTTCTGAAGGTATTTTTCCATTTGGTATGGCACTGCTGTTTCGCTGAAAGAAAACAGAGGAAAAATTACCAAAGATACTGCCACATTTAGATAGCAAAGCCAGAAACATCCTTATAAAATCCACACAGTTCCATGGTATATCCCTGAAATCTCTTCTAAGATTTGCTCATGTCCCAGTATTGATAGTGCTATTTTCTCCACGCTATGTTTTACTGCAGGAATAGAAAGTGGCTTTAGTTTTTCAGATGCTACCGGTTGCCTCCACATTCCCTGCAAATTTTGTGGCCTGGTCCATTTTCCATGGCAGACAGTGATAGGATAAGGGGTAATGGGAACAAGCTGCAACACAGGCAGTTCCATCTCTATGTGAGGAGGAACTTCTTTCGTGTGAGGGTGACAGAGCCCTGGCACAGGCTGCCCAGCGAGGCTGTGGAGTCTCCTTCTCTGGAGATTTTCCACACCCACCTGGATACAACCCTGTGCCCCATGCTCTGGGTGTCCCTGCTTAAACAGGAGGGTTGGCCTAGATGATCTCTAGAGGTCCCTCCCAACCTCAACCATCCTGGGACTCAGTGTGTGATTCTGTGATACTGCATCTCTACTCCGCTTCACCACCTTGCACTACTCCCACTTGACTCAGGTTGTCTTGTTTTACAAGTGATCAAAGGTGTCTCACCCAGAAGGCTACAACAGCTTAGAGAAAAGCAGCGTGTGAGAAGGTCACCCACGAACCACCTCAGAGTTCAATTTCTTCTTACCAAGAGACCTTAAGGTCATGAGGTTTTACAGGTCAGAGATAATATTCAGACATGGGACCCTTCAGAGTACTTCCTTCCCTCCCCACTCCTTAGTTTGCATAACAGATGATTCTACCAAGTGCAAGTATTTTACCCGTTTTTGGCCCCGGTCTCGCTTGTGGATTTTATTGAGCTTCTTGGGGTGGTTTATTCCTAGTTTGGTACTCTTGAAAGACTCCAAGCGCTTCCTCATTGTCCTGTGGAAAATTTCCTTGTCTTGCTTCTCATCTTCATTGTGCATGATCTCATGTCGGCTGTACAGGTGTTTGTGCTATGGCCAGGAAGGAAAACCAATATTCATTTATTCGGAAATGCTGCTAGGGSCTCTGGATTAATGCAGTCAAACAGAGCCAGGAAAACAAAAGTGACTGCTTAAAATACATAGAWAAATAAATAAATAATCAATCAAACAAACAAAGGCTAATCTAAAGGCATTAGCAGAAACTCCTTGTTAGTTACACTTAGTGTTCCTGGACTAATATCAGTGTTATTACAGAGAAAGAAAAGAGTTATTAYAGAGAAAGAAAAGAGTGATGTACATTCAAAGATAAAGATACCATCTTCCTCATGGGTGGATTTGGAAGATGTTTTCCTTCCTTTTGAGCCTGATTTCCAAATTTGTGGTTCCTAGAGTGTCCCAGGTTTAGACTGAGAATCTGTTCTGTGTTGGCCTCCTGCTCTCACCTCTTGCCTGGGTTTGTACAAGTACTGCTGTAGGGTATGGTGTGCCACTGTATCTTCTGTGTCTCGGATGCTCTTCCTCCTCTGCTCCAGCGCTTGCATGTCAAGGCAAACTGGTCCAGCTTTATCTCTCCTGAAGAACACCAAAGTACAAACAGGGGTTTTTAAGTCACTAATTGCAGAACAGGAAGAAAAAACAAGAAAATGGGGAAAGACAGGGGCACTTCTTATAAAAAAAAAAAAAAATCAAAGTGGAGCAAACAGAATGAGCCAACAGCTGATGGGAAATGTGAAAAGAGTATACAAGTTAGCCTTTTAAAATGTATTCATTTCTTGTATTTAAGGTGAGAGTAGCATTTGCTACTCTTATTTCTCTCCCTATAGGTCTCATGGTCTATGCCCTTTSAATCACAAATGATTTAAAGAAGGAGCAATATTTTTCCTTGCCTCATTCGTGACCAGAGCTCTCTACACCAGACTTAGCAACAACATCCAGCACTGTCAATTGCAGTTCTCTGATGCCACAGGAACCAAACAGATATATGCTCTATTTTATGAGCTTTTATCTGTTTGCTTTTTTTTTAATGCCAGTTACCTTCCTGTAACCGCATTACTAAAGTTCTATTATCCATAATTGCAGTTATCTGACCATAAATTATAATAAAAAAGGGACATGAGAGCAATTTTCTGGGCAAGAGAGGTTGTCTCTGCACATAGGAACCTAGATGGTCTAGGGAGGCAGTGGAGAAAAAAAAGACTATTTACAGAGGATGACTCTCAACATCTTAATTTAGGCAATAAGTAGGGGGCTTTGAGTTGCCTTGAGAGGGATTTTTTTCCCCCGTTTATTATACACAGTTTCCTAAATTTGGTTCCCATGGTCAAATATCTAAAGTGCACTTTATAGTCTTATTCTTTTGTTTRCATCAGTCTATCTATTCTTGGAAGCAGCCAGGTATGAGTTAGGGAAGATGCAAGTCTTTCTAATTGCACTGAAAAATGAGTGGGCAAAGTGAAACCAGAGCATTGACAGCATCATATGCCCGTGTTATGTGGAAGGAAAAGACTAATGCAAATTCCCAAAAGTAGTAAATGAGGGCCCTACAATTTACATTTCTTAAAATTTCTGACCTTAATCCCCCACACTGTGTTCTTTGTGCCCCTTCACATCACAAGCCCAAGAGGCAGGTAGCCCATGAGCTGCAGGTACTCACAGCAGGTAGGAGACAGAGCTCTCCACTGTGCTGGGCCGCGGGGTGCTGAAGTCCACGTTCACCATGTTGTCTGTGCTTGGCGACCGTATGAAAGCCAAGGAGCCTCGACGTTCTCCCTGCCCGCAGCAAGAAATGGGACACRTTACTGCATTTAGGCCAAAAGCTACCGCACCTTCACATCTATGCATCTTGAATTGTTGTAAAGGATGCACACAGGAAAACAATATCTTTCGCAAAATAATAAAGTCAAGCGTGTTTCCTTGTATGGAAGCATGTATGGTTTGTATGGCTACCACCATGTATGGTGGGTAGGCAGACCACCTGCAGTTATAGTAATCTGTGTTGGATTAGTTCAGCAGCACTTTCTGACCTCTGTAGACAGAAAACTTAAAAAAGGCAAATCTGGGTCACCAACACCTCATCCATTTTCTGAAGTGTGGCTGACTTCCTTTTCAAATCAAGTTTATTGTCTCATATATACATCATACCATGTCATCGGTGGAGGAATTTTTACCACCAGGAAGTTACTAACTGCATATTTTATTCATCATTCCTTTCCAGCATTCAGGAAATATGTGTTTTTACAGCAGAAGGAGCTGCTGTCTGCAGCAAGAATCTGCAGGAACCAAGTACTGATTTTTCTGCAATATGTTTTATATTACAAATACACTCTAAAACAGTAATGCCACAACCATCTTACCTCTCCTCTGAAAAAAAAGTATTGCCGTTTTCTTGATCCTTCATTCATCTGTTATATTTTTTATTTTGTAATGATGTAATAAAAATTTGCTCCCAGTACAAAATGTCCTAGGCTATTTATGATTTTATGTTTTTATGTTTATTTTTGCTSTTTATGATTTCTCAGAGATAATCTGGGTTAAATTGAGCTTTTACTATAAATGTTGTCTTCTGAGTGGCCTAAYATTAAAGCATGGCCTAATATTAAAATATGATCATTTCCAAAGCTGTGAATTTAAGCTAACTACAAAATCCTTAAAGTGTACCCATGCATGAGAATGTGCTATGTGAACTTTGGTATGCTGATGAGAGTGCAGAGTAACTATTTGAGAAWCCTATACCGTGACTCTGAAAAGTGGTAGAGGTAAGAAATGTATTTTAAGTCATTTCTGTTTGCTTGCRCTGGATTATTTTGAGCTCAGCTGACTTATACTCTCCTCTCACATCTGTAAGGAATTKATTTAGGTTCAAGCTGAGCTCTTTCAAGCTCTTGCTGCAAAATAACAGCAGACTTGGAAGAAGGATGAATTTATAAAAACAGTTTATAAACTCCTGAGTTTCTGGCAATTCAGAAGAGAAGAGGCACCTGGAGGAGGATGATCTCTATTCCTCTTTGAAGAAATGGCTTCCATTTCGTTGTCAGCTTGTAAATTCACAGACATCTAGCTATTTCAAAAATCAATAAAATGCACTGTTAATCAGTCTATCCTGAAGCAAGTATTAATGTGAGAAAGGTTTCCACCTTCACAACTCATGACTGATTAACTAATTTCCACTGGAGAAAATCTTGTTGAAACCTATTGTAGAATCTAAAGAATTTTTAATTTCTTTTTTTTTTTTTTTTTAATATCTATTGTTATGACAAATGTAATTTGTCTGCAGGAGACATTCTACATAAACATTATTGAGATTTCAGTAGTGTGTCAAAACTCAGCATCTTTGTGTGATGCACTGTACTAATGTATAATGAGAAAGATCACTCTTCCAAGCAAGGAATAATCTGACTTAATCTGATATTACTATATAGAATTAAAGCAGTATTAGCTAAAGATACTGAGAAACTTAAGTTTTTTCCCTGGCAGAAAGAATACTGCAATAAATCTGCTGAACATTATATTCATCATGTAAMTTTATTTCTCAGAGGTGTGACCCAGAAAGACCCATGAGAAATAAAACTGAACTTGAACTCAAACTAAAAACTGAATGGGTAATTTAGAAAATTTTAAACTTAAATTTTCTTGTTCCTTTCTCTTTTCACAACAAAATATTTGCTGAATTTAACCTAATTCTGTGAATACAAGCAACAGATTTTGCTGAAAGAAGTAGAAGCATATCCAGGTGTTTTCATTTCAAAAAAAAAAAAAGATTATCATTATTAAAAATTCTATTCAAGTAAAATGAACTTTTCCCTAGTTATGAAAATGAGTTCACTTGGAGATTTTGGGCAGAGATAAGTTAYCACTTCAAAGAGCACTAAAATATTACTCCTTAAAACTATTCCTTGCACTATGTAGATGCTGCATGTTTATGCTGACATTAATAAACACTGACTGAAGAGGACAGAAATTCTTATGTAATCTATTAGCACAGCTCGGCTCTGGGAATCATACTTCACATAAGGTCAGCACCTTCCTACAATTCAGTAATTCTTAAATATCCTCCCATTATTATGTCTTATATTTCTCTAACTTCACAATATTGTGGTTGCATCTGCYATCTGTAATGTACTGCTCTGATTTTTGAAATGTCGAGGTTGTGATTCAACYGAATCCAAGTTACTCCTCAAAAATCTTTTGAATGACTGATCTTGCAGAGTGGAATTGTAGCAGTTCACCACTTCGAGTTGCATGGCCACACAGTTTGGATGGGGCTTCTTCAGAACAGACTTRACTTCACCGAGAAGCACTATTCTGCAGGAGCCACGTTTCCCCACCACACTTAGGAATATGCATTAATTTGGCCGGTCCCATTAGATTTACAGTATTTCCTCATACAAAGAAGGCAGAAATCCAATAATCTTTAGTAAAATCCAACAGAAAGATGCACTGATATATATGCAATATGCCAAAAAACACTGACATGTACAGTATACAAATGTTCAGGGATCATACATAGTACTGAGAACTGCAGCTACCCACACAGGTGATATTGGTTGAACAAACTTAAATTCCTTTTAGAAAAGAAAAAAAGGCAGAGCAGATTTGAAAATAGATTTCTTTTAGACATTCTTTATGCACTATTTCATCTGCAAGTTGCAATTTAAAAAAAAAGGAATATGGTGCTTTAATGTAAAAAAAAAAAAAAAAAAAAAAATTCATACCTCAGCCACATAGCTAATTGCGTCCTTCAAGTTGAGCTCATGGAAAACATTAAGAATCTGGTCCCTTGATTTTTGAGCAGACCTTCTCATCAGAATTTTACTGAGGAATTTTCTGTCAAAATTGGACCACCTGATAATTTAAACAAATTACATTAATGAGCAAGCAATTTTAGTGYCACAGCATTTGTAATTTAGGATAAATGCTACATTTTAAGTACTTTCAAAATAATGAGCATAGCAGATGGGGGATTTTGAACTTCAGAGACCTATCACTATTCCAAGTGATTCCATCTGCTTTGTCCCATGACTATTTGGAGGCTACATGTTTTTATCCTGACTGTTGAAGTCTAACTGTTGTGGAAGCTGACATTATTCACGGGGTTGATAATTATTCCTCTTGGTCAGCCAGAACACCAGACAAGCAGTCCTGGTCTCTATTTCAGGCTGTCACACCTGAGCCCATTARTGAATGAGCTAGGGACTTGTCACCTCTTGGAGGAAGCAGAACCTTCCGGAGGCAGGTGTAATACAAAAGAAGCAGATGTAAGGTGGTCTCATTCAAAATACATTAGTCATCAAACCACACACTCTGCTGTGATCCTAGATTAAGCWACACCATCTCTTGTTACTCAGGCATATTACTCCCTGACATCAAAGGAGTTAAACTCTGGTCTGCGATTCCAAAAATCTTTAGGTCCATCTCTTGACAGGCAGTATTTCAAAACTGAGGAAGTACACTCCTGTATTTTAAGCCACCAAAAATCATTCCCAACAAATAAGCTAAGGACTAAAGATTACCAAAAGAAAGATGCTCTGTTTCTGATGCCTCRTGAAAATTCCTAGTTGCACAAAAGGATATTTTTCAGTATTTCTTGGCTTGCCTCAAATTGCTTGTCTCTCTAGGCTTTCTCACTCTATATGAGCCTAAATGTGTGCATGCACATGCATTTTCTGCTGCAAAAATTAAACTGAAAAAGAGGAAATAAGCCTCCCTTTATAGCTGGATATGGCAATTCTGCTTGAKCTTAAAGCTAGCTAGGTAAAATCAAGCTCCAGTCCAAGACCTGTATAATCATATGAGATGTTATTAAACCTGAGCTAATATTCTCTGCTTCTCATAGCTCAACCATGTGGCTTACAGAGTAGAGCTGAAATGTTGAGTCAGATGAAAATTTTAGCAGCTCTGACTGTTGAGTGCGTGCGCCTATGAAAAGACTGAAATCTAGGGAGAAAGGAACTGCCTAACTCATTATTAAAGAAGTCCATTTTTAAAAGTCTTTTTCAGCTTATGAAAGCCTGTCCATCACAACAGTAATTCTTCATGTGCGCTTCAAAGAAAATGATGACTGTGTCTTCCACTGAATAACTTCGCTTGTCTCAAGCTCAATACGCTATAAACAGGAGGCAGTGGAAATGATCATTCATTCATGTTTTTAAGCTATTAGGCTTAAAACATCTGGGCTAATTCAAAATACTCTGTGATCACTTCTGGAGTTGCTGAACCCCTCATATGTAAGACTAAGACAAAAAGCAAACATTTTTGAGGTTACTGTAAGAGAAGATAATGAGCTTAATTTTAAGAGAAGGAGTCTCTCTTCCTCTCCCAATGAAAATAGTTCATGAAATGGAGTACCACAGAGAAAGACTTAKCTGTGGACTGAGGCATTTGCAGAGGCCTACTCTGAACTTTACTTGTGGCTGTGGAAGAGAAGACTCCAGGCTCAGGGGGTGGAACTGCACTCTTCACATTTCCTAAATTTCCAGTGCTTTCGGTGTCTAACCTTTAAAATTATGCTTTACATCCCTGTTACCACCACTGAAGGACTTAAAATTGTAAATTAATGGATAGGCTTTTGTAGCAATATTTTGAATTTTCTAAGTTAGTTACTACTTACTTATCTCTCAGATAATTATGTCCTATTTGACCAGAGATGTCTTCTATAGCAGAAAGAATGTGATCAAATGCCTAGAAAAGTGAAAGTAGAATTAATATCTTACAGACATGAAGTTCACAATCAGAAAATAGCTCAGTTCATGACAGGTTAGACCAGGTAACTATGCAGGATAACTTTATTGATGCTAAACAGTTTTTTTTCCCATTTAGAGAAATATTGTGATAGATATACGCTTTTTTTCCTCAAAAGTTGACTGCTTTCTACGTAGATCTTTGATACTTTAAATTTAGTTACTTTTCTTCACCTACACAAGTCTCAGCAAGAATGTTGTTAAATATTCTTTTTATTAACAGTCAGTTTTAAGACTTTATCAACTCATTATATCATCTTCATTTGAACCCAATGAAGTACAGATACCATTAATATTGATTAAATCAGTTGAAAACTTCCTGGGTGGTTTTTTTTTTTTCAGAATTTTCAGGAATTGGTACTTTCATCAGAGTGAAATTAGGAGCCACTCTTATAGAAGCCAGTGCAAAATCCTTCAGTGATTGAATTCCATGTAGGTTGATGATAGTTAGGCTGGGTGACTTTATTTAAGCCAAGACAGTTACATGTATAATTTGGTCTTTTTCTTTAAATAGTTGTTAACATTTCACTCTGAACRTTAGACTGAATAGTATAGAGTCTACAGAATGCTATGTGATATGCACAGGTGATATGCATTATTCCTGAATATAATATTCAGGAATATAATCACTTCAGGAGACATCGGGCATGGAACGTGGAAAAATTAGTCAGGTGCTTCCAGATCAACTTTTAAGGCTGGACACTGCTTTCAGAAGGCATGGAAGTGACAATTTAGGAGAGCTGGAGACCCCAAGACAAGGTCTGCTGGACTTGTCTAGGAAGCAGTGAATCAGTGTATACACACCTTACAAACTGCCAGAATTAACGTAGCAGCTCAGCCCTCCACTGACCACTGGCCTAGGGGCAAAATTATGTTTTTAAAATAACCAAAATAGCGTTTCTGGGGAAATTCTCTCTCTTCCTAAACTAAACAGCTATCCTGCCGTGCAGCAAAAGCATAACGTAGTTATTCTGTAGCCTTTGGGCAGAACTCCTTAGAAACAAACGTGTAGGGTCATGATGGTGAATGCAATACTGGGAGACATTTCTTCTAGAGGAGAAGAATTTTTCAGGATATGCCACAAAATTGCATAACTAAGGAAACCTTTCTGAACAAAGTGTAAACCTACAGCAGAAATTATACCTGTAGGGAATTTTCAGAGCCTAGAAATATTCAGACACAGATCCAAAGACATCTTAAGCAAATCCCTAGATATATTTCTGGACACGATTGATATTTTTTTWAAAAATTCAGACAGTAACTTATCAAGCATGAAATAGCTTTCTGGACGGGTATGTACCTGTCCATCTCCAAGTCAACKTATTTAAGTATCCTCTAGTTTGAAAACCAACAATATTATGAGCTCGTGAGAGAATATTTCAAAATGGTCAATGTAGTGATACCTTCATAAACCTGAAGTTTATTAATTAAAGAAGTCCATGCAAGATGTCTTATAGTCTTCTGGCACTTACTCTCCATATGTGTTGAAAGCCTGTGTTTTCTTCTACTAAGTTACATTATAATGTCGCGCAAAAGTGAACTGGAATTGATCCAGGGCTAGTATTTCAAAATCTTTTCAAATGTGCAAGAAAGGCAGATCTGCAAAGTATTCAAAGTGGACTAGAAATACTACCATTAATCTTGAATGTCAATATTTAACCTCCACACCGAACAGCATATTACCTTTCAATGCAATAGGCAAGTTACAAAGCCTGCTTTCATCTCTCTACCATAAATAAATAAAATTTAACAAGGATAAATAAACCCACTTCCAAATGCTTTGCTCTAGCTGTCTACAATCAAGAGAGCATTACTCGTCTTTTAGCTGGAGAGAAGGAAATATATTCCCAGTTGTGCTGTTTCCCTAGGGCTACCAGCAGAGGAAATTAGCAAGTGAAAGACCAGAACTTCTCAATGGAGAATTGCCTCAATTCTCAACCTGAGGGCTCAACCTAAGGAAGAAYGGCAGCCTACATTATAGTTCTTAAAACATTTTAAGGAATTTGTGCTTGAAATTTGAGTTTGATTTTTATCCTCCTTGCAAAAAGAATTTTTTGTCAATATTTCTTTTTCTTTAAGGTACTCTGTAAGAGTCCAAAATATACCATGATTTCTTTTTTTTAAGTCTTACTCTGCCATGAAGTTTCTCATTCAGTTTGGGCTCTCGATGCTCTGTTTTCTTCACTTTCAGCCACTGCACCAACGGCTTGATTGTCAGACCCTAGGCAGTGAAACATGAAAGAAAAACTCAATAATTGTCTTAGAATTGCATGCAGCTGATTAGTGCTAAAGAGGTGAACAGCATTTTCCTATGTGTTATATGGTTTTCTCAAGCTTCCTTYTTTTCCCCTTCAGAGATAATAAAATAATGCACTACCCTCAGTTCCTGTTAAAAAGTATTGAAAAGATACAAAGCAGGGAAAATGCATATTCTAGACAGAGAAATATGGCAGTGGAAGAATGAAAGTGTTTCATATACCAGTGAATGTGGAATTTTCTGCACTTATCAGTAGTTCGTGAAACATTATTAAATACACTTTATAAATCTGAGCAGCATTCTGAGCTGGTATACAATGGCATATCTTTTTTGAATGTACTGGAGTTTTTTTGTTTGTTTGATTGATTGTTTTTCCCATCCAGAAATTTCTATTGTGTTTGGAAGCTGAATATGTTCTTGTCCCCCTGATTACTGTTATATTTTAAAAAGAGAATTTAGGTTCAGGTACATMAGTGTAGTAATTGTACTCATCGGTAAAAAGGACTGTTCCCTATAGTTATTCACATGAGGTGAAGGATGCTTCATYGGGTGTTCACTTGAGTTCTATTAACTAGACTGAAAATTTTTTAGCACAGAGGAAATTGTGTTTTGTCCCTTGTGGTGCCATATGAAAACATAAAATAGGATCTTTGTTACTAAAATTAAGAAGTTAATTATGCTTTTGGTTCAGCGAAACAAAACACAACCTTCAGCAGAGAACTACTTTAAGAATGGAGTAGTGTGGGGAGAGCTCCTTCTCCCTGTAACAAGCCTGATTAAGAAGTTGAATTACCTGAAAAATAACAGTAAAAAACACAACAATGATAGTTGTGCTGACAAACAGGTTTTTCTCTCTCACTTTGTCCGTGTCCAGAAGTGCAACCAGAGCAAAAGCAACTGCTCCACGGAGTCCACCGTAAGACATCACCACCTGGTCTATTATCTCCAACTGGACCATTCTGTARTGGTTGAGAATCCAAGTCTGTAAAACTACACCTGTAAAAATACAAATGCCAAGATGTCTAGAAATACCCTTGTGAAGTGACAACAACTTTAGTCATGTGTTACAGAAACAGTACCACCAAATCTGCTTTCAAAACGGTCTGTATCACACTGCTTATCCTCACTATGGGTACTCTACCAAAGAAGTAAGGCACACACTCAGTACCTTCTCCTTTACCTTGAACAAATTAAAAAGAATAAATAAAAAAAAAAAGGCAGCTTTTTTCTATGATCCAGCAGTTCTACTGATCTGCCCAAGAAGAAGGCAAGGTTCTTCCTTCCTCTTGCATGGGCAGTGAAGGCAAGATCCAAGTGTGTGCAGGCCTTCAAAATGGACACTTCAGAAAGAAGAGTTTTCTTGCATCATGATAAGTGGAGACACATGGAGTGTTTCAATGGCAGGAGAAATGAGTTGAGATGTTGCCAAATGTGGTACTCTGCAAAACCACGTTGTCTCTTGCAGGGTGGCGTTCTTAGGCTAACGCCACATCCAGGCCTCCAGCTGAGCTGCTCTTTGCTGCAGGAGTCCCATCCACGGCACATGTGATGGCCTGCAGCAGGTCAGATTTGAGGACCAGTGCAAAAGAGTTATCCCTGTTTTTAGGGCATTTTGATATGAAAAGCATATGACTGAAAGTCAGGCTTTGTGGCGGGGATCTGGAAAATAAATTCATGCCACCAAYCTGACTTTTCCAAGGTATGAGAACAGTAATCATGTAAGGCCTAACATCATTCATTCTTTAGTAATTTATCATAGTCTAAGCTTAATTACTGTCATGAATGCTTACTGTCAATGATGAATACTGATTATTTAATTATTAATCACACTTTGGTACAAGACTGTTAAGAACTAATTCCAGGAGTTCTTAACAAYAAGTGACAAAGTCAAGAATTTGAAAACTTGTTTGAGCAGCTCACACACGTCAGTGGTTGTTCAGGGGCAGCTAACTGAGCAACGGTTACAGACTATTTAGAAAGGAGGATGTGGGGCTTGGCCCTTCAAGAAGGCCAGGAATCCCCAGTTAGAATAACAATACAAAGCCTGGGAAAACTGCCAGCTAGCAAGGGGATTTAGCTTTTATTTACTTTTAATTCAGATATTCAAGATAGATAAGCAAGTGATCCTGTTTAACTTATTCCTAGATGTAAGTACATACACCAAAGCACCGTGTGTGTTATTCTGAAGAAGTACTTCACTCTGTGTCTTTTTGCTGTTTCTGGCCATTTGTTGCTTCACAAAACGTGGTTAAATAGCAGAACAAATCACTGTCTGTATTTTGCAATGTTTACAAACTTATATAAAGCCACTAAAATGACAGTAGGTAATCTCGACTTGCCACAGTCTTATTTACTCTGTTTTTGAACAGTCTCTGGGCATGATTTCTTAAGCCAGAGAACCTACACTGTAATTGTGTATGATTTTACATCACCATGTCTCAAACCTGCAGTCAAGCAGAAAATTAGCTTAACAAAACCTCTTTATTTCCAAACTGAAGGAGCTGAAGGAAGAAGATGGCTGACAGGACTCACAAGTCTTTTGTTAGGCTGTAAGTTAAAGAACAAAGTTCAGTTCACGGAGAGAATTTGCCAGTGCCATGTGTTTGGTCAAAAAAGGGCCGATTCGTGTTAACCACTGGCTTACTCAGATCTTCAGAAGTGAAATCCTACTATATTTTCAACATATGATGGAGCTTACTATAAATATCTGTCCTCCTAAACCAGCAACAACCTTAACTTCCATTTGAATCAACGGGACTTTTTAAAAAATAACAGGTCAGGGAATACAAGTTCTTTGTTGGCAAATGAATGTGCCATCACACAGTAGTGCAATCTAAGGACAAGAAGATCGTCTCCTTACCAATGACTCTATATACTGAGATGAAGACAAGAGTCAGTAGTATAAAAGCTGTGTTCCAGGTCCAGATATCTGGGTTTACAGCTGAAATTCCCAAGAACATGAAAATTATAGTTTCTGCTCCACTGGCCAGCATTTTCATGGTATATCTCACAGTAGTAGAAGACTGTTCAGATATGTTAGCCTTGACATATTTCTGACAGCAGATGCCACAGAAGGTTATCCTGGAAAGAAAACCATCAGTTGTTCAAAAAATACTTGTTGTGATGATATTCTTTCCACCCAGGCCATCATATAGTGTTAAAATTCCCCCACTCAGGGGGGATCACTCAGGATCCATTATGGAGCTTAACTTAGGCAAAAAGAATACATCAAGTAATCGCCCCCAAGGTGACTCCCAAAAACTGAAGGCTTGCAGTAGGATTCTCAGATTTTGAAGATACTCACTGTAACATTTACAAGCACGGCAGGCAAAACCGAGGAGAAAGGTATGCTACAAATCAAGGGATATGGTAGTAGAAGGAGCACAATGGTGTTCAAGTCAAAACAGACAAATTTCAGGCAAACTGAAACCAAGTTCTGTTTGACTGGTGCCCTGAAGAAAATTTTAGAGTTTACAAAGTAAGAATATCAAGCTGTTTGAAATGCTCAAAAATCAAAAAAGCCCATCCAGATAGTGAGAGTATCTGATAATGGGCATTCTCTCACACAATGCCTTACAAAATGGTTTTAATTACATATTATACGGAAAAAAAAATCAATATGAATGGATAACTTAGTTATTGAAGTATTATCACCCATAAAGAAGAATCACATCTATATTCTGCTGTTCTCCTGTTGCACAGCAGATACTGGAAAACTTGCATCCTTTTTCAAGGCTGAATTATGACAGCATAAACAAACTATAATCTATAAATTATAATGCAAACCAAATTCATTAATATTCAGCAAAAATTCTGTAAATATCATTTTCTGTAGCTTCCCGCTTTTAAAAACTGGATTCCCTTTTCAGCCCTTTCACAGAAAATAACAAAAAGGGGACTTACGCAAGGATGGCAGAAAGAGAAAGCATTTCTGCTGTGAGGTAAGACAGGTAGGAAATAATAAAAACGAATCCAGGTTCAATGATTCTAACGTGCTTGGTGAAACGACTGACCAATGATAGCAGAAATGCAAAGAAAATGCCAACCAGAGTGCCACCCAGGCTCACCACGAAGAATGAAACTGAAATACAAAAGCAAACACAGCTTAAACAGCAGAAAGTTAATGGTTTGATTTAGCATTTTTTCTTTTATTATATGGTCAACAAATGAGAAAATTTTAGAGAACATTTCAAAAAAAGCCATCAAGTGTGGTGGTCTTAACAACTGAATTCCACATCTATTGATTCCCCTCAAAAGAAAACAAATCCTCTCAAAATTCCCACATATTCACTTATTTATTCTCCTAAGACATTATTTTAGGTTTGTACACTTAGGATATGCCACCGGACTGTGCGAGTATGAGTGACAAGGGAATGGGCTGAAAAATAGCATTTTCTGATAGAGCAATGATGATACTTGGTCTAAAAGTCTGCATATGTGCATCAGTGATGTGATGCAGAATTCAACACAACACACCTATGCCTTTGACACATTCAGTCCCCGTCACTTTCTCTGGTCCAATTGCAACAAAAGATTCAAACACATTGTACAGCACCTGAAAAGAAAAGTAGACTCACTTAGTATTTCCTCCTGAGTTAAGCGTGTTAAATTGTCTGGGCAGTATGCCCCCAGCATTATGAACTGTGAAAATTTATATGACTGAGAAAAAAATCTTTGTGAGTGTAGAAGATTTTGCAGATATTTGAATTTGCAGAATTCAAAAAAAATATATTAATAGAAAGAAAACCAAATACTTTTTCCCTTTCTTCTTTCAGTGTTATTTCTACCTAGAAGATGGGTTGTTAAATATAGTTGTCTAAGGGTTTTCTTATGCACTTAGTACTCTAAAATCAACAGTTTGGCCAGATTTTTTATTGTCTGAATAGCAACAATAAGACACTGGGTTGAAATAGGTTGAATGTATATGAAATAAGCTGAACATAAAAGTGAATATAATAATCATACTAAAGCTTTTCAAAATTGACTGACAGTGATAGTCCTGAAAATGAAGTTATCTAATCCATACCACCCACTCGGGATGTGATCTGCTTCTATGAGTGTCATTCTTGACTTTTTTTTGAACCCTTAAAGGCCACAAGTGATGGAGCAAAGCCTTACTATAGCATGCTCCACTTTCCTTGTTGCAGCCTGACTCATTAATTCTTACTGAATTTACCCCAGCAGTGGAGAGTAGAACACTTTCTTATTTAGTAACAGCTGTTTTTTATATATTTCTGTTTAAAAAGTGCTACATCATTCACTTTTATCTCCTAGCTTCCTAGTCTTTCTTTCTCGTGGGCTATGCTTTCTAACTCTTGATCATGCTTTCCATTCCCTCTGGATTCTCTGGATTCTCCTATAAAGAGCCAAACATCTTTTAATTGTAGAGTGAGTGATTTTATTCATTTCACAGTAACAGAAAGCCCCTTCTTTCTGAAAGGCAGTGATACTGATATTTCAGTTCATCGGGAGATTGTTCTAACATTTTCTGGTGCTACCTCAGAAATATTCATGAGACAATTAGGTTTCTCTGGAGGTCTCAAAGGGGATTTTCAAAATCATGTGAAACAGTTAGGATGCTGCTAGTGTCTTTGCACTGCCTAGCTGGCTGGGTTGCAAAAAGATTAAGTCACTGAGTCTGCTGAAGATGTCTTACCCTCCTTTGGAGATAGGCAGGAGAGATAATGAGAGGTGATCCAAGGAGAGAAGAGAAACTGAATAATGAGTCAGGCATAGAGCATCATTCTGCCCTAGGACTTGCCGGCCCTGCCCACAAAAGTCCTACTGCAGAACATCTTATTGTGAGAAAAAAAAAAATGCATTAAAAGAACTGTTTCTATCAAAATAAATACATTGATGGAAATTTGGGATTGGTTTAAGTTTTTTTTTTTTCCCCAAAATGGGAAAACAGAAAGCAACAAGCTATCAAAACAAACCAAACTAGAACTTTCTGAAATRTCCCACCAGTTTTCTCTGTTTGACTTTCTATGTGTAACAAATGGGATAAGCATCTGAAAGGAGTTGGAAAGGGGATAGGCACAAGCATTTGTGGGAGTACTCTCTTTCACACTGTTTATCTATCAAAGTTATGCATATAAATTAAGGACATAAAACAGGAAGAAAAGAGTATATGTATTAAAAAGTACTAAAAATATATGTTATGYTATATATGTTAATATAAAAATATATTAAAAAACATTCACATCAGAAATTTCATTTTAAATGTTAATACACTCACACAGACTGGGAATATGTATATTATTTTGCGACTTATGGGCTCCAACTAAATTTAGTGTTTGACTATTTAACCTTTGCAACACAGTGTTTGCAAGCAAGACAGAAAAACACCATAAACTAAACAAGACTAGCCTGTGAACAGACACACACAGAAAGGCCTACTCTAATTTAAGAGAGGGGAATGTACTTCAGAAGAAATCCTGAGAAACTGGGTAGCTGTTGGACATACTATTTACCTACCACAGTGACAGCATCATTTAGAAGCGATTCTCCAAAAACAATGATGAACAGAACCTCGTTGACATGGACCTCTTCGAACACTGCCAGAACAGCTACAGGATCCACCGCAGCTATCAAACTGCCGAACAGGAGGAAGTCCAGCAGTCCAATGTCTAGGTGGCCTTCAAAAAAAAAAAAGCAAGCAAAGTATAAGTGCTTCGGACCTCTTTAGTCAAGCAGACATTTATTGATAGCTGCATGAAATTACTTAAGCCAGTTGCTCCAAAGTTATGATTCATGAAGCCACTGTTAAATGGTCTGCAAGGGGACCACAGATCAAGAGCTCAGAAGAGAATGTTTTGTTTGGGAGGTCATTGAAGGATAAATATACATATATACACATACACATATACATGTTTTTTTACAAAATGAAAGGGAATATTTACTTTGCAGGATACACAACTACTCTATATTTTCAAAAGGAGAGACTGTGTTGCCCACTCTTGGACTTAGTGGGCTATGAACAAGGAGGACTGAATCTATCCATCTGTGTGGCCAAGATGTTGAGGCAATGAACTGGAGTCTGTGCCAAAAATTCTGTGAACAGCCTTGAACCTGTATGTGAGTAATGACTCCACCACGAGTTTTCCTTCTTTGCCATGCTTAGGGAAGATACAAGCCCACTGACAATAACTGTCAGATATCAGGGCACAATAGAACACAAGCTTTTAAAATAAATGGGGTCACTGTGATTGCTTATCTTTTTTTATACATTACCAATTATAGCCATTGGTACATTCTTGGAAGAATTGCAAGGCTAGTGAGCAAATATTTATGGAAAGCTCAGGACACATCTATAATTCATACAAGACAGTGTCAAAAGACATGGGATTGTTAAATCAAACTTTTACTTAGATGAAAAACATAAGTTATTTCATAGTGGTACATGACCTGTGCCCCCTTCAGCTCACCAGAGCCTGGAGCCATTGCTGCCAACTGGGACACCTGAGCAAGGGAAGGTCGCTGGACCCAGTTTGAGACATCCACCCACACTCAGCACATTGCCACTGTGACCTACATTGTACAAGAAAAGCTTCTAGGAACATTAGTCATAACCACAGCTATTCCAGTGCAGATAATGCTGCTGCATGGGTTATTTTTACAACAGATCCTTAGGCAGAACCAGACAGCAAGATTTAGGGTTAGATTCTTCCTCCTATCTAATGAATGCAGGAGGGCCACAGTGGCTGTTAGCAAAAAGGTGCTTTCTTTTTATTTCACTTCTTTAGAAGGATTTCCTTGCTATTATCACTTTCTTTCTTTTTCTTTCTTCTGCAAATCAGTTGTTAAGATGTTAAATGTAAATAAGGAATTGTTTCTATTTATTTACTTAGGGTATCTTTGTAACCCAATTTGGATTAACGACTCCCTTATCTGGACAATCTTAAATGAACTAGTTCAGGCCTATTCCACAGCAGAGTTAGAAGTAATTTTTTAAGTATATCATGGATTAACATTCCTACATTTTAGTGACATTACTCTTACCCTTCTTTACTCAAACCAAATGTAAAGTGATGTAGAAGCAAAAACATCCCCTGGATCTTCAACCAGAGTCTGCTATGAACTCTCCTGGAATAAATCTCTCAATATTCTCACATCTTCAACACAATAGCACGGCTTCTTATAAAAGTTTTTGCTTCTATTTTGGGGGTCACCACAGTGCATTTAGGGAGTTAGTAGGTATGTACCAGGTACATATTTTGAAGTCCTACTTAGCTTTGCTGAAGAATGACACAGTTTGAATCAGGGACAGACTTCTCTGGCCTTTTCCGTAATTGAAATTAGAATTAGGAGGTTATAATATGTCCTGGCAGTAAAGAAAGCTCCACACACTAGATTAATTAACACTCAAGTGATCTCATTCTAAACACGGAAAGCTGTCAGGCACCTAAGTTTATAGTTTGCCATGGCTAACATCTCATACCTTTATCTTGTGAGGCTTTAATCTGTCCTCTTGTGATGAGGACAGATTCAATTGTTTAACTTTAAGCTCAGAGTTATAGTATATAAAGACTACATGTATAATATATAAATAGTGTATAAAGACTATATATAAAGAGACTAATACACTTGTAGCCATCAAATATAGCTTTAATCATTAGTCAAAAATGGTTCAAGGAACAGGAGTAGAGCAGGAGAGAAATGGGTCTTTCACTACAAATAAAATTTTCAGGAAAACAACAGGACTTTTCAATTTCTTATTCCATAAATAGATTCATATTTCTCATCTTATGATTTCATTAACACATTTTAAACTGCGATTATCATTCATTGCATTTTCCAGAACAGGATACTAATATCTTTGGTGATCATTTAAATCATTCCACCAAACAGAAGCAACTTGCATATTTAAAGAAAGAAATCTTTAAATAACATATTTTTRTTAGCTGGCAATTTTTTTGCCACATTGAGCATCCAAGGGCAGATGGGTACAGTGAATAGGTGAAGTTGTGTCACACTAGTACAACTCTTAGCTGCTCTCCAGACTCCCTGGACCTTCTTAAACTCTCTGACCTAAGACAACTTGGAAGATTTCCTTTTGTACCAGAAAGACTCTTAAGTTTCTTCAGTCCAGGTATTAAAAAAGCACAGATAGGATGCCCAGTTTCAAACATGTATTTCAAACAGCCTCCATGTATTCTGAATTGCTGTCTTTCAGTCCATGGGAACACAACATGGGCAGAGAGGATTARGAATTGCCGTTCTGTGCCTCTTCCAACACACATCATGCTGAAAGGGATATGTTTCCCATGATAATGCACGACAGTGAGAGCAATGAAGACTTCTCACATGCACTACTTGGTTTTGGCACTACTTGGTGCTACCAAGGCACTACTAGCCTCAGAAGACAAAATACAGGTTTGTCATGCATATATACACAATAAATACTACAGTTGTCTGAAAAAAAGCAATTCCATTTCACAATAACTTTGAAAGCTGTTTMTCAGCAGAAAGAAATAAGCCTTTCAGAGTGTATTTCTGTCTAGACATCCATTAGCAAGATGAATCTTGAGCTTGATCCTAAGAATTTACATACACATAATTTAGGGCAGGGAGATACAAGAGGCAATTTCAGGTCCCTTTTATGCTTGCTTCAGAGAAGAGTTCTCCGATCACTCTGAAATTTGTTTTGAAATATTACAAATTTCTCCAATTAAAATGGTATGTCTCTACTGGAAAGATTTGTTCAGCATGGGCATCACTCTAATGTCTGGCATCCATTAACACTCCTAATTTTGCCTTAACAGAGGAAACTTACCCATTATTCCTGTCAGGTAGACACCATAGAGCGACAAGCCGGTAGTGGCAGCATTCCAGATTGTCCCAATGACGGCATACAGAAGGATAGAACCAAGATTTCCAAAAAACAATCTGTTTGGCATAAAATATCCAGCATCCAGAACAATGGGGGGCAGTAGATAGAAGAAAAACACTGTTGGTGTAAGGGTGAAGGAGGCGATGTGGTCTGCAGCCCATACTATRCCACCAAGGAAGAGACCAAGAACAATCAGCAGAGCGCTCTCCGGGACGACCCGAGTGACTTTGTGGGACAAGTGGAAAACTGCAATGGAAAAAGAAAGCAGTGTGTTAGGAATGGGGTGGAGAAACAATCTGTCAGAACAACAATTGCTGGCTGGGCATTTTGACTGAATACACACTCTAAGCTTTTATTACTATTAGACTTCAAAGCATGAATGAAACAAATGGGATACAGGCAGTATCAGAACTCAGAATGCACCTATTCATAAAAGAAAAAAAAAAAGATTTTGAGATTATACTCAGCAACCATTTTAAAAATCACATTTCAACTTATATGAAAACAATATTCCATTATACACATTTATTCTCCCGGATTGCCTTTGCAATGCAAGATCTGTTTAAGGGAAAGATAGTGTTCTTTGCAAAGCAGTAGGTGCAAGACTGCAAGAAATAGCAGAAGTGCTGGAAATTTATGTCTAAATGGTTTGTTTCTATTTCTAAAATATATGTGTAACCTCCTAATATTTCTCTTTAATATGAGGTGCATAATAATAATTTTACTGAAAGAAGGAAGAAGAACGCCGAAAACTGCATGAATTTCAAGACAAATTTTGGTAAATTTATTTACATTACATTATTATTGTAATATTAATGTAAATATTACATTACAGTGTAGCCTGCAGCAAGAGCAAAATGGAACTGATAACATGGGAAATGCCTGTTGCTCAAAATTTCCCCAGCAAGGATTTCCAGTTAAATCACAGTTTTTTTGTAGATTTAGTGGCAGTATTATAGCTCCTAGTCTGCTTTCTCCATATACAGACACATTTGTGGCAAGTGGTTCTGCATGAGACTATTTCCTTTTGCGTAAGTGGTGTCATAAAATGTTTCTTACAGTACTATATAATGCAGTAATATAGCAGATGGACAGTATATTGTATTAATGAAAATGTAAGACTATTAAATTAATCAATAATCAGAAACAGAGAAATACATAGAATTCCTTGACTGAATCTGAAGAAATGGAAAGATGACAAGGCCAAGAGAGAAAGATAGACTACTCAACACGAAGGAGCACAGCAAAAAGTGTGTATACATGTATATGGCAACATACAGAATACAAGTTAGGTATTTAAAAATAATAATAAAAAAAAAAAAAGTATGAAGGAGAACAGGGAGAAGTCAAGCTCCTGAGAAAGATGAAACATGAAAAAGGACGAGACCACAAAGGTATCTAACACCTTTGGTGGTTTCACACAGTTGACATTTATGTGAGCTYTTACTTCAGTTTCTCATAAACGTTGATATGACTCAAGTGGCCCAAACTCCAGCACTTTGCATTTAAACTCTGACCCAATTTATTGGAGTTTGCATTGAAAATGTGGGGTTCAATATATGTGGAAAAAATACCATGAATGCCCAAGAAGCTTCTCCTGGTCTAAGAAGCACTGGAGCTTTTACAAGTCTAATCCAAGTTAGCTGAAACCTGGTTCAGACAAGAATCAGTCATTAAGCATTCCAGCTTTTTAAGATATACTGGAAGAATCTTCCTCACAACTATGCAGAGGTCTTAGAACTGGGTACTTTACTCAAAGACTATTGTTTTCCCTCAGAATCTTCCACTCAAGTGTTTGTTTTAGTGAAACATTTACTAGTTACCTTTTGGAGTGTTTTAAGGGCCCCTATTCCTGAGGTGTCTATCTTCAGTGTGGGTGCATCTACACAGGCAGTGTTAGGAACATTGTCCATCATTATTCTAGTGCTGTTGAACACCTAGTGTTGAACAACCTCCATGGACTCATTAGAATAGAAAGCGTAAAAGGAAAAATGACAGCAGCCTGCTTTATACTAATATTTATTCCCATGATGAGAGGTGGTGTAGATGTTCTTAAGCATTTGCAGACAAGACTTGAAAATTAAGTCATGTTAGAGCATATCTTACATTGTTTATGCAGATGAAATCAGAGTGGAAGACAGCAGCAATCAGACACAGATGCAAACCACATCTTGTAAAGATGACYAAGTCCTGACAGTTTTCTACACCATCTGGATCCTATTGATAATAGCTGGATAATACTTCAGAGAAAGGAACACTGTGGTGTTCACAGTTAGTTTCTTTACAATAAAAGYTCTTCTACTTTGCCTTGGGCCTGCCAAAAATAAAATGAAAAAAATACCAGCTAACCACAAGTACTCAGCTTTTCAACAGCTTTACTAGTGTTACTCCCTTAGTTCCTTGAATTTCCAGTCAGTGAATTATCAACTAATTTATCACCTCACAGAGAAGGGATTACCTCCTTATCCCTGAAAATGAATGTTGCTGAGCTAGTCTTACTAACCTCAGCCTGTTTTTCCTATTGCTTTGTTTGCAGACAAGCCATGACTACAAGATGTTGGAGTTAAAAGTTTAGACTACAACCATGCAGACTTTTCAGAACTGGGTGCTGGGAAAAAAGCCTGACGGCCTTCAGCTAAAAAGTCATATTCTGCAACTTCTCACCTTTATGATCAAGAACCAGCTTATCCCAGTGAGTGCTGGAAAGTCAACCTGTTTTCATCTATATCAATCTCTTCCTAAAAGCTTAGGTGCTGCATGTTCCCATTAGCTCCATAACTCCTACATCCGTCTGCACTACCAGTAATACCAATCAACTGATGAACTGTACCGGAACTGAATAGTAACAGCAATAAATTTTCCTACACTATTAGCTTAAAAATGTGGGCTGGGATTTGCTGCATGAAGCAGGTCTCTAATACCAGCCAAAAATTAAAAAAAAAAAAAAAAAAAAAAAAAAAAAAAAAAAAAGTTGAAGTGCTGATTAGCAGCATCCTGATATCTATCCACTTGATCTGTCCACTTGGAAATATGTCAAAGGAAATACTCAAAGTGATGCAATGCAACCAAATGGAATAGTTTTGGATTGTGATGTGGCTAGTATATCTCATGCTTGAATTTATATTTTAACTTAAAGAGATAGATCTTTCAGAGGGGGTGCGTGTACAAATTACACTCAGTAAAAGTACAAGTTGTGCATTATGAGCAGTAATTGCATTTGCCTAATATTATAGACAATAGATTAATTTCAAACTCAACTTCTAATTTTGTTAACAGTTTATTCTCCTCAAGTTACATCCCTGCTACACTTGGGGTCAGTTAYAAGTGGAGATATGGCCAGTACATTCCTTTCCTAAAACTGGCCTTTATCAACTTTGCAGGGGTTTTTTTGAATACTTCGTAATATATTTTAAGTATTTTTTCAAATATTTCATCTGAGCCAAACACCATCAATGTTCACAATTATGGTGGGAGCCTCAGTCGAACTCTATTGCTATAAAAGCAGGTGAGAGCAGCTCTGCAGACACTGGCAAGGATTGCTCGCTGGGCTGCTYAGATGAAGTCTACTAATGCTGAAAACTAGATTAATATGTCTTAATGATGAGGGAGAAAGAGCAAAGAAATAAATAAAAATATTATCAAGGCCACAGCATAAGAAAATAACAACTTGCAGGGAAATACAGCAATTAGCTTCATATTTTAGACTTTATCTGAAACAGCCTAGCAACAGTATTTGTTGGAAAAAGCTAAACATATACCTTTCATCTGTAGATGCTAAACCCAGCTTGAAAACAGGCTGGACTGGCTAGTGTGTAAACTGTTTAAATTCAAGCTGAGCATCAGCAGMAGCTTTCTACAAAGTTAAGAAACAATTACATGGTATAAACTTCCTGTTACTACTTTTCCTGACACTGCCTTTGAGAACCAAGGAAGGGGACTGTGCAAATGTCTGACAAAGAAAGCAAAACAAAATAACAACCCATGATTTCATATCTGGATCCAGTTTCTTTTGACTCAAAGAAATATACTTTGAGAAATAAGCTATTTTTAATCACGTTTTAAGAGTGCAGTAACTTAGATGAAATTCTACAGTGGAAATTAGAGTATTTAGCAAACTGTCTCTTGCTTTCCAAGACACCATTTGAAACTGCTTTGCAGAAAATATGAAATGAAGACACAAAAGTTATCAAGAATAAAGAACAATATCGAGAGTAAAGAACACAGAATGTGAAATTTATGATCAAGTGTGTATATATATATACACACATATATAATATATATAGTTTTTATATATATGTAAAGCTTATATATAATATATATACTTTTTATATATAATATATATAAAGATATATATATATATCTTTTTGAAGTAGGGTTTGCCAATCTTTCCAAAGCAACCTATTTAATATTTGGTTTAATTTATTGATTTCTATAGAATTGATTTCTGGAATTGCTATAGAACTGATGAAATAACTATTAACTTTGTTGGTAAAAACTCGAACTAGAAAATACTGAGGCAGTTTTTTCAGATAGTATCACTGCCCCAGCCAGTCACAAATTCTACTGCATGTGAAGAACATGAAACATATAATCCTGAAAAATAATTGTAATGATACTACTTGTAATAATACTATTATTTCTCTGTTGAAGCTTATTTCCATGTATCTTTGGATAAAATCCAAGGAATCACAATAGAGTTTAGGCTACAGAAAAAAAAAAATCTTTTTTTTTTTTTTTTTTTTTTTAAGACCTAATCTTTCTGTAGTTCACGTAGAAACAGATCTTCAGACAATTTTTCAACCCTACCACTACCAGCGGCAGATGCAAGGCCTACTATCTGTAACTTTGCTAGTGGATCTAAATATGCACTGTCAGTGTGCTATTAGTCTATGTCTCTGGCTTCTTAAGTTTCACTTAGGAGGTTGAAGTTATCCCAGTAGATCAAGCCATAAATTCCTCTAATACTACACACAAATCTTGATTCTTTGTAATTTGTGAGAGCACTTAACAGCCAAGGTGAGAGCTCTTGCTTACTGATTATTTATCATCTCTTTGCAGAGATGTAAGCAACAACAGAATCTCAAGGTAGTAAGTAATCACAGTCCTTTAATGGCACCACATTGGCAGCTATTTAAGAAGGAGTCAAAAAGACCTTAAGAAATCCCACAAAGAAATACCCTGCCCAAAGGGAAAGCTAGCTTCTAAACATCTCTAAACATCTCCATGCAGTTGGACTCTGCCTGGCAAGCATTAAGTTTTCATTTCTTATCTTATCTCCCTTAGCTTAATAAAGAGGGAATTCTATTTAAAACCTGTTTAGCTCCCACACTTCCTGCAGCTCTTGCAGTTCTGTCTTCTGCAAAAGAAAAATGTATATTATTATTTTAAAAAATRGTAATAAATCTGAAATATATTTTCCTAGAACACATGGAAGAGTCTATCTTACCCCACCTGATAATTTCCAGGAAATATAGCCAAATACCACAGAATCACAGAACAACTCAGGTTGGAAGGCACAAAATATCTGGTCCAAAAGTGCATGGCATGGCCTAAGTAGGCTCTGTCTTTCCCTGGTCATGATGTATATCTTCATGGTGTAGGACCTATGTGTGGATGCTGGGGCAGGCAGAGCTATACACTTACTGGCCTTGTTTACTCTTTTCTGTCTGCAAACATGAAAATACAGCTTTTAAAAATTCTTAGTTAATAGCTAAACAGATTTTTCTTGTCGAGCTGTACAGACAGGAGATCCAGGTACTCTGACCTTCCCCAGCATCTAAAATGAGGTTGAGCAATATTTTCAGATTACTTCTAACCATTGAATAAAAGTCCCATCTACTCCCTGACCTTCACTGGCTGCTCACTGGAATCCTTTCATGGTAATCAGCAACGTATGTCATTTCATGATGTATMTCTCCTTGTGCAGAGTAATCATGAATTGTTGTTGAACAATGAGCAATAGTGCAGATCCCTTAGGAAACTTCACTGTTGTGATCACTTTGGAAAACACTCATCATTATTTATCATTAGTGTTTCTCCCTCTGTCCCCCTACCTTTTTCTTTTTTTTTTTTTCTCCCATTCTTATTTTAGGAAAGGTAGCATCTATTCTCTTCCAGTCTTAGGTTACCTGGTCTTCTATTTTGATGAGCAACTTTCCTAATACTTCTGCCGGATCAATCTCAACTTTCTTTAGAGGTTTTGTTACCTTGCCCTTAAATAATTGGTGTTAATCACTATTTRTTTCACCTGTTTGTTCACAAGCACCCTCTTTGATAACTCCACTTTCTGGTTACTCCAGTCCTCTAAAAAGAGAAAGTATTCTCCTATTTTCCTTTGCAATAAAGATTGACATGGTTTCCCTGTTTGCATTCATCTTCTCTCTTGCTATAGTTCTATTCTCGGCCATTCAGTCCGGTTACCAATTTTCTAATAAACTTCCTGCTTTTGTTATGCTTGATTTCTTTTTACTTATTTATGTCTTTTCACTTCTGCTATTTCCTTGTAATGAGTGTYATCTTCATATGACATGCTAATTTTGCATCTCTGTGCACTGACACTCATGACTTAGTTACACAAGTTCTATGTCTTTGAGACCACCACATATAAAATTTTTTGCCTGCGAAAACTCATGCAAACCTCATAAGAAATTACCATTGCTTATGTAACCTGCACATTGAATCTAAGGTTTTTAACTAAGACTAGTAGGATACTTTTGCTTCTGCTGATTTCTTCTACTCAATATCCATTCAAAAAATATACTTCTTATATCAAAAAGTATCTTATGCTTCTAGTAAAATAAGCAAAAAAAAAGGTTATTAAAGAAATATAGTGTCTAGTGGCTGTGTGTTAATGCTATATGAACATGTATGTAAATATCATTTGCTTTGGATCCTGGGTATCTTCCTGAGCAAAATAAAAGTCCTTCATATTGAATTTGTTTAGATGGACTGGTTAGAGTTTGGTTTTATCCRGCTCAAGGAAGTTTCTTTATTTGCCATGTATTTAATGATCACCATTTAAAAAGTGAACAGCATTGCAATGAGCTCATTAAACAGGAGATTTTAGGTCACTGCAATGTGTACGTGAACAATTAACAAAATACATTAGCAGTTAAAAATGTGACCAACATACAGGTCAAGGTTCCCAGTTGATAGGTCATGACACAACATAATTGCCCCAAGTCATATTCAAGGGAGTGTGTGAGTAGGCAACTATTACCTCTGTGGGCAGTTAGAACATAATGAAACTTAAAGAGTTAGTGACAGATTGTCATAATTATGCCAAATAATTCTTTTTTGAAGGAACAGTCCCACTGCAGTGCGGGTGTGGTAGAACATGGCCCTGATGGAACTGAAGAGCTCTGAAAGAAAAATGGGAGCAGTCAAAAATAATATTTCAAAATGAGAGCAAAGTCCACTTTAGAAACACCTTGAAATATAATAGAGGATATAAAACAGGACAGCAGACATGTCAGAAAACCATTTCACTGCAAAGGTATTAGATTGAAAGCCAGGTCTGCRAAACAGTCTTCATAGTCAAGTTAATATAGATTGAACTCAGATAACACTGCTGTGTTTAGGATGTTCTTTCAATACAAATACTCTATCCTGAATACAAATATAATTCAAATACAGCTGAACAGTGTTACATAATGGAACTACTTTATATACAAGAGAATAAAAAGAGCCTGTACTCCTTTTACAAACCTTTCCAACTATGTTAAAAGGGCAGCAATAATTATATGTAGAATTAGCAGTAATTCCCTGACTAGTGAGGCTGTTTTGACTAAAATGATTGCCCGAAGCCTAAAAATCCACCAGCTGATTTTACAGGGCAAATTAAAAAAGCATTCCAGGGCAGGAAAACAAGGTAAGATTTAATTCCTATTAAAGACATATCCATCCAGGTTTAAAATTGTTCTTAAAAACACATTAAACTTAACAGATAAACTAATTTTCTGTCATTATTTTTAATATAGCAGACTATATTCAATTCATACAAGAAGACATGAGTGAAATGCAAGGCTAAGAAAAGACTGAGTTAACTCATTTCACACTATGAATTTTAGAAAAATGTTTCCTTTTGACCTTCACTTTAACATGATGAATGAATTAAAGCGAAAGTCTCCATTTGGGAATGTTTGGGGGTTTGCTTGTACAAAGAGAGAAATGAATTACTAGTACATTTGGAAGCAGTTCTTCTGTTGTCTAGATAAATCATGCAAGGAGGTGCAGATGCTTCATAGGAAATCCCCAGCACTGTTTTCTGAAGAGCATTGCAAGGATATGCTACTGGTTGTTTCATATTTGGAAGTGCATGAGAAACTGGAGGTAGTAGGGGAACAGGCTAGAGGAAGAGTTACGAAGGCTCCTTGAAGACATGGGATAGGGACTGGTGCTTCCCAACCCTGTTGGGATGCCTTGCTTTTTACACTTTCTTGACCCTGSCCAGATTCCAGTCAGTCCAAGTGGAATCAGCAAATTAAAATGAAAACCAGTGTCCTTCAAGTTAGGCACAACACTCACAGACAAAAATTCCATAAGTACTAAGTAACTCTTGCTTAATACTGAATACTAACATAGTTTGAATGAAGTTAAGAAATACACAAAAGGTTCATGATYGATGACATCTCTTGGAAATAATTTCATAAACTCAAATACCTTGTTTACATGAACTATGAATTTGGTTTATCTTAGATTTTCTAGCTGAGATTATCTTCACAAACAAGTCAAAAACAGTCTGAGGTGAAACATTCCCTATTGCTAAAAACTTTCCAAAGTGACCAACAAAAYGTGCCCAACACATGAAGGATAAATAGTCTTTGCCTGGGAATTTTACAGGGCTATGGAAGTCTCTCAGTGACATATTTTGGATTCCAAAGCTTTTTCAGGAGGCGGAGAAGAAGCAGATGGGAACCTGTTCCTATGAGAATGATGATGAAATTACTCGTGACTCACCTATTTCTCCCAATACAATACTCCCTTTGTGGAGTTTTACTTAATGGCAGAATGGGCCTTTGGGCATTGGTAGCACTAGTCAGAAAGGAGAGAGTAAAGAGCTGAACAGTCAAGCAAATGATATGTGGAGAAGATGGAGCCTGGGACCCTCATGTCAATGATACTCGCACATGGCTCCGTCTATTTTTCCACAGCAGGAAAGTCCCATCTTCACCAGTCGCGTTTCTGGCTTAGACAACAGAAAGCAAAAGACTTTGCACRCTTCCTTACTGGAGGCTCCCTTTCCTGCCCATAAAGAAAATATTTTATCAGAAATGCAGCCACRTGATTTTTTCACAGACTTAAGAAAAGCAAAGGCCAACTTAATTTATATCACTTTTCTTGCAAATTGCTAAGAGCAAATTGCTCTTAGACACTGCTAGGTCTATAAGGACTGCTATGAATGTCCTTTAGCATGGTTTTTGATTTCTCTCCTGATTCACAGCTTTTCTGATGAAGTAATATATTAACTCCCATGCCTTCTTCATTGTCTCACTTGAGAGGTGAAGTACGCAGTGATAATAGCAGGAAGAATAGTGGATTGAGCAATGTCCTCATACTGCAAAATGCAATACGTAGAAAACAGCTTTGATGTTTTGAAATGGGGTAGGAAGGTGATGGTGAGGCAGCTATTTTTTTTCAGTTATGCATTAGTGTTTTGTACTGTATGCACAAGGAAAATGAGAAAGGTTAGCTTTGCTAAGCGTGCAAAAGGAAGTTTGGAAGGAGATTCCTTAAAGCTAATCTACTGCACTGAAAGAATAAGAAGACAAAATCCTCAACTATCTAAGGCTGTATTTTAAGTCACTCACAACTTAAATCTTCTAGTTACTGATGATGACTGTTTCAAGAAAAAAGGTAGAAATAAGATACAAATCTTCTCCTAATTAAAAAATAACATCCCAGGATGTCATACACATAGCATAACATAATTCAAGGTACAAAAACAATTCAAAGTAAGGTTATTTGCTTTATACAGGAAAAAGTGAGTTATTTGTTGGCATGGGCTAATATGCCTAAAAATGTCTGTGCAAAAATTCATTAATGAGTAAGCAGTAATAATTCAGTGTGAGCCAGATGTTACACCAAGTACATGCACAGAAGTTTTTTTTGCTGCATGTACTACATATATAAAAGCTTAATTTCACTATAGAAAGTTAAATTATTTATCAAACTCAGATAAAATCAGAAGCAAGAGAAAACATATCTGGAAAAAAAAAAGAAAATGTATATGTGAATTTAACTCTAAATGAAACAGTATAGCATYTTCATAAATAGGCAAAGGCCAGGATAGGTTGTGAAAAAATATATTGGGGTGAAAAAGCATCTGGCCAATGGAAAGACCTAGCTGAACTGCCTTTACTTGATACCTACCATAAATGAACATGGACAGGTCAGTCATATTTGTGCTCTAAAGCACAAAGTGTTCTGAACTGCCAAACTTCCTCATTTTCTGCTAATATTGCTTATTCCAATGGCCTCTAGAAACTTGTTAGCCGAATATGCTACTAGTCCTGATAGAGTAAAATGAAAGATGAACAAAACTCAAAATGGAAAGTTGCTGCTGAATTTTCCTTAAATCTGTGGATTCTGCACTTTCTACTATGCCCACTAGCATCCACACTAGCAATATTTTACTGTTTTCATTTCAGGAATGAGATTTTAGCGTGTCAGCAAACAAATGTGCTTGGTGATTTGTTTGCATTGCAGCAATATTGCGAAGTGAGGAGCACTGCCCCAAAYGTGGGATGCTTAGCAGGCTTCTCCCATTCCCAGCAGACCTTGTGGGTTCCCAGCACTACGGCACGATAGGGCTGCAGGAGCTGCTCTACGTAGTGCTACGTCACTGAGATACCCTCACAAAACATTTATCATATAAGGGCACGTAGACCAGCTCCTACTGGTGTTCACGGTGTTGGAGTCCTCCATCCTGTGACATGGAACAGGCTACACAGGCAGCACTGGGAATGGGAAATGGTGGCCTAAAACCATTTATCCTCGTTTTTTTGGGTAGGTCTTTCCTGACAAAACATCTTCAGGACCCACGCACGAGCTCAGCTTGCACCTTCAGCAGCATGTTTGTCTTGGATGGGTTTTAAGCTTTGCTTCTAAATCACAATAAACAGAAGGAAACTTCAGACTTCCTCCTGCTGCTTTTGCATCCTAACGGTTTCAAACAGTGCTATTTAAGTGCCTTGAAAACCATGCTTTTAGTAAGGTAAACTAGGTAAAAGTTCTTAGGAAAGGCTGAAGAATTAAGATGCTCTATGAAGTGCTCAAAATGAAATTCTTTGCCTCAGAGACAAAAGCTATCAAAAAAAAAAAAAAAAGCTTTTTCTTCAGCACAAATATTCAAGACATGAAAACAAGATGTACTTCTGTTACTGAAATGCTTAGGAACACAAGGTTGCAAATAAGATGAATGTATTATGTACTGAAGAATTGCCACTCCCTTTCACCCCATGATGAATGTGACAGCCCTTTCTTTAGACTCCTACGTGAAGAGTAATATTCTCGTCCTCAGAGCACAGAGTGGCGAAAGTTGAGTGAATTAACCCGGGCAGGGAGGGGGGCAGCTGGGTGAATTACAAGGGTGAATTTATCTTTTGCAGAGTTCAATCCCATATCTGTTGCACTGAGAAAAGAAGAGTGGCTCCTGAACTTGCAATCATTTTTATTTCTAATAAAACCTTGAAATATTGCATAAACTTTTACTAAATATTATCAAGAAAAAAAATGTAATATAAGACATCTATTTTAAGTTTTCACCACTGCAGGACGCTCTTATAGCTTCTCTATACAATTTTTTTAAGCATGTACAGATGAGCACATACAGACCTGGCCCTGATAAAATGAAGATTTATAGGATTACTGGAAGCAGATGGAAGGCGGCTCCAGGATTTGAAGCAAGACTTAGCATAGCACTGAACAGACCAGAGCAATGCTRACTATTCATCTTGTCTAACTCAAGGAGTTGCCTTGTTAGTGGGAAAAAATAAGCCATGCTATTAATGCTTTTATTTTTTTAATTCCTCTTAGGGGTAATATCCTCTAACAGATACTCTGCTCTGTACGGCAACATGCAGAGCCACAGAGATCTTCTTGAACTTCTGTAGAACAAAGTCTAAAAAAGGTTACATTGCCTATTCATGCTATGAAATTACAACTGATGGCCATGTTTAATCTCTCAGGCAGTTTATGACAAAATCCTTTTAATGAATGGAAGAACTGCTATCAGAAAACTGCTTTAGCTATGGCCAAATATTTATCTCCTCTATGGTAACAAATGAACATAAATTAATAAATAAATACTTCAGTGAAAAGATTTCTATAGGGACTGAATATTAAGATGTCCATGGAATCATTTTCTACTCTCTTTCCTTTTCCCCTCACAATCTAATTATATCATTTTAATTCTGTACATATAAAAACACYCTCATCCATCTCCTCCTCTCTGCCCTTTCCCTCACATTACTTTTTTATCCAACTTTTTCCCCTTATTCATCAATACACTGATCAATAGAAAACTGTGTTTTATTTGAATGTGACTGCCTTACTCAGCTCACTGTGCTTGAAAAACTGTGCATGCAACTTAAATCAGTTGTTTGCCAATAAATATATCTATTGATTGCACCTCCACATGGCAACTATTATGAGAGCAAGTATTACAGTAATGCATGAAAATAAACACAGCATTTATGGAATATTTCTGCTAAGGAAAAAAAGAGAGTACTCTATTGTGCACTAATGATCATTCGCTGCAACTAATCTTCAGAGATAACAGAGCTCAAATACACTCCAATAATGTACCCTGAACAAATACCTGTCTRACTAGAAGAAATGTCATCCTAGCTACAGGAAGAGCTTGCACAGTCCAGGGTGAAGTGGAAGAAAGATGCGAGATAAATGAGTACCTATAAGGAAGTGATTGGAGACCACCAYAGACAAAACTGCCAAGGATTCAGAGATTTCTTCGCTTTTCCTGTAGGGGAGGAAAGGACTGTAGTGATCCACCTGCATAGTTCTGCCTGAGTTTTGATTTACATTTTTGTAAGAGAACCGAGGGAGGCTCTTTGAGAAAGTTCTGTTACAAATGGGGAAGCTGTGCTATGTTAAAAAAAAAAAAGTGCCAGTGTTGCAATTCAAGCAAGTGAAAGACACAGAAGTCATACCTACCTCTTTCAGAGTGGGCTCCAGATGTGTGAGATGTGTGCTTTCTGATAAACAGTGGTAAGTGAACAAGAATCTGAAAGAAGCAGATCTATGAACATGTTCTGCAGGATTTAAGGAACAGTACATTGAGCACCTCCATGTTCGTCCCGTTCYTGCTGAATTAGCTAGCTACGTCTTGAACTTGGCACTACTGGTTAATAGTCCTCACTACTACATGTGCCAGTAATAGTAATACTATTCCTTGGGACATCAATTCATCATGGGCAATGGTTTTCGTTGATTGAAGTAAGAGACGGACCTTGCACTGTATCAGCTAGGAGAAGGCAGAAGAGAGGGCGACATAGGGGCCACTCTGATCAGAAAAAGTCAGCTTTAGAGTCTGGTTCACTATTGACTCAAAGTTGTCCCCAAAAGTAAGACAGCAGAAGGACATGGGTAAGGATCTTAGCTGCTTCGGGGCTAAAGCTGTCAACCAAATTCAAATCCCACAGCAATTTAAATGAACTCTCTAGGCCATGCAAAGAAACAGAAGAGCAAGTATTCAAACATGGTTTCATTCAAGCTGCCGTGAATGCGGCTAAACAACTAAATAGCAGTTGTTAAGCAAATGTATGTTTAAAGGCTCAAAAATCTACATACAGATTTCCAGTAGTACTACTACAACACCACAGAAGTAGAAAAAAAATGTTTAAAAATATAACCAAATATTTTATAACAACAGCACATAATCTACTTGCCTTTTTTTTTTTTTTCTTGATGACTAATATTTGGAACTGGCAAAAGGGCTAGACATTTTTTCCTTCAATGAATAAAAGCAGAAGAACTCATCTAGGCACAAATTAGTGAAGCCAAAATGACTTCTTCCACTTTCAGTTGTTGAAAAGAGTAACCTCTGCAGGGCCATCTACTTAAAACCCTGCTTTTACTTAGGTCTTTCAGAACATCTTTCAGTTTTCTTCTTCCATGAGCAGTCATTAACTATTCGTGCCTTAATTAAAAATGTTTCCACTTGAGGTCTTGCTTTCCATCTTGGCTCTTCCTCGTCAGCCGGCAGTTTCAGTATTTATGACTTTACAGTGCTTTACATTGCAGTCAACCAGGTATCAACCGGTCACTCCTTTCATGGAAGGGAACAGTTTGTAAGCTCGTTTACAAAAGGAATCAAAATATTACAACACGGACCAGCAAGCCAGCCACGCTTCCCAGTTTACAAAGGCTGATTTTAATAGTCTATAATTTTAAACGGATTCCACTTGTTAGTAAGATAAAGAATAACAAGAGCCCTTACATTTGCTTACTTGCAATAAAAGTAAACAAAAGGATACTCAGATAAGAAATGTTCCTCTAAGTATTTGGACACAGCATTTCATCTTGGAATAAAAGGCGCTATACGGAAGCTATAGAAAACCTCAGTCACCAGCCCATCTCTGAAATTACTATTTCAGAGCAATAAAATGATGGTAAATAGAGAGGAAATTAGTTTTGATTTTGAATTCCAAATATTTCTTTAAGTAAGCTCACAGACTTTTGGTTGACATCTGGAGACAAGAGCCCAAAACGCTGAAAATTCAAATTTCATACTGATGGGTCCAAATAATGAGTCGTGATTTCCAATACCAGCATCCCTGTGACGAATCTTTGGCACTTGGGATTCCACAAAACCAGAGGAGACCTTGCTGAGCCTTTCCCCTGTAGACGTAGCACGCACCCGAAGMGGGTTACTGACTGTGCCTATCATTGCTCAGCCTGCGGTCTGCTGCATTACCACATGAGAGGCTCGCAATAAATTCTGGATTTTGTAGATCGCTCTTARTAATAAGTGGCTTTAGATCTGAAGACAGTCAATGGTTTCGACAACCCTATGGCCACCTATTAAAAGGATCGCATTGTTCTGCAGAGAACGCCGAGCACTTTGCACACAGGTGCCTGGGAGTACTTGATGGCAGAGATCCTCTCTTAGGTATGCATGCCTGCACTGTATTCAACTTGGGGCCGTTCCCAAAATGCCATTGTTTTCTTATGTAATTCGCACAAGTTGCCATTGTAGATTTGCTATTCACCGGGGGATGTAATCTGAATCTTGGAGAATTATACCGTCCTGATATCTTCTTCCTTACTCTAAATAATTAAGACTTGCAACTCGCAGGGCTTGGGGGGAAGGGAAGGAGAGCAGAGAGATGTGTGTTTCAGGGGGGCAAAAAGGACAGTAACAGGATGAGGGGCATACAAGAGTAAAATGGGAACAAAATGCAGAAATGGTATCTATCTATATACTATAAATTTTATAAAGACATGGCTTACGCAATTGTTCCTAGACCTGGAAATGCTAAGCTATTACTCTCTGTTGGAAACTTGCTTTTCAGTTGCCTAAAATGTTTGCGTAAGTTAATTCCTTGGAAGGCAGGGATCTTACTCTCCTTAATCGTGCAAGCTTCAGGTACTGTGAACAGCACTGTGCAAGAGGAAACACAGTGTCTTACCACCAGGAAAGCACCTCACTTATATAACACGGTCACCAACACAATTGGATAGCATTCTATGTACTTGCTTTTCTACTCTAAGATAGATAATATGGGTATATGTAAGAAGGAGACGTAGTTGCCTGCTTTGAAACTGTCAAGCCATTCCAGCTTCCACTGAGAGCAAGGGAGGGGA